>NC_143018.1:3356250-3705000 GCF_055824585.1 Amblyomma mixtum | reverse complement strand
TCTGTCTCAGTCACCCGTACCTAGTTAACAGAAGCTCAAAGTGCCGTTAGCAGGCAGCATCGCGACGGCGTGAGCTACCCCGCACCGCCAGTGGTGGCGGTTGCAGCTGATAACCAAAACAAAGTACAACAAACTTTATTGAGCAGGTTGCTCCTTGTTATGGTATAAGCTGCCAGGCACGCAAACCCCAGCGGCTGGCACGTGTGCGCAATTATGAGCTGGTGCGCAAGTTGTGCATACATTATGTCACCCTTCCCTTCAGCGCATACATCAATTTTTAGTGTAGCTGCTGATCTCTTCACGGAGGCAGCATTCGAAAATGAGATCCTCGAGAAACGCCTCCTTTTTAATATTGGCGCGTAAGAAAATATCAAGTAATTAAGCCGCAGTAGGTTATTGTGGCCTGACAAAATAATTAAAGATACTAGAAGCTGGCAGAGAAAGCAGTAATAATTATTTTTCTTTGATTTCTCAGTTATTTTAACGGGGCTGTTATTGACCTCTGTAATGAATTAAATTTTAGATGGAGTGATTTCAAGTACTATGGGTTGCTTTTCTGTGATGTGCACCCGAAAATGGAGAAATGGAGAGGAGTTCAATCTGGTGACTTTGAAGGCCAACCACGTGGCCCATGTGGCCTATCCGCTGCTAAGGGAAAAGTTTCCTCGTGTTGTGCGTGATAACAGATATCGTAGATACAAGCCACTGGACATTCGAAAAAAAATCCTGGAAATGCGCTGCTGACGTATCGTTCGCCTGTGTGTTGTCAATACACACGAGTATAGCTACAGCTCTACTGGAAACTCCACTATACACGCGGAACGGCCTCTAATACCTCTCATGTGCCTGCAAATCCCAGTGGGGGGTTTTCGTCGCTCGAAAAGAGAGTTGTTAGTCTTCACTTGTGGATTACCCGAGAAGTTAGCTTCGTCGGTGAGCAGTATCTAGTTAAGAAACCGAGGGTCTTTACCGTTTTGACGAGAATCCAGAGCGCAAAGTCTTTCGACTTTGAAAGTAGCGGTTCTTAAGCATTTGGTGAATCTGCACGAGATAAAGAAGTTATCTCTTCTTCAGTATTCTCCGCACTCAGGCGTTTTATACTCAGCTCCAGCATACTCAATATGAACATTTGCCGGGGGGTCTGAAGAAAACTTTGGCAGAATATCTTTCTTCACGTCATCGTCCAGCATTGCAGATATCTCCTTCCTTCGTGAAAGTCCCATTCTGGCTTAGCGTCTCATACGTAAGCGCAATTGTCATTGAGCATGGAAGCGTACCTGGATGCCCGAGTTTAAATAGCGTAACTCCTCGTCATCTATGTCCTCTTGATGCACTTAGAGCCAGACCTATTGTAGTAATGCATATCTATTGTCCTACATAGACTAAAAATAAGCAACGTTGCTGTCGAGAACAAGTATGGATACGGGCGGCCGAGGAGCATCTGATAAATGCATATTCGTTGTGAATGGTTCACAGGAAGGATAAGTTTCAGTCATTCAGTCATTTTAATTCGAATGCATTCTTGGCTTATTAGTGACGTTATTCCGACAAGACACGTCCAGAGCCATTCCAACATTAGCCACATAACAATAAAAACAATGGCTAAACTGGCTAAACAGTCCTTCCTTGACTCATGAGTGGCTTCCGCAGGATGTGCCCGAAGCTTGCATGAACAAAGTGCCCACACCATTTTTTTATTTTTATTTATGAATACTGCGATCTTGTACACAAGATCATAGCAGGTGGGAAACAATGTATAAAGATGCAAAAATACAGACACATACGAACAAAACATAATTGCACATAGACATATCAGAATTGCACATGGAATTGTACATTAGAACAAAACAGAATTGCACATAGAAAAATCAGGAAGAAAGATACCGCGGTATGGTCATAAACAAACAATTATTTCAAATGCTCTTCAAACAAATGCAATGATCTCTGCCTGACAACGTCATCCGTAAGGTTATTCCAATCAGTGATGGTCCTAGGAAAAAAAGAATATTTAAAACAATTAACTCGAGAATTTAATGGCGTTATGGAAAGAGAATCGCGATTTCTAGTTTGGTACCCCGAGGAATAAGCAAGGATATTAGAGGTGTCAACTTTGAAATTATTATGAGTTAATTGAAAGAAAAATTTTAAGCGACATATGCGGTTTATGTTAAGAATAGAGGGTAAGCCGCTTTTTTTGAGGAGATCACTTACTGATGCTCGCCCGTAAGTGCTATAAATAAACCTTACTGCTTTCTTTCGGATTCTTTCACGTTTATTTATATTTACCTTTGTGAACGGGTCCCAGATAATCACTGCATATTCTAAGATTGGTCTAATAATAGTGTTGTAGGCAAGAAGGCGTGTAGCAGGGGTCGCTAACTCAAGCGAGCGTCGTAAAAAAAAGAGCTTTCGGAGAGCTTCACTTCCAGAACCTTCACTAATTAGTCTACAATTATTCATTACTGATTTCTCAGCAATGAAAAACTGAAATAAAAAATAGGAACTGAATTGAAAACAAAGGTAAAAATAAAAATGACAACTGAGCGAAAAATGACCAAAGCAAAAATACAGAAATAACAATGAAACAAAGAAAAGCAGCTGGCAGAAAAAAAAAGATAATTGAGGGAGAAAGAGAGGACTGACAAAGGTTTTTGCATCTCCGCCCTTAAGCAGACTGAAGTGCTATCCTGTAATTTTCGTATTCATCCAACGGCGAAACTGCTGCAGCCGTCCTCGCCTTGCATCCTTCTCACGCGTGTCACCTTTTGCTTCCTTGCAGGATCCAGAAGCAGTTTCTTAGTCGTGCACACTCTTTAGTGCTTTGGCAACGCTCGACCAGCAGCATGCATTGACGTCATTTTTTATTTTATTGCATGTGACGTCACGTCACGTCATGTGACAAGAGCGGTCGCCCAGATCCCTAAAACCGGCTAAACGGGCTGTCACTGTTCTGTGGTTACTGGACCTTATTCACCCAATTAACGCTTAAAGGGTCCCTGAAACGGTGTCCATGCAGGCAAAGAGAAGTCGAAGTATTGATAGACATTGAACGATCCATCATCCTACCGCAAAAATTTTTGATCTACCTTGTGTGGAACCAGAGATAATGGCTATTAAAAATGACCACCAGCCTTTTCCCTCTCAACTCGTACACCGGAGCGGACCATAAAAAAATAAAGATTACAGGCCGGGACCATGCTCCGCCCACAAATACGTCATCGACGAGATCGGTTTGTTTACTTCCGGTTGACGCGCTCTTTCGCTCGCTCGCTCTCCCGCTGTCTGCTGTGTTCACCTGTCTCGCAACCGTCGCGGCGGCTTCTCTCGTACTATGGACCCAGAGCTGAAGGAACGACTTTTGCGGATGAGTGCCGAAATGGGATTTCAGCCTTAAGGCGGGGACATATGTGCGAAAAGTGTGTGCGATTCGCTGCGGCGCGCCGTTGTGAACGACGTCGTAACGACCGATTGCAGCTCGTCTCCTGCGTCCAACCTGCTGGATGTCAACGACGAGCCGCGCGCTGAAAACGCAACGACGGGAAGCGGGAGCCAATACGAGCGCGGACAGCGGTAGCGTCATGGTGCCGTACAGCGCGCTGCTCAGGGCGCTCGGGGCCGAGCCACGCCAGACCGGCCTGGCAGCCTTGATGCCGGCCGCCGGCGACTGAAAAACGCGCTAATATTGTTTGTTCTCGTCCATAGCAAGCCCTTGGATAGATGCATGTCAAAAATGCATAATTTCTGACAATCGTTGGCCAATACCGAGTTGCTGGTAAAAGTGATGACTGCGATACAAGCAAATTTCATCCCACAGCCGCTTTGGTGCTGCTGCTACTTGGTGCGGTTCGCCTACCGTCTGCTAGCTCCGTTGCTGAAGGCATTGTGGAAATCAAACATATCTTTTATTATGGGACGAGTTCGCAGTAAAGCGATGTGAATAGTAGGCCTTTTATTATAGCGCAGGCGACTTCCGAAGCGCCGTCAGCTGCGGTTTCAATGCGAAACCAGATAGGCCTAGCGACGACTAGGGCAGCCTGGGACCAGCGCGCAGTTCGTCGCGCGGCGTTGCCGCAGGCGGTGTCGTTGCCGAAAGATCCACTTTTGCACAGACATATTTTCGTTGCTCGAATCTAGGAAGCATCCTCTCTGGTATCATGGCTGTTTTGCATTTTCTTGTGCGAACGTGATGTACGCCGAGCATGCCGGCCGGCCGGCCAGCCTGGATCCCGTCTGCCGGCGTCATAAAAACGAGCTAAAGTGTGTTTTTGACGTAAATAATAAACCCTGGGATAAGAAATGTGAAAAATGTGTCATTTTTGAGGATCGCTGACCAATACTGAGCTGCTGGTAAAGGTAACGACTGTGATACGAGCAAATTTCTTGCCACAACCGTCTCGCAGCTGCCGCTGGCCCGACGTGGGGTCCGGCTCGCCTGGCGCCCGCTCGCTTCGCAGCTGAAGGAGTCGCGGAAAGTGACCATACTATTATTTTATTGTGAGATGATGCTGTTGACTGCAAAGCGATGTGTAGAGTAAGCCTTTTATTATAGCTCAGGCGACTTCCGAAGCGCCGGCCGCTGCAGCTTCGATGCAAAAAAGAGGCAATAGGCCTAGCGACGACCACGGCAGCCAGGCAGCAGCAGAGCTCGTCGCCCGGAGCGCCCGCGAGCGGTGCCGTTGCCGAAAGCTCGCAACATAAGCAGGCATGCTTTGTCGCTGCTCGAGAAGTATTTCTGATAACAAGGCGATCTTGCCTTGTGATATTTGTACACCATCCCAAGCAGCGCTCAGGCATTGCTGCACGGCGGCGAAGTGCGACTGCGACACCGGTTGTGAGCGAAGCTTGGGTAGAGTGGCGCAGCGATGCTCACCGCTCCGTGTGTCCCTGCTTGTAGTGGGGCGGCAGTTCGCAAGCGACGATCGGTGCGGCGCGTTGGCCAAGTTTTTAAGGACACGCCGTTCAGAAATCGGGCGCTGAATCCTGACGACGACGACAGCTCGCTCACTTCCATCTTTCGGCAGACAGTGCCGAAGGGCAATATCTTGCCGGTCCCTGGCTTTGCAATCAATGACACAGCACGGCCGATTCATTTCGATTGAGCATGCGACGGAGGTCACGAAAGAAATCAGTAGCGCGGTGACAGAACCGCACCTCGATATTCGATTCGACGGCGACGCCGGCGGAGTGACACAAGCGGTACGAGCAGACGACAACGATGTAAACCGGAAGTGCAGTACTAATTTCTGACACCGAACACACAATAACTGCGTAAACATGCATATAAACGACAACTCTGCTTGCTGAAATGCGAAATGTTTCCGAAAAGAGTAAGAGTGTGAAGTATCTAGAGCTTCTAGTTTGTTAAATGCGTGATTTCACGTTGGCACCGCGAACCAATCATAGCCCAGCACTTGTGACGTAAAGAGTACAAACTGACGTAATGAGTACGGATTCGGGCGGAAGTTCACCGCCGCTGGTCGCCGCGAGGCTCGGGAGAGGTAGTTTTTGAAAATGTATTATAAATTATCTACTCGCCTTTGATGTATTGTACGCGGCATGAACGTTCAGTGGCCTACGCTCTACATAATGCAAGTATTTGTTTGCCAACCTCAGACACCCCTTTCAGGGACCCTTTAAGAGCAGCATAATTGGAGAACGCAAGCACCTCGTCAAATTTGGCATGCGAAAAAGACTTGAAATTCATGTTATAAACCAACTGCATAGGTGGTTTCCACACCTTTGCATATCACACGTGGCGTGCTCATCCAATAATCACAATAGTTTACCATTTAGTTAAGAAACAAACACATAGAAGAGGATAAGCATGCGTTCGGTTGATTTCGCTTCTGAGTGTCTTTCATTTTTAAAGGCCTTGCTCAAGTTACCATTTCATACTTCTGTTTGGGTAGCTTCAGAAGCACATACTTTCGCAAATGAAGAAACACGGGTACAGAGAACTCTGTACGTGGTTTATGTGCCGCTTTGTCTGTCTCCATCTTCAGTGCTTGCATTTCCTACCACGAAGAGAAGGCAGTGATTGAGCAGTAAAAGCAAACCATTTTTGGGAAGTAATTGGAAAGTGCTTGCAGCAACTGTTGTATTGAAAAGTTCCTTGCAAATTAAGACTTGCTTAGCAAAATTCGGATCATTTTAACGCTGCAATTGTTTAAAGATAGTTTTCGTTATGCCTGAGAAGTTTCTGTTGTGAGGGAAACTATAGGAGACAAAATGAAGTTCGCGTATTATTGTAAACGAAGGTTAGATAGGTATTAAGGGTGCGGTATTCCTCCTGTGTACAGTTGTTACGAACAGGATCGGCAAGCTTTGAGGCAGAGAGCAAACTTTAAAGCAGTTAAAAGGTAAGGGACGGGGAAGTCACTGTCATTAAGTATAGAAGTGGCAAAATTTTGTTGAAAAGCTCGCTGCACTTAATACACTGCACCTTATAATAAGAACAGTCGAAGCGTCGAGATTCTTAAGACAAATTACACAACAATGAATGTCAGCTTATATCATTTAGCCTTCTTGGCTGCTTACTAAATACTGGTTAATTTTCACATCGCACTGTAGTCAGGAAAGGAGCTGCCTGGATTTTAGGAATGGATTTGCACAACGGAATGCATGTTTCTCGCGATTCGTGGAAAATCTTCAAAATTTCCTATATAATCTGAGCGGCTAGACTTCGAGTGCTGAATATGAAAGGAAGTTTTGAGGGAGGAGCCAAAGCCTCCTGCGAAGAGCATAATTGAGCACATAAACACACGATGTTGAACGAACTGCTTGGTCAGTAGCTGGAGTTCCCATCAGCTTGGTAGGCTGTCAAAATGTAGTGCGTACTGTATTGTTTGCCGCCTGGTCATTCGGAAGTGGACCGGGCGAATTACTGCATTCCTGCATGCTGCTGAATTTCGAAGGCCCTTCTCCCCATGTTAATGAACGGTGGTTTGGCCGTACGTAGTGGCGAGAAGTCGCACAATCCACCACCGGCCTTAGGCTTAAAGGGGAAAGCAAAGTTCAGGAAAATATGGCGGTGAGCTTAAGCTGTGCATTGGTTGTACGAGTCCGCTGTCAGGCCCCTACTCTGCTCTACGCTAGTCGACCACTTCCACACGCACCGTTAAATCCACGGCTCTGTACTGCGCGGCACACGTAGATCATTGATCTGCTAGTCTGTTTTTTAGATTTCCTAGAATGATGTACCCCGTTGATGTGCGACGAGACTTGTGAAGGTGGTCCGCTCTGAGGTGTATCGAGTAAAACTGGTGGTGGAAACGAATTTGAGATTGGTGCAATAGTGTGGAGGGATTAATAAGACGAAACAAATCAGGTCAGCGTGCACGGTTGGGGAGACCACCTCCTAACAAATATTTTTCAATATTCTTCCCCGCAGCACTTCTTGAGACACCACCTCCACTTCTCACCACAATTTACATTTAGGAGACACTCCACTTGTAGATGTTTCATCCGTTTTTAGTTTCTTGGAAGAAGCTGCGATCTTAAACTACAGTTTATCACAAAAACTATAAATCCTAAAAATTCCTACCCAGTGCATTGACACATTTCGTGATGCACCTCATCCATTATCTCAGGCCAGAGAAGGTTGAGAATCTTCAGAATTCGCTATATATTTATATGAGCGGCTAGGCTTCCGAGTGCTGCATATGAAAGGAAGTTTTCAGCAAGGAGCGAAATCAGCCTCCGAAGACCATAGTTGAGCACCAAAACACGCCATGTTGAAGGAAGTGTGGACTATTGCTGAGGACACACAATTTTTTTGAAAGAAATTATACAATGTGTTTGGCGCATGATGGTCCCGAGTTGCTTATGCACCACAGAACCCAATACAATGCAATACAATATTCTTAGCGAGAGAGGGCGCAGTGGTAATATGCCTAAGTGAAGGGGTTTTTCAACGAACATTCGAGAGAGATGCTTTAGCTGTTGTTGGAAGGCAACGCGTTCTTTAGTTTTCAAAATCGCTTCTCTCGTGGAGAAAGACGTGAAAGCTGAAAATTGTACATATCTGGAAATCATGACTACAGTTCTAGCACCCATGCGTAGGGCTGTTACTTGGGGTATAAAGAGCTCGATACTAATTGTGGAATGAGCACAGGTCCGTGTACGGAAATTACTGAGAAAATTAAAAAAGGTTTTGGTCTATGGAGTTTGGCGTCCCAAGGCGATTCAAGCCGTGAGGGACGTCGGAATGAAGAGCTCCAGAAAGTTACACCAACTGGGCTTCATTAACGTGCACTCGCATCAGACAGCGCACGGGCCTCTAAATTCGTCTCCAGTGAAATTCGACCGTCGCGGCCGGGATGTCACCCGAGTCTTTCGGGTCAGAAGCCGAGTTCCATAACCACTGAGCCAACGCAGCGACTTTTTTTGAAGGTGGGAAAAGGCAAATCGTGGTACACGCGTATTGTACGGAAGAGCCAGATGTGACCCGCCACCAGCCATGGTTGGCAGGTGGCAAAATGGAGCGAGGTAGGCTGAGAAATAACTAGTGACAAGAACATAGATCAGGAGGTGGCTGCCACTGAAAGAATCCTGTCACCTCCCCAAGGCTGGTAGACGAAAGAGCGGGCTGATCGTAGTTAGACACTAGAATAGTTCATGTGCTATCCCACTGACATAGACCACGATTAGTGGTCCTCCAAATCATCCGAAAACGACTCATGCTGTGAGGGACGTCGGAGTGAAGGGCTCCAGAAAATTGCACCACATGGGGTTCATTAACGTGCACTGACATCGCACAGCCTACGGGCCTCTAATTTTGCCTCCAGTGAAATTCGACCGCCGTGGCCAGGATGACACCCGAGAAAACTTGACCGCAGGCCTTCACTCGCCGCATGCCTCCGCTGGTAGGTGGTGTATTGCGCTGAAAGCCGCGCTCTAGGATGTTCTGGTGGCAGCCAGCTTCTGCTTGTCCATTCCAGCGATCTCGCGTCGGGAAGAATGATCGCGTAGCTTGTTACACCGTCGCCGAACGATACCTACCGGATAGGAACTGGAATTAGGTGGCACAGATCACTAGCGAGCACCTCGTTGTGGGAAATGTGTGGTTTCCAAGGGATAGAAAATATACTTTACAGCATTTACTGGTGGGCGATTTGGTCTAGTATCATGTGAAGAAGTGCAACGACACGACCGTTGTATTTTCCCCTCCATCTTTACTTGCCAGCGCTGCTTTTGTCGCTCATTTCCTCTGGGCCTCGTACCGTTGCACTGCGTTACATCAAAGTGTAGCCGCGGCAGGAGAAAAAGCCGTCGACATTAAGTTATCAATTTCAGGGTGAGGCAGTGGCGTGGTCTTTATCCGATCAAAGCTCTTTCGAAGTTTTCAAAATCATCATGAGGTGCATTTCTTTTAAATGAACAGAGCCCGGCTGCTGGCGATGATGATTATTGACTTGTTAGTGAACTCCATAGAATTGGCGCAGGTGTATGAAAATTGCGCCAAGGCGAGAACCTGTATGATTACTAAGATCTCTACCCCTTTATGGTAATTGCGAAGGGAGAACTTTCGCGTTTTGACTTCACGCCATGGAAGGTACTGTGGTAACCTCTATGCTCTTTATAAATAATAGCCATATACTTTGCCTTGTCTGATCACTCGGTCGCTCGGCGGCTGAACGCTATCTTTCGTGACGATGTAATAATTTATCCTTCGTGGTTCAAATTTCAATTCAAGTTTCAATATTGTGGGGTTACTGGCACGGTTCGGACCCTGAACTCAGAACCAACGCCACTCCGCTAGCTCGACCACACCTGTGGCCGCGAAGAACAACACCTCCGAGGAATAAGTCCGCAGGCAAAACTTTTAATTGGGATCTCCCAATGTCTTTCCTCGGTCGCGCGCACGCAGCAGCGGCAGGCAACAGGCACAGGACACAGGCACAGGAGACAGGCACAGAGCAGTTCGGGTCACCTGGGCTGCCGCTGGTGTCGCGTCCGCTCTCTCTCAGGGCTCGCTGTCAAACTCTCCGTCAGACTGTCTCCTGCGCGCGGCCCGCGCGGCCGCCGAAACCGAGAGGGGTGGGTAAGGAGGGCTGCCCACGTGACGACGCGTAGTCGCGGGCGCCTCCCCTCCGTTCCCTCCGCTGCTGCGCCTAGTGGCGGCCGCCGGAGGAAGAGCCGCGGTAGGCCACGAGAGAGAGAAGGTGCATCCGGCGGGCGAGGGGCAACATGAATCCCCACACCCTCCCTCTCTCAATAGTGACCTCCACCCGCTGAAGCGAACTCGGCGGATCAGCAGGTCCATGCCGCCTTTCCGGAGACTGGGCCCCGGGATGGTAGCTCTGCGCCTGGGGCGCGGGCCAGACCAGGATGGCGCCCGCGAAAGCCGGCCTGCTCCGCGTTCAGGCCGCCCATCGTCAGCTCGCCCGCGCTGCTCCGGAACCGCCGCCGATGCCCCGTGCGATGGTGTGGGGGCGAAGTTCGGCGGCTCGACCCCGGCCGCGCGCCGCTCTCCGTGCCGTCGCTGAAGCCAGGGCCGTAAATCAGGGCAGCCGGAGGGGGCTCGGCTCCACCGAGCGGGCGTCTTGCAGTGCTCCGGGTACAGGAACTACACCGGCTTGTGTATCCACACAGGCAGGGTGGGCACGAGACCTCTCGCACCAGGCTTTGCCGTGGTCGGCATGGGTCACATTCGGCGATCTCGCCCAGTTCGGATATTGTGACGTCGGGGGCAAGGATCTCCTTGCATTAGGTACACCGTGCGCGATCTCGCGCGTCTGGCGTTCCTTCGCCATGGTCGCCATGGGTCACATTCGGCGATCTCGCCGAGCTCGGATATTGTGACGTCGGGGGCAAGGATCTCCTTGCATAAGGTCCACCGTGCGCGATCTCGCGCGTCTGGCGTTCCTTCGCCGTGTGCTCGATCTCGAGCTGTTTTGGCAACCGACGCCGCCGTGTGCGTGATCTCACGCTTTCGGCATTCTCCCGTTGCCCCAGCGAGCTCGCTGGCTTCGGGTATTATAGCGATGCCTGTAGAGATCTCTCTGGGCTTCGCTCGCCTCTGCACAATCCTGCGCTGGTGGCGTTTCTGCTTCCACAGCAACCTCCCTCTGGAAGTACTGTTTCAGCTCTCCCACGTGAATGGGTCCGCTGATTCGGCCCGATCTCGGGTCTTTCAGCCGGTAGTTTAGCCGCGAAAGCTTCTCAGCGATCAGGAAGGGTCCCACCCATTTGGGCGCTAGACTGGCCGCGAAACCTGCGGCTGCATCGCTGAGTGCGTGATTGCGCTTGAGAACGAGGTCTCCCATCTGAAAGTCCACGTCTCTGTGTGCACGATCATAAGTGGCCTTTTGACTTGCCCTGGCCTTCGCGCGGCTGCGGTTCGCCTCCTTAATGGCGTTTGCCAAACGCTCGCGCAATCGCCTTGCGTAGTCGTCAACATCTGCCGTGACTTCGCGGACACTCTCCGACCCTTCCATGAGAATTGTGTCCATAGGCGTGTTCAGCTCTCTGCCAAACATGAGAAAAGCCGGCGTGAAGCCGGTCGAGCGATTTGTGCTCGTGCGCAGAGCGAAGGAGATGGCGTCCAAGTGCTCGTCCCAATCATTGACGATCTCGCATATGCGCCCAGGAGCGGCTTGATATCTCGATTTCGGCGCTCGCTCACATTGGACTGGGGATGGTAGCACGTGGTTTTCTGCTGCCGGACACCCATTGCTGCACACGTATCACGGAAAACTTTCGAAGTGAAATACGTGGCATTGTCAGTGATCAGCCGCTTTGGAAAGCCGTAGCGGCAAAATACTTCACACAGCTTTGCCAGGATCTCCCGGGCAGTCGCTTTTCGCAGCGGGTACAATTCAGCGATCCCACTGAAGTGACACGTGACTACCAGCACGTATTTGTACCCTCGTTTGCTGCGCGGCAGCGGCCCCATCAAATCGCACGCCAGGATCTCCCAGGGCTTGGTGCTTAGGATGGGTTGGAGTAAGCCAGGTGGCTTTCCACCTCTAGGCTTTCTCTCTTGGCAGACGTGGCATGTTCGTACATATGTACATACGTCAGCCTTCATTCCCGGCCAGGTAGCAAACCGACAAAGCTTCTGCCATGTCTTTGGAGCGCTCCCGTCACCGTCTGCGTCGTGATAGTGCCGCATAGCGGCGCGCCGCAGTTTGCGCGGAATAACGGCTTTGAAACTCTCATCCGAGGCCTCTTTGCCTGGCACGTATTTTAGTAAAGCTCCATCACGGTCCAGCAGGAAGTTCTCCAACTCACTCGCCGCAATACCAGCGACACTAGAGTTAGCGCCAACCACACTACCAGTGGCTTCACAGCGCAATTTGGCCTGACTCGTCGGAGTGTCTGTCTCTTCACTAAGACTATTTATTGATCAACTCCTGACAGAATGAGTCTTCCTGCTGAGCCTTGACAAGCTCTTCTCTGCTGAACGCAACCTCGAGAGGGATCCCCGCTCCAACGAGGTGCACGTGCTCTCGGGGCTTCGAAAACGGGGCACTCCCCGCAACGAGCTCCTTCCGCAGAGGGGGAGACAGCTGCCACTCTGCCTCCTCCTCGTCCTGGCCGGCCGGTTGGGTGTCAGTGACCGGCGCCCGTGACAGCGCATCGGCGACTACATTTGCAGTGCCTTTGCGGTAACGCACTTCGAACTCGAAGCGTTGCAGTGTCAGGGCCCATCGCGCAAGCCTCCCGCTGGGCTCACGCAGGCGTTTCAGCCAGGTTAAGGCCATATGGTCGGTCTCGACCGTGAACTTTGCCTTCGCCAACTGGCGGTGGCTTGTAGTGGTGCTCGGGACCTCCCGGAGCAATGTGCGCTGCGTCACCCTCTGCCATCTGGCGGGGAGCGCTGCCCGCATCTGCGGGCGTCGACGCAGTTAGACCACCTGGTCTGAATGCGTGCGCAGGAGTTGAAAGGAGCGAATAGCCGACGCCAACTGGCAATGGCTCAACGAGCAGTCCAGGATCTCCTGGGTGGAAACTCGGTTTGCGAACCGCATCTGCGGAAGCGCCTGAGACGTAGCGGAGCGTTTGGAAGCCACTGACACCTGACTTTGGCTTTCCTTGCTGGCCGGGATCTCCCGGCGCGTAACCAGTTGCGCAACCCGCATCTGCGGGAGCGCCTGGGGACACGTTCAGCAGAACGGAACTCCTGTAACCACAGCCATCTGGCTGCTCCAGCTCGGAGTATTCACCAGGAACTCCTGGCGCAATATTTCGGACGCCAGCCGCGCCTGCGGCTTCATGCATAGCGCCCGACGGACCTTGCGCTACCGCATCCGCGGTTGGTTTAGATGTGGCTACGGAAACGATGCTCGAGATCTCCCGTGCTTCATTAGGTCCGGCAGCCAGTAGCGCGGGCTGGTCATGCTGTTCTTCGTGAGCTAGCACCCCACCTGGAACTCCAGAGGGGCCCCACGTTGGGCGCCAAAATGTGTGGGGTACTGGCACGGTTCGGACCCTGAACTCAGGGCCAACGCCACTCCGCTAGCTCGGCCACACCTGTGGCCGCGAAGAACACACCTCCGAGGAATAAGCCCGCAGGCAAAACCTTTAATTGGGATCTCCCAATGTCTTTCCTCGGTCGCGCGCAGGCAGCAGCGGCAGGCAACAGGCACAGGTCACAGGCACGGGAGACAGGCACAGAACAGTTCGGGTCACCTGGGCCGCCGCTGGTGTCGCGTCCGCTCTCTCTTAAGGCTCGCTGTCAACTCTCCATCAGACTGTCCTGTGCGTGCGGCCTGCGCGGCCGCCGAATCCGAGAGAGGTGGGTAAGGAGGGCTGACCACGTGACGACGCGTAGTCGCGGGCGCGTCCCCTCCGCTCCCTCCGCTGCTGCGCCTAGTCGGGGCCGCCGGAGGAAGAGCCGCGGTAGACCACGAGAGAGAGAAGGGTGCATCCGGCGGGCGAGGGGCAACATGAATCCCCACAATATCATCCTCTTACCTTTTCCTATGCTTTGAGCAACAGTACCGAAATTGTGAGCTTAGTTTGTCGGCTATTTTATCTGGAGTAGGCTCCAAACAAACAGTATGGCTGGATTTCAACTGCATGGTGATCAAATTTGAACCGCGAAGGATAAAATAAGAATGTTAATGCAAGTTTCGGTATTATTCTTTTACCTTTCCGATGCTTTCAACGACAGTTCTGGTAACGTGAGCTTAATATATCGTCTATTTTATTTGGAGCAGGCTTCAAACAAATGCTGTACACCTCGACTTCAACGGCGTTAGCACTTTAAAGGGTCGCCGATGATAATAAAATTTTTGCGACTGCGCTGGACAGAACAATCACCATTAAATTATCTTTTTGTTTATTCTTTGTACTTTGTTTTTATTTTGGCAGGCCCTAGGTCCAGCTGTCTGCAACAGTGCAGGTGTTGTGGCCGAGTTTCCCGAGTAGATTCACCTTCAGAAGCTGGCATAAAAAAGAATAATACCGCATTAGTTAAGATTGCAAACCTAAAGCTAAAAACTAGTATTTGTACTACACGACAAGCTGAAACCTGGGAAATTCCATACTCACGAACAAATTATGGACTTCAAATGTTGCGTCATCTCCTTCCCTCATACTTAAACAAATGTAGGTAGAAGTTTCTTTTTTTTTCGGTTTTCTTTTTGTTACGAATTTTATATTTCTTTAGTCATTGTTTAGTTTTTATTGCAGTCATTCTCTTGTTGACATTTCATGCAATATTTCTATGCTATTAAGAACTGCCTTCATAGTAGATTTGTTTCATACATGCCTGTATTTATATTCCTAACAACTGTACCAAGTCGCTTACCTTCTGTGAACTTCCATTTGTGTTCCTTTTCTTTCTTTTTTTTTATTTTTTCTCTTTTTTTCTGAGAGCTGTGTACAATTATCTTAGAACAATTTTCTCTTGCTGTATGCCATGCTGTCATGTAGAAAAGGGCCGTGGGCCTAGTCAGGCCCATAAAGAGGCCTTTTGTCCACGACCCTCAGCATTTTTGCGGTACTGAAATAAAGATTTGATTTGATTTGATTTGATTTGATTTGATTAGTGTATTTCGTCTTCCTGTTGTGCGTCTTCATCACATGGCGCGTCCTTTATGCGTAGCCAGTATAGTAGGACTTTGGGCATGCGGTCAGAATGTTTGTGTAATTGTCCTCGTCCGCGTGACCTGGTGCCCGGGGTATACGAGTGGTCGGCCTGCCCTATCCAGCCTATGATGTATAATTGGTGTGTGCTTGTATCTCGGTTTGCGCTAATAATGCTTGTTTTGGCGTGATAATACTCGCTCTGTGTCTTTTATGTAATACGGGCCGTCCTGACAGGACCCATTTCAGACTACAGTATAATTAAATGCAAAATAAAATAAGCGATGTTCCTTTTCATAATCTTCGTCCTGTGCGCTACATCTTCAGGATAAATAAAATTGCTTGAAATCTAGCCCCCATTTTTCACTGTTGCCCTCTGGGCCAACAATTTTCTGGAAAGTGCGCGTTATTTCTCTGCATATCAATAATCTTTCTACAGTGTTGTGTCCTCAACATCGCATGCTGTAGCAGCACCTACCAGAGTTTAGTCAGCCAACGCAAGGTGGGTACTCAAGTTACTCTGATCACAGATGGGGTGTGGAAAACTTGACATCAAGAATGGGATAGTGCTAGTCTCCAGCGCGCGCCACCCCATGGGTGGGCAGATAAATATCAGGAAAGCTTACGATTCACCTTATATTAGCTAATTTTTAATTTTCTCTTCCTATAGGCCGCATCTGTCTCTCCACCCCTCGCCACGCACACGCCGTTAAGTCATGTTATATTCCCTAATTTGGGCTTGGCGACATAGTGTTCGCTGGATAAACTATTAAGTGATCGAGTGAAAGTGAGCAGAAATGTGTACTCTCCTCTCGGGTAGCGCCATCGTGGGTCCGGTCTGATAGGAAGAACGGATGCGAAGAAATGGGCACGCCGACCGCTGGCTGGAAACCGTACGTCGCATCCGTTCCTTGAAGTCAGACCAAATGGTGTATTCACGGGACCACTAGAAGCACCAGGAGGCATAGCAATAGCAATGTTCTCTTTAAGTAGCGCGGTCAGACAAAAAATTATTCTAGCGTGCGGACGCAGCTTCCGCAATGCAATGAAATGTCCTTGACGCTAGTGTATTCTCTGTTTTCAGGCGCACTACGCCCGCTGCCATAACCTCCTCCCCTGCGCCATCACGGATATGGAGCTCTACGAGGACTCGGCTGGGCTCATCATTCGCAATTTTTCCCAATTACACTGTGGCCCAGAAGAAAGAAAGGAGCCCTAAAGGGGCCCTGAAAGATTAAAAGTCCGCTGCAGTGAAGTCTGCACGAAGTTTACTTGAGCTCTGTGGATGCTATGTGGATGCTGTACATGGGATGCTAGTGTACTCGAATATATTTGTCTTGCTTTTGTCTGTGAGATGCAACACGTATATACAAACAATATGTATTTACGGTAAGTAAGGATCGACAGCATCGCCAATAATATTCTACACACGACGAGTAGACACAAAAGCACTAAGCATAGTATAGTGTGGGTTTCCGGACATGAGGAGATGAGGGGCAACGTGGCGGCGGAAGTTAGCTCGAGGGTACGTCAACCGAGAAGGTTCAACACTTTGTCCTCAGATATACTTGATCATTACAGGGGTCAGCGGAAAAGACTTCTCCTACACCGAGCCAGGATAGCAGCAGTCATATGCGGCATACGGGACCAAGGATTAAATAAAAAATAAATTAAATAAAAGGAGAAGCACAGTTTGCGCAATCTTCAGGAGAAAGTGAAACCCATGGGTCGGATACAGGCCGCATCTGTCCCTCTATTCTTTATATAACAGTGGTAGCCATGCGCCTCCGCCTAGCTCCGTATGGGGCGGTGTTTCAGTTTTCACTGCTCTGCAGTATGCCGCACATGACTGCTGCCATATCTGAGTACGTGGGGGTAACTGGGTCAAAGGTGCCCGTGGTGCAAAGTGTTGACTCTGCTCGGTTGATGTACCCTCGAGCTAACTCGTCTCTTGCCACGTTGCCCCTCATCGCCTCGTGTCCGGGAACCCACACTATACTATGTTTAGTGTTTTTGTCTTCTCATCGTGTGTAGAATATGATCGGCGATGCTGTCGATCCTGCCTCGTGTAGTTTCTGCTTGCTTGCTTGGAGTCCGTCACTATAGTGAGTTGCGTCCTGTTGCGTTGCCGTGTGATATTGCCAGAGCAATGGCGGCTTCTTCACCTGTTTCTATGTTTGGGTTGTTTATCATTGCGCTGGTTATTTCCTTCCCTCCTTCGTCTGTTACAACGGCGATAGTTTTACGTTAGTATCGCTACTTTGCTGCGTCCGTGTAGACTACGTTGGGATGGTGGCTGAGTTCCCTGGTGAGTGCTCGGACTCTGGCTTGCTTTTCGTCTTTCATGATGTAAATTCCGATCCATGTGTCGGGGTATGGGTCTTACTCGGATGTTGTTTGTGTCTTCATTATTCATCTGTTCCTTGTCTCTTTGTGTGCCTAGAGGTAGCCGTAATTTCTCCAGTAGGTGTCATGTGTCGGGGTATGGGTCTTACTCGGATGTTGTTTGTGTCTTCATTAATCATCTGTTCCTTGTCTCTTTGTGTGCCTAGAGGTAGCCGTAATTTCTCCAGTAGGTGTCTTTCCGTTCTGGTTTAAGTGAGTCTAATTGAGCACTACGTTGCGCTTCTCGTAGTTCGTCGAAGGTGTTCGATACTCCCAGTTCCATTAGTTTTTCGGTTGGTGTGGACATTGAAAGTTTGTGCGCCGTTTCGTACACTTTGCGTAGTATGGTGTCGATTTGTAGAGTCTCTTGCTTGTTTAGTTCATGGTAGGGGAGGCAGTACGTTACCCTGCCCATGACGAGGTTGTCTATGAGTCTTAGGGTGTCCTGTTCTCTCATCCCTTTCTTTTTACTGCTGACTCTTCGCACGATTCTGGCGACTTGCTCTGTCGTATTCTTAAGAAGCGATGGTTTTGCTACATGGTCCTGTGTTTGGCAGCCACATTCCAAGCACCCTGACTTCCGTTTCTCAGGTATTGTCTCGTTTTCTAGTTACAGGGTGATTTGGGAGTCGCATTTCTGTGTACCTTTTTTTTATTCTTACGTATTCTGATTTATCTGCTGAGCACGATAATCCTCTGGCCCTAGCGTATTGTTCAGTTTGGTCGATCGCTCTTTGTAGGCGCACTTGTTTAGCTGCTAGAGAGCCTGTGGTTGTCCATATTGTTATGTCATCTGCATACATTGCGTAGGTGATGTTTTCTATTTCGTCAAGTATTTTCGTGAGTCCTAGCATTGCTATGCGTATAGTAACGGTGATATTAGGGAGCCTTGTGGGGTGCCCCTGTTTGGCACCATGAAGCTCTCCGATCTTGTATTTCTGATGCTTATCGTAGCCGTTCGTTGCGTCAAAAAGGCTTTGACATAACGGAAGGCTGTTTCCACAGTTTGTTATTGACAACTTCCATGATGGCCGCATGTCATACGTTATCGAAGGCTCCCTTTATGTGGAGCGCTAGAACTGTGTTCGCCGCTTCTTGGTATTTCAGCGAGGACATCCTCCTTTAATTGCAGGAGTACGTCTTGCATGAACAGACCCCTTCTGAAGCCAAACATAACATCAGGGTAATATCCTTTGTCCTCCAAGTAGTTTGTGATGCTTTCATTGATCAGTCTCTCGTATATCTTCCCTAGACAGGAGGTTACAGAGATTGGTTTTAGGTTTTCGATTTGGAGTCTCTTGCCCGGCTTGGGTATCATAATTACCTCTGCATATTTCCATTCCGCCGGCACGATTTCTTTTTCCCAGATAGCGTTTAGGTACTTGGTAAGCTCGACGATGGCCGTGTCTCCCAATTTTCTAATGGTAGCTTTATTTATTCTTTCCTTTCCGGCTGCCGTATTCGTTTATGCTTCCCCTATGGCTGCCCTTACTTTCTCCTCTATGGCTGGCCTATTCATCTCGGGGTTGTCTTCGCCAGTGTATTCTTGGTCTTGCTTTGGGTGCGTTGTTGTGTCGTAGCATTTCTCCCTTAGTGCCTGTGTTAGTTGGTCTTCCGTTTCAGGGAAAATGTGGATTAGTCTTTTCATGGACTTGCCGCTCTCGGTTTTGGTTTTTGTTGTGTCTATCAATGCTCTTAGTATATTCCAAGTTCTGGCCATGCCTAGTCTTCCTCTAAGTGCTTCCGTGAACTGTTGCCAGTTTTGCGTGGCGATGTTGTCTGCGTGCTCTGATCCCTTCTTTTTTAGTACTGCGATCTTCAGTTTGAGTTTCCTGTTGTTTTTCTGCCTCCACCTCCTGATAAGGCTTCTTCGTGCTTCCCATAGGTGAAGAAGGTGGTTGTCTACGTCTGGGTGTTGTTTCGTGCGAGTGATCATCTTCGTGTATATTTGTCTGACCTTCGTAAGCTCCGTGCACAACTCTTCTATGTTGGTAATCGGTTTTATTATTTCGTGGCTGTGGTTTCTAAAGGCTTTCTAGTCTGCCATTTTGGCAGTCCCTAGGCACCATTTCATTTCTCTTGCGGCTATTTCTAAGTCAAGGATGAAGTGGTCACTCCCTAAGGTTTCCATTGTATTTTCCCATTGGATATTCTCGATGTTTTGTGAGAAGGCTAGGTCAGGCGTGGTGTCTTTGCGGACGCTGTTTTCTATCCTCGTCGTAGTTGTGGATGGAACATTGCTCACCCTTTCCTTCGTCACAGTCCGTTGGCACGTATCGCTGGACCTGACATATCTCTTGATATCAGCCTGTACACCGGGCCAATAAAACTCACTGAGCACCCTAGCTATCGTTTTCCGTATCCCTTGACGACCGGATAATGCTGTCTCATGCGCCAACATGAGGACTTGAGGTTTGCTCAACGACTCGGCCGGGACACACTTCGTATGTTAGGAAAACAACACCGTCATCTGTATGAAAGGTATGGGTGGTCTGTCCCTTGGCAGGAAATGTTTGTCCCAACTTCCTGTTGGCCCCAACTTCCTGCGACAGAACTCTAAGGTCGGGTCTTCCTACTTGAGGCGAAACTCCGGCCGTGACAAGTGGAGTGCGTTATGAGTGGAGCTTTTGCTACTCTCTGAAACCTACACCGCCACCATAAGGGAAGGAACATCGACGGAACTCGTCATGGCAGGGGAAGCTGCCTGATCAGTTGGAACTGACGGGTCGACCGAAAATGGAGCTTTCCCGCATGGCCTTGCCCGAGAAGTACGGTGAAGAAATCACCCCCTCCGCTTCCAGAACTTCTACACTGGTCCCATTGGCCTAGAATAACAAAGCCTTTTTGCCTGTAAGTGCAGCTGCCGGTACGAGGGACTCACGCACAACAATGCTGTTGCTGCCTGTATCCCGTAATACCGAACGAGGTTGGCCCAACACCTCGCCGTGCCCCACGGGCGTACCAGCCTCCACAGGGCGGAAGGGCAGAACATCTCCCCCAACTGGCCCTCTATGCGCGTTACCTCTGCAGGGTTATCGTGGCGTGAATACCGAGGTGTCATGCAACATGCGGACGCCTCACGGTCTCCTGGTCTCTTAGCTCTGCATGACTGAGCATCATGTCTTGGCTTGCGCCACCAGGTGCAATGCGATTGCTTCAGCTTCGTCCGACAATCCACGCCTTGTGCCCTGTCTTCTCGGACAGAAAACACCGAAGGCGGGATTGTGGACCAGAAGTCTCGTTCTTGGCTTTACCTATCGTCTGCACAAAGACCAACAAGTTATTTTGCCGCTGTGCTTCGAGAGAATTATCTGCAGCCTCCGCCAGCTTGTAAACTGTCTTGCCCTCCGGCTCACGTAATAAAAGGGCTAAACGGGAATGACAGTTGTTCAGGAATTGCTCGCTCACGACCATTTCGCGAACTGGCCCCATTTAGGAGGCCCTATTTGCAGTTTCGACTTTTTGGCCTCCTGATGTATATATACCTCATAACCATGTACTCTAGTGTAACTATGAAATAAACTTGATTTTATTTGAAAAAAAAACCTGAAAGGTGCGGCCTTCTCCCCGCACCTCGACCCAACGGTCAAAGAAGCTAAATAACCGCGCAGCATACTGCAAGGCCGTTTCGCAATCCTGGGACTTCCTCTGGCGAATCTTTCCTCGGTACCCTTCTGCAGTGAACGTAAACCTCTGCAGCAAGGTAAGCTTCGCTTTGTCATAGTCTACGGAATCCTCGGGCGAGAGCCGACCGAAGACCCTAAGTGCTTCTCCGCCAAGGCACAGGCTCAACGCCGTTGCCCACTTTTCCTTTGGCCAACCCTGCCCCGTGGCCACATGCTCAAACCTCCTTAAGTAGGCATCGAGATCACCCCGTGCTTCATTGTACAGTGGTATGAAGCGGTACAGGTTAATGGAGCTGGCCCGTGCGACGCTGCGCTCTCCAAGGTCACTTGAATGATTTGCGCTACCCTCCATGAGCCTTAATTGAGCTGCAGGTAAGTTCCGCGGCTAAAACTCCAAATGTTCCTTCGAAGCCTCACGTCTCAATTCCGTACCTCTAACTCCAATCTCTGCTTCGTAGCTTCAAGCTCCGTCTCTTTACGAAACTCGTCCACCCACGCTCGCAGCTCGACATCGCGCAAGCCCATGCACTAAACTATAGCAACCATAACAGGCAAACAAATAAAAAAACGACCCTGGTCCGGTCGTAGCGGATGCCAAATTTTGTGAGGAGGTGAAAGATTGCAGGGAACGTCTCTACCTTCCGCGGGAAGGTGAGAGGAATTGAACAGGCGGTTTTGGAAAAAAAAGTAATTTAGATTTTAAAGGAAAAACTCACTAATACCCACGACAGAAAAGCACACGTGAAAGAAACCCGATAAACGCTACAAGAGGAAGGAAAAGACCACTCAAGTGATAGTGTGCGGTGTGTGCTTCGCCGGCTGGTGCGTCAAACAAGGAGTTTGGCGCAGTCGGTAGAGTTCCGCTTCTACCCGCGATGAGACGTGGAGTAGAAGGCGATGGGCACGGCGGGCATCATCGGCGCTGCGTAAGCCGTCACGGGCTCACGCAGCACCCCCGAAGCGGTTTTTGTTGCGAAAGCAATACTACGCCAGGTGTCGCCTCTTCGCGGTACCGCAGCCTGCCCTTCGCGGTCGGTGGTCGGTCCTGTGACTACTGACGTCATATCAAAGCGAGAGATGGGGCACCAAGTCGGCTCCTAAGCGCGCCGCAGCTAGAACTTCGCGGCCGGTCGACCACCTGCGAACGCTTCGCGGTACCGCAGCCTACCCTTCACGGTCGGTGGTCGTTCATGTGGCTACTGACGTCATACCAGGGCGACAGATGGGGCATCAAGTCGGCTCTTCAGCGCGCCACGTTAGACTTCGCGGCCGAACGACATGTGGCGATCTGTCATGTGACTACTGACGTCATTCCAGAGGGAGAAATGGGGCACGAAGTCGGCTCTTCAGCGCGCCGCAGCTAGAACTTCGCGGTTGGTCGACCACCTGCGAACGGCGGCAAGCGATTGACGTCATAGAAGTTGCAAGAGCTTGCAGGCCTTGCTGCCATGATGGATGTGTGTTGCAGCGTGTGGTATAACTTCATCCACAGACACCCAGGCGCTATCGGGTGTAGAGAAAAGTAGCGCCTGCTCGCCGGTTCTTCGGTGTAGCTATGGAAGACTTCGGACGCGAGTCAATTTTCTTGTGTTGTGTTACCGTTTAACTTGATGAAGGCTATGGATGTCGAAGATGCTACAAGTTGCACCACTTGCTTTCACAATTACCTAGGCTTAACCAGAGCTAAGCCCCGGCCTTTTTTTAAGCAAGCGGCCCCGAAGTCTGCTGGTTCCAGGCTGTCGACGGCGGTCTGGTGTCCGTGTCTGGGAGTTCGGACGTATCTGGCGGAGGTCCAAGCCTGGAAACTCGGGTCGCCAGAAACCACGTACGCGTGCGTCGCTGCCGCGTGCCAGCTCTCTCTTCCTCCTTCCTCTTCCACACGCTGCGCCCTACACATCTCCACGCGCTATCCGTGCTTCGTCGTCTTCGGCTCCCTACAACCGACGCTGGGTGGCGCTATCTCCTTACAGAAGGCCCCCTCTTCGAAGTTTTTGCGAGAGAAAGAATCCAAGTCCAGGAGAGCGACCCCAGTCGTGTTAGGCGATCGCACCACAGCGCGCACACCACACACAATACGACGGTTGTCAGTGTTCAAAGCGTACACAGACATTCGCAGAGACAACACAGAGAGTACATGAATAGTCAACGTAATGCCTCCATAGAGGGGCGAGGAAACATGGAAGGCATAAAAAGGAGGTAGCGGAAACTCAAAGGCAAACAAACTAACAAAGACAATGCCAACAAGAGCAGGTGTGGGCTCTTGCTCTGCTTAAACAGTCTGCTCCGACATCAGATCAACCCTTGATGTGCTCCACACGAAAGGAGTACTCTTGTAGCAAGAGTATCTGAGCGCGCGACTATTCCACTGCTTGGCCTACCCTTCACGGTCGGTGGTCGTTCATGTGGCTACTGACGTCATACCAGAGCGACAGATGGGGCACCAAGTCGGCTCTTCAGCGCGCCGCAGCTAGACTTCGCGGCCGAACGACATGTGGCGGTCTGTCATGTGTCTACTGACGTCATTCCAGAGGGAGAAATGGGGCACGAAGTCGGCTCTTCAGCGCGCCGCAGCTTGAACTTCGCGGTTGGTCGACCACTTGCGAACGGCGGCAAGCGATTGACGTCATACAAGTTGCAATAGCTTGCAGGCCTTGCTACCCCCCATACGAGCGCTAAACATTCCCGCTCTATGGCAGAATACCATGTCTCTCGGGGCAGCAACTGCCTGCTGCCATACGAGACAGGATGGAGAATGCTATCGTGCTCCTGCAAGAAAACTGCCCCCCGGCCCGTACCAGAGGCATCCGTACGTAGGAGCAAGTCCTTGGCCAGATCAGGCGCCCGGACGACGGTTTCCGAGGCTAGGGCGTATTTAAGCTCTCCGAAGGCCCAGTCACGCTCCGGAGTCCAACGCACATAGTTGTTTTCTGCTTTGCGGGTGAGTTCCACCAATGGTTGGGCCTTGGCAGCATAGTGAGTGATTAAGTCCCAGTGGTAGCCGGCCAAGCCGACGAACGATCTAACCTGCTTCTTGGTTTGCGGT
Source organism: Amblyomma mixtum (assembly GCF_055824585.1). Taxonomy (NCBI): domain Eukaryota; kingdom Metazoa; phylum Arthropoda; class Arachnida; order Ixodida; family Ixodidae; genus Amblyomma; species Amblyomma mixtum. The sequence goes on along the minus strand of NC_143018.1, from coordinate 3,680,910 downwards.
TCTGGGGTGTGTGCAATTCTAGAGGCATTTGAATCTACTGGCCGAATCTTGCCTTCGCCTAACACATGTCCCAAGAAGATCACACGGTTAGGTCCGAGTTCTCACGTCTGTGGTTTCACAGGGAGGCCCGCTCCTGTGATACGCTCAAACAAGAGAAGGAGGGTGTGTCTATGCTCCTCCCACGTTGCAGTAGCGACCAACACATCATCTATATAGTGCACCACATTGGGCAAATCTGACAGAAGCACCCTCATAAGGCGGGTGAAAATCGCGGAGGCAGTCTTAATACCGAAACGCATGTACTGGAACTGATAGTGGCCAGAGTGCGTTTAAAAAAGCAGTGATGGGTTTGGACGCGTCATCCAGAGGAACCTGCCAGTAACCCTTAGTAAGGTCCAATTTCGAGAAATAGCATTGAGTGCCAACCTCTGTAAACTTGACATCAGTTCTTGGGATAGGCTCGGCATCATCTACCAGGACACTGTTGACCCCTTATCGCATGAATTTTTATTTTTACGCAAAAAAATTTCTGGCCTGGATTTGTGACAAACTCATGCCATGCTTCATTAAAAAAAGACCGCGCAGTTGCAATTTATAACAGCATTTTCTTCGCGTATCACATATGATACAGCATGCAGTTACGGGTATATTTTTTGGATATACACAAAAACATAGCATATGAGGAAAAAGAAAAGATAGATTGACAAATATGTAGAGAGCAAGTGAAATGCAGAAAAATAAAAATCTCTTCAACTTTAACAGTGAAACTCCTGCAGTGAGGTACGTCACTGATTTTGCGCCTCTGATGCTGATGATTCTGCTAATGGAACAAAGCAAAATAGTTTCGCTCCCTGTTGAAGCAGGGAGCAGCATTGCACTTCTTGCATGAAACATTTGTGAGCCGGTTGCAATAGGGCAGCCGCCAGCGCACTCGCTTGTGAAGGCAATTAGGCATGTGGTCCGTTTTGTCCAGGCGGACGTCAGCAGTAGGCAGCGGCACGAGCGGAGCCCTCTTCTTTGGGTGGATGAGCGTCTCAATTTCCGACCTTGGTCGCCCTGCGCTCTTTCTCTCGTGTGGCTTCCCTGCCTTGCCGAGTCCAGCGACGGCAGACTTGAGTTCCAGAAAGGGAGTTTGGCGCCTCCTTGTCTTCGCCACAGCAGCCAGGCATTCACCACGGTCAGGTCCATCAAGTGAAAGAAGATCCGATGGTACCACTTCTTGGACCATATTTTGATCCGATAGTAGCCCAAAATTGAGTCCAGCAGATCCTCGCAAATTAATTCTCGCAAATGATCTCAAAATTCTCAACAGGACAAGAAATTTTAGGAACTGTAAGGGTGTGACAAGGTCTGTGATAGTTGACGGCATCTCAGCGATACCAGTGAACTCTATTTCTTTTGGGTGCCTCGTAAGGCAGGATTTTGTCCTCTTCGGCGGGCATTTGAAAGGCCCTTTTTTGCCTTGAGTACTCAATGCTGCCAGCGGAGCTTCATCTTTACTATCGTCCTCGCTTTCGGACGACTCATCTGGCAGTAGGGGCGGCGCCTGGGTCGGAAAAATTACGAGGAACTTTAGTGGCTAAACTGGTGCAAGGCGAAAGCCTGAGTGCTGCATTCTGCTACCCGATTGTTCACTTCACATTCTGTTAGTGCATTAATTGCTGTCAATTAATGACGCTTAATCTTCGCCTTTAGGAGTGGCACGCGACAGCGTGTTGTAGTGCTGCCAGGGAGTCCACGGAACGCCACCACCCGTTCGGCGCGATGCGTTGCCCTTTGAACGCAACGCTTTTTTAGGAAAGCAAATGGTGCTGTAACTGTCTGTCCTCTCGGTGGACACCTGAACCACATTGTACAGGAAGGAAGGAGGTGGAGTGAAAGAAGAAAGAGAAAGGGGCCGTAATGAAGAATACGACATTTTATTTGTAACTGTCTCACATATCTCGGTGGACACCTGTCGAAAATTGTATTCGAGGAAAGGAAATTGCGCAGTAACTACCTCACATATTTCGGTGGCCACCCGTCAAAATTCGCGCGCAATGACGTCACAACCATTTCGACCAATCTGAAACGAGGACAAATTTGCTAACACATCTTGGTCACGACAATATGAGTATAGTGTACTGGTATAGTATGAGCCATTAAAGGCTTTCGCCTTTAAAATAATTACGAGGAACTTTAGCGGCTAAAGTGCTGAAAGGCGTAAGCCTGAGTGCTGCATTCTGCTACGCGATTGTTCACTGCACATTTTGTTGGTGCATTAATTAACTGCCAATTAATGACGCTTAAGCTTCGCCTTTAGAAGTGGAACGCGACAGCGTGTTGCAGCGCTGCCACGGAGTCCAAGGAACGCCACCACCCGTTCGGCGCGATGCGTTGCCCTTTGAACGCAACGCTTTTTGAGGAAAGGAAATGGGGCTGTAATTTTCTGTCATCTCGGTGGACACCTGAGCCGCGCCGTACAGGAAGGGAGGAAGTGTGAGTGAAAGTAGAAAGAGGGGCAGTAATGAAGAAAATGAAAATTGTATTTGAGGAAAGGAAATTACGCATTAACTGTCTCACATATCTGAGTAGACACTAGTCGAAAATTGTATTTGAGGAAAGGAAGTTGCGCAGTAAATGTCTCACATATTTCGGTGGACACCCGTCAAAATTCGCGCGCGGTGACGTCACGACAATTTGGACGAATCTGAAACGCGGATAATTACGCCTTGCTCGTCGGTAAATTGGTTTCTGAAGAAAGGAAATGTATCTGTCTCTCATATCTCAGTGGACACCTAAACCTCACCGTAACGGGAAGGGAGGAAGATGGGAGTGAACGAAGACACCGTATTCACTAGAAGCACCTTTGTTCATTCCAAACTATCGTGCTGGCATGGCGGAGTGGAAGCGTGCTCGACTCGCACTCCGGAGACCGGGGTTCGATTCCCAAGCTCGGCAAATTTCTTACTTGGTTTTATTTATTTATCTGGTCGGATTAGAAAGGTTAATTATACTAATTAGTTAAGTAAGCAATTAACTAAACTCAAACTTACTTGGAGCATCCCTATACGACCCCTTTAATTGGTTGCATGGTTAGTAGCCAAAGTACAATTGGCCCCGATTGAAATTCGCGCACTGTGACGTGACGACCGTTTCGACCAACTGAAAAGCGTGACATTCTCTGTCGACAGCTCCTGCTTACAACGATGAGGCATTAAAGGCTTCCGCCTTAATATCTTCCTCGCCGTCGTCTGACAGCTCACTACCGCTGCTTCTATCGCCATCACCTGGAATGGGCCGGACTCCACGTTTCATTCCACCGTAAAAAGTGCCGACATCCATGGCCTGGAATGTAAAAAAAAAGCTTCCTCACCGTCGGGCAAACGCAAATCAAGCAAATCACAGTACAAATTTATTATTTCTCTGAAAAAAATGCCAACGCGTTTTCACACACAAAAATTACCGCTAACTGCATAGTGTATCACATGTGATACAGGCATGAATGTGGCCCTCACAGCATAAAGAAAAGGTTTTGCACTCTCAAAATGCGCCCAGATGAAGTGAAGGAGCAATTCTTTACGTTAAGAATTTTTTTGAAACGGGAGTATGTGTCAGAATTACAAAAACATAGGATTCACTTGCCAACTTGGTGCGCACAACTTGCGACGCTGCGTCCTCGTGTTTGCAAACATAAATTAAGTTCAAAAAAACTTCGAGAGGTGAAGCCACCGCCGGTGTAGTTGCTAGACATGGTGTACATTCCCGCTAAATGCATAATAATTTTTTATGCGTAGCATATTGCACTCAGTTCAGCCCTTGGGCGCGGCCGGGCAGCCACCTAACCAAGTCACGTTGTTTGGTGACGTCACGTCACGTGCTTACGTGACGTCACCAAAGCACGTAAAGAAAACAAAAAATAAAAAAAAATAAAAAAGGGATGGCTGAGCATGGTGGCGGTTGCAACAGCCCCGTTTCAAAGCGGGCGCCTATCCATCCATCCATCCATACGTCACGGAGGAAAAGCTGCTGAGAAAATCGAGTGCCGCCAAGCAATACCTCGCGCAAAATGACCGCGCAATATGCAACGCATTCTTGGCTTAACCAAGCTAAGCCTGGGCATTTTTTTTTAGTTTCGTTTCTGCGTTATGGGAAGAAAAAGTTTGCTGTGTATCATATATGATACACCATGCGGTAAGGGGTTAATTCGACGGAAATCTATGGAGATCCGGTACGTCTGGTCAGGTTTCTTGACCGGAACCAGTGGAGAGTTGTAGGGTGAATGAGAGCGCTCGCTTACTCCTAACTTCAACAAGGATTCAAGAACGACGGCGGGATTCAAGAAAGACCCTGTTTGGAGCTGTCTAAGGTGGCACTCATCGGTTCTGTCGAGACCCTTGGCGGGTCCCAGGAGTACCCTTTTGCAGAGGCGTACATAGATTGTAATATCCGCGTAAGAGATTAGCGAAATCTGTACGATTGCTGCGGCAGTGCTAATGAAATATCTTCAGTAACTGATTTCTTGTGGCAGAAGCCTCCGGTATCTATACTGAGAAAACACATTCTGCTTACCCTTTTTAGGAGCTATCATATTAATGTGACTTATTATTGGATGACATCTTTCTTACATATTGACGGTGTACCCACAACGAGTTGCTTACATTGTATCTACATTACTGATCGATGTATTATGCCTGACTAATGTTCGTTGCTGCAAAAATTTGTCCGAGGGAAATGTTACTCTGCTGTTGTTTTGCCGCGCAAATTAATTTTGTTCACTCATATGGGTGACTGCACAGAAGAAAGAACATATGGGCCAGTGGTGACCGGAACCAAACATACGCTTATTTTGCATGTCATGATACAGTTTCTTTACTTCATGCAGTCCACGACGCTTAGGTTTCGATATATTATTTTTTCGGAAGCGTAGTACTCCTCCATGTCATCAACCACGCAGTTGTAGCCATGCGCCTTCGCATAGTCCGACTGTACCATGGAAAGAAAAATGAAATAGGTCAGCACATGCATTTAGGAAGGAACTTGAAACGGCACAAAATAGATTGGCCAACTGTTTACCTGAGGCAGAAGCCTCCGGTAACTATACTGCGCAAACACATACTCCTTACACTCCTTCTGTTCGTTGCTGCAAAAAGTTGTACACGGGGCCAAGGCCTCGTCAGGCTCTCAGCCTTTGGCCTTGACCTCCTCTTACAATGTCTGAGAAACAAATAAAGGAAAAAAATTGCCGACGATTGCGCAAAAATTTGTACAGAGGCCAAAGGACTCGTAGGGCTCTCAGCCTTTGGCCTTGACCTCCTCTTACACTGTCTGAGGAACAAATAAAGCAGAACAATTGCCGACGATTACGTTACTTCCTAATGCGAAATTTGGGCGCAGCTCATCAGCTGTTTCAGCTTTTCGATACAGACAACTTGATATTTTTCACAGATATTCCTTCTCTAAGAAACACTCCACTAACAGTTCTTGATTGTCATGAAGGAAGCTTTGCTGACGGAGAAATAGATGGATATATGCTCGACTTGCTGCACCAATGCCTGATTCTCAAAGACGAAGTCTGCGCAACTATTTCGCGAAGTTGTCACAGCTGTGGGAGCCGTTACGAGCAAGAGGAACGCGATGTTCTCCCGCATAAGTGGTAAGAAATTCCCGCTTGTCTCTATATCTACGAGGGGGTACACAAAAGAAACCGGACTTATTTTTGTTTGAACTTATTTCTTCACATTTTAAGCACAGACCTTCAATCTCCTTCAAAATATTCCCCACTTGCAATGATACGCTTGTCGATTCTTTCATTCCATTTTTCAAAACATTGTTTAAATTCATGTTTTGTGATGCTTGATAGTGCCTCCGTCGTTTTTTTTCTTCACCTCAGCAACATCAGCGAAACGCTTTCCATTCACCTATTTTTTCATTCTAGGAAACAAAGAAAGTAGCACGGGGCAAGGTCGGGAGAGTATGAGGGTTGAGGAATAGGGGTCATGCCATGTTTGTTCCAAAATTGTCGTAGAGACAGGGCTGTGTGAGCAGGGGCATTGCCATGATGGAAAAACCAGTCACCCGACCGCCACAAATCTGGCCGCTTCCACCGCACACTGTTACCCAATCTTTTCAAGACATCCAAGTAGAAAGCCCGGCTAACTGTCTGACCCTGCGGAACAAGTTCTCAATGGACGACTCCTCTCACGTCGAAAAAACAAATCAGCATTTTTTCAGGTTTGGTTTCACCTGACGAGCTTTCTTGAGGCGAGGTGAATTTGAAGTTTTCCATTGGCATGATTGTTCCTTTCATTCAGGATTCGATTCAGGAACACTTGAGTTGTCCCCATAGCATCGTCCTTGTATGTCTTTCTTAATATTTCAACAGTTTCCATTCAACTTTTCCCGAGCAAAAATCAGAATTTCACCGGCGCACGCTGTTCACGAAAATCAGCCACTGCAAAAACGACATTCACACAAAACAGTCGTCACTCTAAAACTCTGCCTAAACTAGTCTGACCTCCTTCAACGACGGAACTCGGCTTACTGACTCTGGAATGTTCGTTCTATGTGCTCCTAGTGGCAAAACGCGGTACCACAGAAGCTTTGCCGACCAAAAAATTTAGTCCGGTTTCTTTTGGGCACCCCCTCGTACATCAAAGGCCCCACCCACCCTGCCACCCTGGCAGGTGGCAGCGTTTCTGGTACAAAGTTGTCAATGCCAAAGCATGCAGTGCACATCTGTCACTACTACCACATAGCTTAAAGCACGATTGAGGTGTCCACTGTTCCAAGAAGTCAGTTATGCGCCTTCCCTCTCGTTCAGGTGTCCACCGAGATGTGTCAGAGAGATACTGCGCATTTCCTTTCCTCAAAAACCAGTTCACAAATTTTACCCTCCGCTTTCCAAGCTCCCGCTCTATTGGTTTCGCAGCTGTGGAAGACTATAATACCGAAGACACTTTGGATATTCTAAAGTGTTTTTGGCGAAAGCGTTCTGGTCAACCCTCTGTCGCTTCCCAGAACCGCTTGGTACGGAATCACTGGGCCGCTTCGGAGCCATGTGTCTCACTCATTCGACTGCAACGTGACGTCGGGCGAAGGAGCGGTGGTGTAGCTGCCACCGCCGACTCGCGCGCGCTCGTTCTACCGCTACTGTGTGACGTTACGGTTGCTAGGCACAGCTGCGCCGCCCTTTGGCGCGCCGGTTGTTAAGGAGGGGAGGAGGTTGCGCTTTTACATTCTCCTTTACGAGCTCCAGCTCCATTGCTTTCGCAGCTTAAAGGGTGCCGACTGCTGCTTACAATGGACAACGGCGACGCCGCGAAACGCAAAAACGGGCGACTAAGAGTTGCGCTCTAAAAAAGTGAGAGCTAAAATAACGAGAGAAATCGATAGTTGAAATGATAGGTTTAGTAACGAGAAAATACAAAAAAAATACATGAAATGAGCGGTAAAGGAATTGTCCCATGCTGAAGCCATTAGGGAGAGTACTCGGACTAAAACTGCAAGAAACAAAGTTAGGCACCGAAAATACCTTTCATGCTGAGTCAGATATGCGCTCACTACTACGATGCGGGTGAGGGGGAGGAGGTGAAAAGTGTATTGGGGCAACGACTGTAAAGTGGCGCGTAAGGCACTTAATAAGCTAGGGTCTCTTTTTTGCGCGCCGAATACGATTCCCCCGTGCAGTATGGATGATTGTAAGAAAGTCAAGCCGAAGCGCAGGCAAAAAACTGACTCGCCTCTGAGATACACTCAGAAGAAGACATTTCGTGTTTCTCAGTACTAACCTGTTGTTGATAAGGAAAAGTTTTGAACAACCTGCAAAACTGAGCCAAATGAGGTCAATTGCTTGCCCACAACAACGATGTTTTGAAGCGGGAATTGATCTATTTTTGAAGAAGGCATCAGACCTTGTTTTGTACCACTGCACTACTACTCGGCATGACATACTAGAAGGCTTACTGAGCATCTATGACATGCGAAAGTGTCTAATAAAACCAATTAATGGAAATGCCCCTCGTAAAAGTGGCCTGCATGCACTGATTAATAATAGAACCCACTTATTGCCATGTTTTTTGTTCTAATGACCATCTCTGTCTCTTCCGAGTAGGTCCCACTGGGAGCCTTCGAGTGTTCCCGCATGGGCAAATGGGGCTGGGGCAGCAAGCTTTGTAGTATCAACGTCTGCTCCCTGTGGGGAATAAGTGACCAGCCCAAATCGGAGTTGCCCTTTTTCGTTCTACGTGGGTCTCATATCGGTGCTATTGGACCTACGGCAGGTCATATTCCTACGTCTAGTCCACAACACTCCTTTGTCTGGTACTTCAGGGAAGATTTAACGTCTATGTGGGCTCTGTGCTAATAAAATCGCTGCTAGCCTAAGCAGGGCTCCCTAAAAGAAACCGCTGGAGGTCCCACACATTCATTGGTAAAGTTGGAAAACGGGCGTGTAGAATTGCTGCCCACATCGGCCCCTGGTAGGGTACCCAGGCAGCACAAACCGTTGGCCCAATATTGGGAGTCTGTTGGCTATGTGTGGCCCTATACAGGACCAATGTTGCCTTCATTGTCCGCATATTGGCACTGCCACAAAGTGCCATTTCCGACATTGGCCCTACTTGTCCGATGTTTTCCCCATATTGGCAATGCCGCTTAGTTACACCTCCAACGATGGCCCTACTTGTCCGATGTTTTCCCCATATTGGCAATGCCATTTAGTTACAACTCCAAAGATGGCCCTAAATGTCCGCTGTCGTCCCCATATTGGCAGTGCCGCCTCATTACACCCGCAACGATGGCCCTACTTGTCCGCTGTTTTCCCTGTATTGGCAGTGCCGCTCCACGACACACCAAAGGATGTCCCTGTGATTATATGTGGTTATTTCTCTCAATCCGTTTTTTTTTTTCAATATTCGGACTTGTTTATTTATTTATTTTTTATGACCAACAACAGCGCTAGCGTCGAACTCTGTCGCGAAATTACAATAAAAAGCGCGATGTAATTGATTGCGCGAAAGTGAGCAGAGGTCAGATTCATTCACGAAGGTATACGAATTTTGAAAAGCGGCGTCTTTTGTAATTATGGTATGCAAAGAAAAAAAGAAAGAGAGAAAGAGGTGCCACAATCAAGAAAATGAAATTTCGATTCGAGGAATGGTATAATAACGCACTAATTAACGTACTGCCTCGCATATCTCTCGCATACCACTGCCCCCGATTATAGGTTGCCGGTTTAAATTCGTGTCTCAAGATATAGGCTCAACTTAACTAATAAGTTTATGCTGCACGAAACGCTGAATCGTATTACAGAATCTGGAACACAATGCCTCACCCACAGGATGCTCACCCTAGAAAAAAAACAAATAAATCGCTTTTTCCACTAGGTCACAAATTATTGCGTGGCGCATTTTGAGAGAAGAAACGATGTGAGTAAAACGGGATTTTGGTTTTATCGCAAATAAACAGTTGACGTGAACAACTTGCTGCGCATTTACTGCGTGAAGAAGCAGCAGACGGGAAAGGAAATGTAGATGTATGTTAAATTAAAAAAAAATAATAAGCGAACAAACGGCTCTGCTTCCTGAAGCCGCGAAGCTAAGGTGGCTAGGTTTTTTTAATGTCGCAAATTGTTTTGTTATTCTGCTGTGCTTTTTGGTTATTCTATAACGACGGCTCTAGCATACGTTTTTGCTTTAAATTATCACGTTTATCAAATTAAAGATCGGAACTTTTTCCCCGTCGCATTTCCACTAGTTTTTTTTTTGCCTTTTCTTTGCGCGTATCTTTAATACCAATGAGCCATAACAGGTGCATTGCTGAGTAGCGCTCCGCGTCTTTTCGAGCTAGTGCAGGCACGCACGGGTGGGCCGCATGACTATGGCTTAGACCGACCTGCCTACACTGGTGTGTATAAAATGTAGGGTATTCGTCGCTCTAGAAGCGAATCATTGGATTATATTGATGAATGGTGTTGCTTGGACGTATGTCATCCTACTTTGTCCTCCACAAGTATCATATATGAAACACTCAAAGAACACGCATTGTTCCCGCTAATTTTATTTATTGTTTTATATTTCCGGTATTTGCATAGTAACACATTTATCTCAGCTTCAACCAAAGTGGCACACGACCGCAGAGATTACGCTAATGTTTTGAGCCGTTTTGACGAAATTCATGCCCAAGCTCCACGTTTCCACTTCTAACATCTCCGCATTGTCGTTTCCTTGCCGCTTTTCACGTGCTCAACTGCCTATGGCGCACCCTCCGGACATTCCGGAATTCTTTCACTCATTTCACCCCCCCCCCCTCTCCACCCCCTTTTTGAAGTCCCATACAGCCGCCTTTTGCCGGGCCGAGCCTCTTTGTTGGAAGAGCGCTGGACCTCACCATGCTAGGAGTTATTTTTTTCTTTGTGATTTTAGGTACACTGACCTTCTCTAACCTGTTTTCCCCTCGCGCCCAACTAAGCGCACGCCGCTCATCCACCCTCCCTAGATTTTCTTCTACCCCTTTTCCAGCTGCCGTTTCTCTTGCTGCAGCAAATTCTCCGAAAAATATAAGAAACCTGTCCCATCGTCGTCTCCTCCTTTCCCGAACACTCGTCCAACGAGTACCGCCTGTAGCTAGCAAGGCGGCGAAAAGCCACACAACCAGCGTGCCGACGAAGCATGCGCGCTCAAGCTGACGCCGTTCGTTCTCGAGAATCCACACCCGATACGATTTGACAATTATGACGGAATTCAGTAGCCTGGCCTGCAAGATTCTATTTGTGAGTACCACCATACTTTTATATTGAAATGTGTTCGGAAATGAATATGGTTTTTGGCGTAATTGCCCCTTTGAATCAGCGCCGACCTTTTTTTTCTCCGGCAGGAAAAGAGAAAGCGACAAAGCACTGGCGCCAACTTCTGAATGCCAACTTTCGCAGCGAAATGTCTAGCGCAAAGGAATGCACAGAATGGTGAGAACTTTAATTTTCAGCTTTGATAAAATGGATTTACCGAACGTTGACTATCTCTTCAATCACCGTGGCGGAGTGTTGTGTGGCCCGACTCATGTTGCGTTCATTACGACATTGGTCGTCTATCGTTTGTGCAAGATGAGTACCAGAAGCGCTTATTCTTCCACTGCAGCAGTTTTCTGGCCGTGTGTAATATTCCCGTGCCGGGTGCCTTTGTCTTGGCCAGTTGCAGGCGTACGAGAAAAAGCGGAATTCCGGTACCAGCGAACTTTAACCATGTTGTCTCGGAATTAATCACCCATGGACTATCGGAAGAGTGATTTCGTGTGGTTTTCAAGTAAGATTTCCGTCTGCCCCGTTACATACATGCCAAGCGGCATCGATAATCTGCTTACTTTAAAAAAGTGTATTCGGTCTCCTGCGTTCAGCGCATTTCGCAAAACTGTGCAAGCCGTCTTTGCATGGAATATTATATTTCATAGCAAAAAAAAAATTGCTCCCAGCTGTTCAATGGGGAGGAGCTGCTACCACCTGTGCCATACTTTGCTGGAACAAAAAGGCAAACAACCAGCTCGCAATAGACATGTAATTTTGATAGGAAATATAAAAATATATTGATTTGTTTTAAACAGTATATTTATCTCTTTTTGTGACTTTTAATATGTATTTGAGGGTGTGACACGGCAAATTGGGATTAGAAATTAGCAATACGGTGGGAAAAATTGTTAAATTCAATTCAACATTTTGCTATTAGTGTGGGGATTTATATTAAGAGTCATTTAGAAATTATACTTTCAACATATGTTGCGAGTACCTTCTCGCACACTGCGCGCCACTAATATCAACGTGTTATTTTATTTCTTGTCTTTTTTCTGCGATGGTTGTACTTACACTCATGATCACATCATGCACCTCTTTGCAGCTGCGATGTACAGCCAGGTCATCGTGCAAGAGCTTGGCGAGGAATTTGTTTCAAGGCACTGCAAAAGTTCTCTTACAAGAGGAGTGCAACGATTAGTGCCGATATGACTCATCTATTCAGCGGCTCCGGCACAGTGCAGTTCACGATGTACTGGCACCGTAGATGCAATAAATTTCGTTCTTTCTTTTTTGTATGTCTGCTGACAGTTTATATGTAAAATGTTACACATGCATGCTCCTGTTGGTGGAAAACAAGCGGTATATATCTGCATTGTTGCTGGCCAGCAAGAGGTGTGGTACAAAACTAGGTGGGACCCCCGATCGCATACAATTTCCCACTGGCCTTGCAATTGATATACGACCTATAAAAGTTAGATCAAGGGTGGAAAAATGGGCACAAGTCGGAGCGAACCTAGGGCTATTATTGATACTGGCGGAATGTGGGCATACTATTGGCGCGAATTTCGGGCCATTATTGACAGATCGACTGAATGTGGGCATATAATTGGCGTGAATGTCGGGCCATTATTCATAGATTGGCTGAATATGGGCATAGTATTGGCACGAATGTCGGGCCATAATTAATAGATTGGCTGAACATGGGCATAGTCTTGGCACGAACGTTGGCCATTTGTGGATAGACTGGCTGAATGTTGGGTCAATGCTGGTACCTAGACTGGCTGAGTATAGGCACAATCTTGGTATGAATGAAGGGCCATTGTTGGAAAAAGTCTCGGATTGCTCAAATGCCAGTGTAGGACCAATATTCATGCCCATTTCCGCCACTCTTTTGCCACTGTTGGACCAATCAATTTGTGCTGCTTGGGTACATGATCCCAGATGAATGTCAGTGTGGGCACTATTCTGAAAAAAAAAGTTGTTAGCACAGAATGGGCTGTCCAAACGAAACTACTGCAGGTTGAACATATGCCGAGGTTGGGCTGGTAAAGGAGGCGTGCCCGAAGGCTGGCCACATCGATCGCTCGCAAGGCACTTGAGGGCAGACACAACGTAAATGTGGGCTCAATGCTGAAAAAAAACAACTGGTAGCCAAAGTAAGGCTGGCCGACACGATACCGCTGTAGGTTCTACATAAGCCGTGGCGGGCCTGGAAAACGGGCGTGGCCAATTGCTACCCAGACCAGTCCTTGCAGGGTACTTGAGGGCAGATGCAACGTCAATGTGGGCTCCATGTTAAAAAAAGAAAACACTGTTAGCCGGAATGGGGTGGCCCACACGAAACTTTCACAGGTCCCACATACGCCGCGGTGGGGCAGTTGGAAAGGCCGCTTCTACATCCCTCGCACATTGTTGTCTTGTAGGCTGTTTAACAGCAGTGAAACAAATTTGAGCCCTGTGCAGGGAAACTTCATTAAGCCTAATTGGTACTGCAAGCACACAGCCGCTAAGACCTCACATTGGCCGTGCCGGGGCTGGAAAGCGGGCGTGTCTAAAAGCTGTCCATACCGAGTGCCGTGCTGAAGAGTGCCTGAGCTTGCTTTGTGTACCGGAGTGTTTGCACAGTTCTTGAATCTCCTCTTATGCCGAAAAGTTAAATCAACTTTGCCTGCTGTACATTTCCTACTATTTCTTATCGGTTGCTGCTTCCTTTGTAACATCCCCTCCCCACCCTATGTCACGCCCAGTTCTCGGCCTTTAGGGTAAATAAATAAATCCCTCGTCAGGGTATTCTGCGCAGATGCGACACAGAGGCGGGCGCTTTACAGGAAGAAAACGCGTCAAGCTCATGAGGCTGCATTGCAGCTGATAGTCCTACGTCAACTACAGGCAAGCTGAAAACACCGGCTTTCCTCCATCTTGTTGATCTTCGATTGATGAACATCACAAATTAAAAATAAAACATCCCCTATGCTGCTCAGTTTCGGTGACTGTTGGCTTCAAACATGTAAATTAAAGCGAGTAGCTATATAAAGATATTCACACAAGGAGCGATCGATTGTTTTAAAAACTGCATAGAATCTTTTCTTTTAATGCTGTCAGTCATGCTCATGAACAAAGGCCAATAAAGAGAACGACTGCAGTTGGTACATTAGTGGTCTAGTTTGCTCATGTTGAATGCCTTACGACTAGGTATGAAGGCAGCTAACTCAAGCCCAGTGTGTTTTTTACATTATTAACGCCCTGAAATCTAATCGTGTCGCATAAATTTGACCTGGGGGCGAGCATTACCAGGCTAGGTGGGGGGCGCTACCACCTAGAGAAAGATGTCGGAAGGGGCGCCACTCTCGCCACCCCCCCCCCCCCCCCCCTTTGCGGAGTCCCTGACTGCAGAGCTTACAATGGGTAACCCTTTCCGCGAACTGAACATTCGGGAGACAACTGCAAGCTACGCAATCGAAATGACTGAGCGTGTGATCGTTGCAATGTTTGCGACCATATATACCCACCATTGAATTAAAGTTCTGTCCCTCCTACCGGTGACGTCGAGATTTTCCTATCAGAAAGGATAAAAAGTTGGAGTGGAGACATAAGCTCCGCCTTAAGGGTACGATGCGATAGCGTATTGGTTCACACGCATACATGCAGAGGGTGAGTCTATAAATGTATAGATGGCTGGTATTCCTCACACGCCTCTTGGCGCTTTGGTGCAGCGGTTAAGCGATGCGCCACTGCCCTGCGATGGCAGGTGCTGCCACCTAGTGAGGCTTCTGCGACCCAAGTTGCTCCTTCCGAGCGACCAATCATTAATTTAACTGCCACTTGTCAAGGTGCGCAGTCTGCTCACTGTGATGACGTTGCAGGATCCCTTGAAATAGGTGGTCAGGTGCCTCCTGGGTTACTCGCTGGGCACCAACCTAGCTGCTATAGTCAGGTTCGCGATTTTTCGCTCACAACGCCGACAATGCAGACACCGGATTTTCTGGACAGCGGGACCTTTAACACTATCGCGTTACAAACACAAAAATTTTAAGGGCGACTACAGTTACTCTTAATAGAAAATTTGAACGCAGCCCTGTAGGTGATTGCGCGATATATTGAGAAAAAGAATTTGTAGGATTCGAGTGTACATGTAGAGTTACAAAGCACCCTTAATTTTCCACATATTAATTCTTAAATAGTCCTCTCCTGGTCTTTGGCTGTCATGAGGGCGGGATTGTGGGGAGAGAAATAGATGGAGATATGTTCAACCTGCTGCACCAATTCCTAGTTCTCGAAGAAAAGGTCGTTAGAGTAGTGGGAGGAGTTACGAGATAAAGGAAAGGAATATTCTCGTGCATATAAGCCGATAATGCTGTACTAGGAAGACAACGAAGCTAGCGGCATGGGCGACGCAGATTATCGATCGCCTGGAGCACATTTCAAACCTCCAACGAAGCGCAGCGTGACGCGTCTGCGAGGAAGCTGCGCGCGGGCGCGTGCGCCGTGGAGAGACTTCCCCTCTCCTAGTCAGCCTACCTCCGCACATGCAGTGGTGGTGCACAACTCGGGCGCCATCTCTGAGTGAGTGGGAGTACCGCCGTACACTCGGTTACACCGACGGCTACGCGGCTTAACCCACCAAGGGTAGCTTGAAAGCTGCGCTCTAAACCCTAGCTCACTCAAAGCAATACGAATTCTCGTCTGCTCCGCTTCCGTCAGTATACGCTGATGAACAATTACCGGAAAATACGTAATTACACGGAGTGATAGGTTAATACGTTATAGTAACGCTATTACCGATTGTTGGGGTGTCGAATCGCGGCGCCTGAGTTGAGAATTCCAGTCTCGCTTGGGGAAGGGCACTGCTCAAGTCACAACGTTTCTTGCATGTCTGGCACGGTTATGCTTCGCCTGTAATGGAGTGTACCTGTCTGCAATGTATTCTGTGCAATTTCACTCGAACGTTTTATTAGAATTCATGGCAGAGTATACCGACGTGAGCTTGCGGCGAGTTCTTTCCTTGTTTGCCCTCACTTCATTTTTTCTGACATGGCAGTTGGGTAAAAGTTCGTGTCACTTTTCAATCATGTCATGCTATGCGAATGCATTTAATATATTCGTACCAAAGGCGAGTACTTTTTTTTCTGGTGGCGATGCTACACGATCCCTATGTTCGTGAGCATGAGGGGTGGCGAAAGAAAGTTGTGTCAAAATTTGTTAGGCGCGTAAATCTTGTGTAGCATAAAAATAAAAACAACTTTGCCTGATTGATCCAAAAGCCCAGTCTCCTAAAATATCTGCATAGTAGCTGGCATACCAGGCGCTCTACTTCTTTCTGCGCAGAGATAAGGCATAAACAATGGGTTCTTTCCGTGTGCATTTCTTTCACAATGTGGGCTTAACATATAAGCAAGCTTGCTCTGGCACAAGAGTTTTCTGTTCACCAACGACATCCACTGCTGATGTAACGCACGGCAGGCGGGGCAGTCTTGAAGAAAGACTGCCCCTATAACAGCTGACGCCGAAGAATGCTAATATTTTGTTATATTTTCACTTTCAGACATTATCCCCAAAAGAGCAGAATGTTTGCAAGAGAACGAAAGGAAGCTGGACCGTATGTTCTCTTACAACGCTGTAAAATTGTGGAACCAGTATTCGGGTTTCTTCCAACGTAACAACATCCAGCGAAGCTTCCCAACTGCTTCTGGCTACGGTCTTTTCCACCTACCTCTGACAGCTGCCGTCACAACGGACATTGTAAAGGTACATGTCCAGCTTTCTAGGGCAAAAATTAAGTTAGAAAATTGTAAGAAACAACTACGCGAATATTGCATCCGGGAGACCGTCGATACGTCATGTGCCATTCGGGTGATCTGTGGATATATCGATTGTTATAGTAAAATCTTACATTACATAAAAATTCAGAGGGGCACTTGATCTAAAGTGCGGTGAGGCGAAAGCCTTAAGCGCGTTGTTGCTGCTTATGAAACTGATGTGTTGTTAAGATGTTAAGCTTCGCCTCTAGGAGTGAAACGCGACAGCGTCTTGCAACGCTGCCAGGAAGTCCATAGAACGCCATCGCCCGTTCGGTTCTACGCCTTGCTTGTCGGTAAATTGTTTTTTGAGGAAAGGAAATATATCTGTCTCGCATATCTGGCTGGACACCTAAACCTCGCCGTAACGGGAAGGGACGAAGATGGGAGTGAACAAAGACACCGTATTCACTAGACGCACCTTTGTTCATTCCGAACCATCTAGCTGGCATGGCGGAGTGGTAAAGGATAATTAGGCTGATTGGCTAATTAAACAATTAACTAAACTCATTGCCACTTACTTGGAGTATCACTATACGATCCCTTTAATTGGTTGCATGGTTACTAGCCGAAGTACAATTGGCCCCGCTTGAAATTCACGCACTGTGACGTCACGACCGTTTCGACCAATTGAAAAGCGTGACATTTCTGTCGACAACTCCTGCTTACAACGATGAGGCATTAAAGGCTTTCGCCTTAAAAAATGCGTTCATAAATGCTCTAGTATAAGACGCCTATCTAACAGAAAAAAGCGCCGATATCGTATAGCTAGGCTATCACCATGTAACGCACACTGGGACGCATACAAGACTGCCGCTTATGCCTGTACAACTGCATTTAAGGAAGCAAAAGATAACTTCCTTTCTAACACGTTACCTTCCATGCTATCTACCAACATTAAAAAATTTTGGCGCGTCATTAACCCACATACCGAAGAATCTATTAACTTAACTGACGTGTCAGGGGACCCTATTCCGGCTCATTTATGCGCATCAGAACTCAACGAAACCTTTATCCAGAACTTCTCGCGCACATCAAGCAACAAACATCCCGTTCCACTCCGGTATAATTACCCTTCTATGCTTCAAATTTTCATCGATACGTCTGGCGATGCTAAATTTATCGATGCCATAAAACTTCATTCATCGCCCGGGTTTGACTGCATTCATGGTAAATTTTAAAAAAATACAGTTGCCTCCAGCTCCTTAATACTAACAAAGATTCTCCAGCAGACCCTCAATAATTCCATTCTGCCAACACAATGGAAAGTCGGGAAGGTGGTTCCATTATTCAAATCAGGAAATCGAATTTGCCCTACTAGTACTTATTGCAAACTATTACTAGTACTTATTGAAAACTATTAGAACACTAAGCGTAGAAAGTTGGGCTAGTTGGTTGGTAGTACCATTGTGATACATTCCAGCGGCTAAAAAGACAGGGACGAAGGTAGACGAGACAGGACGAACGCCGGACAGTTGAAGTCCGGCGTTCGTCCTGTATCGTCTACCTTCGTCCCTGTCTTTTCAGCCACTGGAATGTATCACAATAGTATTAGAACACGTCATCTTCACTAAGCTTGTGAACTTTCTCGAGTGCAATTTTTTTACACCCGCGCAGCATGGCTTTCGGAAGTCATTTTCTTGCGAAACCCAATTTGGCAGTTTCACTATCAAACTTGACCATATTTTAGATCGCGCATGAGAAGCTGACTGCATCTTCCTTGATTATTCTAAAGCATTCCACAAGGTATGTCACCGCTTATTATTTTTAACGCTAACCCAACTGAATATCGACTACAGCGTTCTGAAATGGATTGAATAATTTCTTCTTAACCGATCGCAGGTTCGTTTCCGCTAATAATTTTAACTCACCTTTCAGCAAAGTTTATTCGGGCGTGCCACAAGGCTCAGTGCTCGGACCCCTTTTATTTCTTATTTACATCAACGACCGGCCTTCCATTGTATCATCTAACATTCTTTTGTTTGCTGACGACTGCGTTGTTTTCTGCAAAATAAAATCCCCCGACGATGCTAACCTTCTTCAGCGTGATCTCTCTAACATTTCTCTTTGGTGTAATGAATGGCTTATGGAACTTAACACTAATAAGTGCAAAATTATGCGAATATCAAGAAGTGCCAACGCTCCGCCTGTGTACACCTAAATAACGTTCCCTTAGAAGCGGTTACTTCATATCAATACCTGGGTGTTCATATTTCTGCTGACCTTAACTGGACGCGCCATATTGAGTACATTGCTAACAAAGCTAACCGCATGTTGGGCTACGTGCGCCGTAACTTTTCCACAACTCCGTCTTCCTTGAAATTATTACTTAATAAAACACTAATACGCCCTAATCTGGAATACGCCGCCGCCATAAGGGATCCCCATCATGAAAAACTGGTTTGGTTTGGTTGAGCTAGTTCCAAATAACGCTGCTCGTTTTATCCTGTCCAACTTTAACCCTACCGCAAGTGTAACAAGCATGAAAGCCAATCTTTCTTTGCCTCTTTTAACTTCGCGCCGGCAGACAATTCGTTTGAGCCTCTTTCATAAGCTATACGATCATCCCATGCTACATGATGCCCTGATTTCGTCCCCCAGATACGTGTCAAACCGGATTGATCATCGTCACAAAGTTGGCATTGAAATGTGTAACACTGTAACTGCATTTTAGTCTTTCTTGCCTCGTACACCACGCCAATAGAACCGCCTTCCCGCAGATATCGTCGACATAAGTGATAACCAGCATTTTCGTTTTGCACTAGCTAACATTGTATAACAGGAATATGATAGTACTTTGTTTTGTATCTTGTATTGCATCTGTTTATGTATTTTCATGTTTTTGTAACCACTCCCCTCTTTAATGCCTTTGGCCTTGAGGGTTCAATAAATGAAAATGAAATGAAATGTCTAATATTGTAAGGCGCCGAATGCGGAGCCTCAGAATAGGCAAAATTGACGGGCACAGTTGTCTTTTTTTTTTTTAAGGCGAAAGCCTTTAATGCCCCATACTGTCGTTACCAGCCGTGTCGGCATATGTGTCCGCGTTTCGGTTACGTGCCTTATATGAGCACATGCCAACCATTACTTAATCGATACTAAAGATAATTGCATGATAATTACTGACTAATTCAGCAATAAAAGTTAAGCAATTAGCGTAATTATTCTTTCTAGTCACACCAGATAAATAAAACGAGTAGGAAATTGGTCCAGTTGAAGAATCGAACCAGGGTCTCCGGAGTGCTAGAGGAGCATGCTAACCACTCCGCCATGCCAGCTCGACGGTTTGGAACGAACCAAGGCGCGTCTAGCTAATACGGCGTCTTCGTTCACTCCCATCTTCCTCCCTTCACGTTACGGCGACGTTCAGGTTTCCACCGAGATATGCGGGAGATATGCCCACTTGCTTTCCTTAAAAACCAATTTACCGACGAGGAAGGCGTACAGCCGAACGGGCAATGGCGTTCTGTGGACTCCCTGGCAGCGTTGCAAGACGCTGTAGCGCTCCACTCTTAAAGGCAAAGCTTAACATCTTAGCAACACATCAGTGACAGCAACACCGCGCTTAAGGCTTTCGCCTCACCGCACTTTAGGTCAGGAAAGTGCCCCCCTGAATTTTTTGTAGGGCATATATGAAAGCAGAAAGTTTATTAACTGGTTTGCGGCTTGAAAGCGCCCTTGCAACATACTGTGTTTGGGAGAACGTCGATACGTCATTGGATATTGCACACAATGGATGCCCAATCATAATTGTCTGGTCTCTGCGCAGCAGGGTCGCAGTGCTGACGTGTGGGGTTAACGACCCGGTGCTGCGTGTGGTAGGAGGGACACGTAGTCAACGCTCGGGAATAATGAAGAACACCTTGTAGCTTTTAACATGCATTAAACATCAATAAATAGTGATTTCTTAGGAAACTAAATGGAGCATTAACTTGTTTCCATCCAACTTCGTCGTGAGGAAAGGAAAGGTGAGAGTGAGACAAGAGGTGCCGCAGTGGAGGACACCGGAAAACTTGGACCACCTGTGGATCTTTAATATGCACTGACCTAGCACAGCACAGAGAGGGAGAGAGAAAAAACTTTATTTACACAGGAATTCGGGGCACGCCCCAGGGTCCCCGCACGACCCCACTGCACTCAAGTGTTTATGTTCCTGAGGTCCATAACACTGGCAGCACGGCCGGTGGCGATGGTCTGCACGGCCGGGTCCTCCGAGCGCAGCAGGGTCTCCCAGTCCTCCCAGGTCTTGAGGTTCTTTAGGTCCCGCGGGGGAGGGTCCGCCGAGCAGAGGGAAAGGATGTGGAGGGAAGAAGCGAAGGGTTCTGGGCATAGGGCACATGCGGGAGTGCGAAAGGATGGATGATAGTGGGCTACGGAGCATCCAGATTACGGAGCATTGAGTTTGTGAACTGGTCTGCACCAGGTGCGGAGTTGGCGCGGAGAATCAGATGGGCCGCTCTGACTTCCGTCTCCGCGATGTCGGTGTCGAGCGTGGGATTTGCTTGTCGTGTGTAGTGCGGTAGAGGTATGGGGCCGCCTGGAGATGTGTACATGGTTTGAAGTGTGTCTAGAAGGGTGTCGGGATCGTCAATGTGTTCATATGTGAGGCGTGCCACGTGGTGCTGTGTTGCTGATTTGGTGCGTGTGGGGTCAATGAGGTGTCGGAGGAGTTGCCATGCGGGTTTGCTGGACAGGTTTCCGGCGATGCCGTCACATATCTGTCCCCAGTTGGATCGGCAAAGCTCCTCAGAGTGCTGTTGGATTTGTGTCTGCAGCACGGCCAGCCGTTTTTTAAGCGTTCTGTTGTGTTTGTTGCCTTTCCAGCGTACCAGGATGCTGTGATAAGCCTCCCAGAGGTGGGCTAGGCGTGTGTCAAGGGTAGGCGTTTCGGTTGTAGTTTCAATGTGTCGCGTGTTGTGGTGAACGTCATGCTTGAGTGACTGCACCCATGCGTCGATGTCCGCGATGGGAGTGTCTGGGAGGGCGGTGCGTGCAGTGCGAAATGCATCCCAGTTAATGAGTTTGTGTATGGTATTTGCGGGACGGGGTGGTTTGTACGGGACAGTGATTTGTATAATGTAATGATCACTGCCCAGTGTATGTTGTGTTCTGTTCCAGGTAACGCCGCGGATACAGCGGCTCAGCGTCAGGTCCGGACTGGTGTCCATACTGACACTGTTGCCGATCCGTGTACGCGTCTGAAACGTGTTGTGCACAGTGAGTTGGAGGTTCTGCAGGAGCAGCCAGAGCCTGCGACCTCGATGTGTCGTGGTTGTGTACCCCCAGTCAGTATGCTGACTGTTGAAGTCCCCACCGATAAGTAGGGGATGTTTCCCTGCTAGATGGTGTAGCTTTCGCAGAAGTGATTCTAGCGAGGCCATCGGCTGGGACGGTGGGTGGTATATGTTTGCTGTTGTCACCTGGTGTTCTCAGGTGGCGCTGAAGTGTCTCGCGCTGGCTGGCTAGCTGCTGTATTCTGCTGGTTAGCGACCTGTCGCCCTATTTTCCGTTAGATATTTTGATGTAGGCGCTGGGTAAAGATCCCCGTATATGTCTCATACTCCTCCGGATACCCTGGCCTCCAGTCCTTCGCTAGTGGACACTCCTGTGCACCGTCCTTGCCGGAGAAACCAAGGCCTACCTCCTGAACACGGGCCTTTGGAGTCTGCCAGAGCACCCACCCATCGACCTGTCATGCAAGCTGCACCCTACTACACCTTGCAGAATCCGCGACTGCCCAAGCCATTCCACGGCAGTCACCTCGAAGACGTAGAAGACTGGCTTCTCGAGTTTGAACGCGTGGCCTCATTCAACCAGTCGGACGACGTCGCCAAGCTTCGAAACGTCTTCATTAGTCTCGAGGATGGTGCACGTACTTGTTACGAAAAGCGAGAAGACGCCCTAACATCATGGCACGAGTTCCGCGTACGCCTGCTGGAGACCTACACCAGCACGGATCGTCGAGAACGGGCTGAACAGGCTTTGCAGTCTCGATTAAAATGCCGAATGAGACTGTAAGTATGTACGTGGAGGATATGACTCGGCTCTTCCGGCAGCTGACCCGGCCATGCCTGAAGATAAAAAGGTGCGCCAACTCATGCGCGGCGTTAAGGAGCAACTTTTCGCTGGCCTCGTGCGCAGTCCACCTGGGTCTGTGGCTGAGTTTCTCACGGAAGCGGTCACGATGAAGAAGATGCTCCAGCGGCGGTCTACCACCTAGGACCGGCCGGTACTCGCCGCTTCACTTACAGAGCCGCTTCCTGCCTTCGGGGCTAGCCCTGATCTTCTCCGCGACCTGATCCGCTCCGTTGTGCGCGAAGAGCTCCAGGCGCTTTTCGGTGCTCCCCTGCCGACGGCTGGCTCTCTCACTAGCCTCGTCCGCGAAGAGGTGCAAGCCTTGAGACCTTCGTTCCCGTCCGTTGACCCGCCGCCTTTACCCAAGGAGTGCCGTCGTCCAACGTATGCTGAAGCCTTGCAACGTCCTGCGCCCTCTTCGGTTCAGTTTCCTCCGTCCAATCAAGGCTCGCTGTTTTCCGCACACCCCAACACGTACTACATCGATAATCGACGATCGCCCCAGTGGAAGACCGACCTGTGGCGTGCTCCAGATCGGCGGCGTCTCTGCTTTCACTGCGGGGAACCCGGTCATCTGTATCGCCAGTGCCCGTATCGACAGTTTTAGCTGCAGGGGTTCCCTATCGACATGCCCCGTCCACCAAGAGGTCAACGACCCCGGGAGATCGAAGACTACGAAGCCCAGCAGCGCATGGCGACAATTCCCCAGCGGCAGTCTCGGTCTCCATCACCACACCGACCTTCGCACCAGCCCCAAAGCTCCCCCTGGATGGCGCAGAGACGGTCGCAGAGCCCCCGCCGGGAAAACTAAAGAGAGCGACCTCAGGGGGCGAGGCCGCTGGCAATCGATGCGAACAAGACCCCTCGACAACGCGAACAGCGACCGACCGCGATTTATAGGTAACAACTGCAGTACCTGAACTCGGAGATCGATTCTCGTTGGATATACCCGTGCTTCTCGATGGCTATAAGTATAGTGCTTTGGTGGACACTGGCGCTGATTTCTCGATTTTAAGCGGAAAGCTAACGGCGCTTCTTAAAAAAGTAATGACGCCATGGTCCGGCACGCAGATTCGCACGGCTGGCGGACATGTCGTAACTCCGCTTGGCCTATGCACAGCAAGAGTCCAAATTCGCAGCTCCACATTTGTTGTCAGCTGTCTAGTTCTACCTGACTGCAACCGTGATTGTATCCTTGGCGTTGATTTTCTCCGGGAGTATGGAGCTATTATTGACCTCCGAAAGCGCACTGTCACATTTTCTACCGAGAAAGCTGATGTTTACTCCTAGGACTGTCAACGCCGCGCCGCCCTTCGAATATCCGCCGAGAGCGTTTGGATTCCGCCACGTGCCAGTGTTTTTGTGAGTGTTCACTGCGATGGACTACGTGAAGGCACAGCGGTCGCAGAAGGCAACCTATCCCTTTAGCTCACCCACGGCATCTGCTCAGCGCGAAGTCTCATCCATCTCCGCGACCGCTGGTCTGAGCTCCTGGTGACTAACTTCTCTAACGAGCCCCGGAACCTTCTTCGTGGTACTGCCATCGCATTCCCCGACCCCTTAGCGGAGGTTTCTGAATGTTTCGCGTTCGAAGCTCTTAGACCTGTGCGCCCATCCCTTGAAATCAGCCCGGACCTTTCGGTGACTCAACAGCGAGAACTACGTGCCCTCCTACTCGAATACGCTACCTGTTTCGCTTCTTCGTCGAAAGTCCGGCAAACGGCTGTTCTGAAGCACCGCATCATTACGCCCGACGATGCCCGCCCTATCCATCAGCAGCCGTACCGTATCTCACCGAAGAAGCGCGAGGCGATCCAAACGCAGGTGAAGGAGATGCTTTCAGATGGAATAATTCAACCTTCCAGCAGCCCCTGGTCTTCACCTGCCGTGCTGGTGAAGAAAAAGGATGGGACACTCCGCTTCTGCGTGGATTATCGAAAACTGAACAACATCACTAAAAAAAGACGTCTACCCGCTGCCTCGTATCGACGACTCGCTCGACAGACTTCGTCGCGCCCAGTACTTCTCCTCCATTGATTTAAAGAGTGGGTACTGGCAGATAGAGGTCGACGAGCGGGACCGCGAAAAAACTGCGTTCGTAACAACCGACGGACTGTACGAATTTAAAGTTCTAACTTTTGGGCTATGTTCAGCGCCGGCAACTTTACAGCGGATGATGGATACCGTTCTCGCTGGACTAAAATGGCAAGCTTGTTTGGTTTCTCTCGATGATGCGGTCGTATTTTCCGCAACCTTTGCCGAACACCTTGAACGCCTGAGGGCAGTATTAGATGCCCTCCTATCGGCCGACTTAACGCAAAAGCCAGAGAAGTGCCACTTTGGGTACAAAGAGTTGAAGTTTTTCGGTCACCTCGTGAGTGCCGATGGCGTTAAGCCCGACCCCGAGAAAACTGCTGCCGTCGCCAACTTTCCTGTTCCTGCAACAAAGAAAAGTGTGCAACGTTTTTTGGGTCATTACCGCTGCTTCATCGCCGACTTTTCAAAGATTGCCGCACCCCTGTACCACCTCCCGCGCAATGATACACAGTTCGTGTGGGCTGCCGAGCAGCAGGAGGCTTTTGCCGAGCTGCGCAGACGACTTCTAACAACCCCTGTTCTTGCGCACTTTGATGAAGACGCTGAAACCGAAGTCCACACCGACGCGAGCACCGTCTGCCTTGGCGCCGTACTCGTCCAACACCAAGGTGGCGTGGAAAGGGTCATCGCGTATGCAAGCCGCACGCTTTCTCGCCCTGAAATAAACTATTCGACCACAGAAAAAGAATGCCTTGCGGTTGTGTGGGCAACCATGAAATTTCGTCCGTACCTCTGCGGCCGCCCGTTCAAAGTAGTTACCGACCACCATTCGTTGTGCTGGCTTGCCAATCTTGGCGACCCATCGGGGCGCCTAGCCCTATGGACCCTCCGCCTCCAAGAATTCGACTGCACCATTATGCACAAATCTGGCCAGAAGCACAAAGACGCTGATGCGCTCTCTCGCGCACCCGTCGGGTTAGCGGATGATAGCATAGAGGACGAGAGTGGTTTTATTGGAGGTTTCAGCGACTTAGACTTAATGACCCGACAGCGAGCTGACCCAGACCTGCGACCTATCATTGATTATCTGTAGGGCCGAGCTTCTGTCGTGCCCCGACAATTTTCTAGGAACCTGCCTGCCTTCTGTCTCCAGAACGGCATTTTGTTTAAGAAAAACTCCAGCACTGTTGACGGAGCGCACCTCCTCGTCGTTCCGGCAGATCTCCGCGCCGATATCCTTCTTGCTTGTCACGATGAGCCGACCTCCGGCCACTTGGGCTTTGCCCGCACACTTGCACGCGTGCGCCAGGCGTATTATTGGCCCGAACTTTCTCACGCCGTCGCGCATTACGTCAGAGGCTGCCGCGATTGCCAACGTCGTAAGGCGCCTCCTCTCAAGCCAGCGGGTTTGCTCGAACCTATTGAACCGCCTCGAACGCCGTTTGATCAAGTCGGCTTCGATCTTGTGGGCCCATTCCTTTTGTCATCGGCCGGTCATAAATGGCTCATAGTGGCGACCGACTATTTAACAAGGTATGCGGAAACTAAGGCGGTGCAGCGCGGTACGTCATCTGAGATCGCCCAGTTTTTTATGCAACAAATCGTGCTGCGTCATGGCGCACCGTCCCACGTAATCACTGATCGAGGTACGGCGTTTACGGCACAGCTCATGCGCGACGTGTTCGAGCTCAGTCACACGAACCATCGCAAAACCACTGCCTATCACCCACAGACGAACGGGCTCACAGAGAGACTCAACAGAACAATCGCCGACATGATCGCAATGTACATAGAGTCACAGCACAAAACCTGGGACGAGATTCTCCCGTACGTCACATACGCTTACAACACGGCCACCCAGGAGACGACCCGATTTACACCATTTGGTCTGGTCTACGGACGTGGCGTTCAGACGATGCTGGATGCAATGCTTCCATGCTGCACTGATGACCACCCACTCACGCCAGACGCCGAGCAGTTCGCTCAGCGCGCCGAGGAAGCCCGTCAACTTGCCCGTATTCACATTCAGCGGCAGCAGAGCACGGATGCGCGCCGCTACAACCTCCGTCATCGGCACGTCGAATACCATCTGGGTGACCAAGTTTGGGTGTGGACCCCGGTACGCCGCCCAGGCTTGTCTGAAAAACTGATGTGCCGTTACTTTGGACCGTACAGAGTTTTGCGCCGCGTCACAGAAGTGACCTACGAAGT
Organism: Amblyomma mixtum; assembly: GCF_055824585.1. Taxonomy (NCBI): domain Eukaryota; kingdom Metazoa; phylum Arthropoda; class Arachnida; order Ixodida; family Ixodidae; genus Amblyomma; species Amblyomma mixtum. The sequence continues at coordinate 3,654,030 of NC_143018.1, read as the reverse complement.
TCTTCCTGACGGGACTGTGCAGCCTCAGCGTCGCCCACCCCGCTCTGAGGTTGTGCACGTTGTCCGCATCAAACCGTACTTCACGCGGTAATGGATAGTGCGCTCAGTGTTCCGCTAGATTTCGCGTGGGACACCTTCGCCCACCTCCCTTGTACATTTTTGTGTGCTTGTGCTGTTTTGTTTTTTCTCTTTCCACTGCCCGTACTGCAACCTCGCTTTTATGTTTTTCTTTTTTTGGCAGGGGGAGTAATGCCACCTGGTGTTCTCAGGTGGCGCTGAAGTGTCTTCGAAGACGTTGAAGTGTCTCGCGCTGGCTGGCTGGCTGCTGTATTCTGCTGGTTAGCGACCTGTCGCCCTATTTTCCGTTACACTATAAATATAGAAGGAAGTGAATGTGTGTGATGTATAAGTTCTGTGATCACGCAGGGCGTCTCAGACGTGATGTGATGAGTTTTGTAGGTGAGGCTGCGGTGGATGAGTGTGGACGCCCTGGGTGTGTTAGTGGTATCCGAGTGTGTAGATGTGTAGCAGGGGAGGGTTGCCTGGTGTGCAGTCTCCAGTAGGAGTAGTTTGTGGGGCGTGGGTGTGATGGTGGGAAGGAGAACTTGCAGAGGCGCGCGCTTTGCCCGGAAGCCGCGGCAGTTCCAAATTAAAATGGGAAGATAATTAGGGTTCCCCCCCCCGCCATATTGGATGGTGGAGGGAGTGAGGAGGGATTTCATCCGCACTAAACTTGAATATGCATTGAGCATTTGGAATCCCCATCAAGAGTATTAAGCACATATGTTAGAGGCCATTCAAAATCGAGCTGCTCGGTTTATAACATCAAATTAAGATTCCTGGTCGAGTGTTACTAATATTAAATCCTCCGTTGGTTTACCTTCCTTGGCATCCCGTCGTAAGATAGCAAGGCTCTGTCTATTTCATAAACTTTATTATAATTTTCCCCAACTGCGTGAGAGCCTAATTTTGCCCCCTTTAAGATCATCACGACGTTTGTTTAATTGCCGTAGTATTCAACGCATTCATGGTTCAACCAATTCGTTCAATTCCTCGTTCTTGCCAGCTGCCATAGCCGAGTGGAATGTCCTTCCAGACAGTGTTGTGAATGAAGTTAATTCCCTAAAATTTAGACAGATGTTAATTGATTTATTCCCCAAATGATTCCTGTTGAAGGCCCTTTTTCTTTTTCTTTTCTTTCTTTTCTTTCTTTTTTTGTGTTTACCTACTTACTCGCTTGTTTTTCTTTTTAAGTGTTCACAGCTGTATCTACATGTGTCTAAGTTTATGTTCCAACTTTGTTCTTTGTGACTTGATTACTGTTCGCCCCCACCCCCCCTTATGTAATGCCCCCTGGGGCCCTTAAGGGTAAATAAATGATGATGATGGTAGTAAGACGGTTGTCAATTGGTATGTGTTGTTCAGGAAAGGTGGTTTGTGCTTGCGTAGGTAGGGTGGGGGTAGTGGAGGGGGTTTGAAGTTGAGTGAAGCGATGGGTAAGATTATGTTCCAAGAGCTCCATCATCTTGGTAAACATAGCGTCCATGCGCTGCTCCAGTTTTTCGGTGAGGGTGGCGGCAAGGTGATTAAATCTGGCCTCGAGGCGGGCGTCTAGCTCTTTTAGTTTGTGGTCAAATTTGGCCTCGAGCGCTGCTAATTTAGCGTCTATTTCTGTGGGCACGGGCAGGGGTGTGGCTTCTGTGGTGCGTTGTTTCTTTGCAGGAGGGGTGCTCGAATTGTCTGTGGATGATGAAGTAGAGTTAATGACAGCGGGTGTGGGTTGAGGGGGCATAGAGGGGGCGGGGGTGCTTAGGAGGGAGGAAAGGCGGCTTACCTCGTCACTCAAGGCCTTTAGTTCCTGGTCTCTCGGATCTGCCTGGGAGGACTGGGGTGGTGGGGTATGACGGGTAGCCTTGCCAGAAACGCGGTCTGCCCAGGTGAGACCCGAGGAGTTGTTGCTGCCATTCCGTCTGGTTCTAGGAGATGACCGGGAAGGCGTCGAGCTGCGTCCGTTGCCTCCGATGTGTTGATCGCAGCGGGAAAGCCGCGATGAAGACGGGGGAAAGACAGCGTTCCTCGGGGGCGCTAGTTTACGACCCCGTGCCTTGCTGTTGCCAGTTCCGGTCAAATGAGGGCCTCCGCAGAGAATGCAGCTGGGGGTGCATGAGGGCACATCTCCTTTGGGATGGGGCTGCCCGCAGCGGGGGCACTTATGAGATCTTGGTCGTACGCACACATGCGGCCGGTGACATGGGACGCGGCAGTTCGTGCAGGCGTCTACATGCCCTCGGTAAGGTGTGCACCTGTGGAGGGCTCCTCCATAAAGAACAGCGCTTGGGACTGGTCCAGCGCGGAACGTGATTAAAATGGAACGCGTCGCGCCCATTCGGCGGTCGTCCACGCTGAGGGCGTTTGGGTAGCCGCTGATGAGGTCTTGCAGGAGCTCGGTCGGGGTCTCGTTCCAGTACGCATTGGAGATGACTCCGCGTACTGCTCCATCTGGCGGGGCTATGTAAGGTGCGACGGTGAACTCCTTGACTTGGTGTTTTATGGCGGTCACCCGAACCAGAGCGAGCGCGTCATCTTTAAGGGGCGTGCTTATGGTGCACGTGTTGTTGAGTGGATGTACCCTGAGTTGGGTAAGCGTTGGTTCATGGAGCTGGGACGCCGCTTGGAGGATGGCCTCCCGTAGTAGTCGGGGTGGAAGCAGGTCCAGCTGCAGGTCCAGTTACTTCATTGAAAAAGTAACTTCTGAAAAATAGGATTTTTAAGATAAAAATGTGGCATTTGCGACATGGTATTGGCAGCGTTGGTGGACACCAAAAAACCAGTTTTTAGAAAAACTAAAATGCAAATATCCTCGGCGCTGCCGCTCAGCAACTTTTGACTACATTGTGTCATAATGCATGCGCATTCGAAAAGCATGCCGGCAAAGCAACCCCTCCAGTCTACATAACTGCTAATAAATTTCTCGTTACGTCTGAAAAGTCATTCGAGTAGCTTCGGACAGAACCTCAGACCTATTGGTATGTCTTGCTTGGGGGTGGAGAAAGGTATCGCGCCTGAGCTGGAATCAAGTACAGCCAGTCGCTTCCAAACTCGAAAATTTGCGCGGTCATAGCCTAAACACAGACCTAGAGGATAGCGCATCCTCTGAAAGTGCACAGAAAGAAATTTGTGCTAACGCGTCAGAAAAAAGTATGTGGCGGGAAAAACGAAGCTGTAGCGGTGGGAGCCAAGCCGACAACACGTGCTGCATTTTTCAAACTTTTATGCAATCGAAGCAGTCTGCAGTGCTGCTGTGTATAATACTAGACGCACTCTCTTTTCTTCTGGTTCGATATTTATCTTCCCGTCGCTCACATAGCAAGACAGAGCATAAACAGCAGCCGTCTCGTACAAACCTTTCGCCTCGAAATCCATCTTTTCGTGCGCGCCCGGAACCATAAGCTAAACCATGCTCTTTTTGTTTTCTTTTGTAGAAATAATTGCTATCTTCTCAATTGCCTTGATAAGTCACTTGATAAGTACAAGTGTACTTGTCAAGTTCCTGAGGCAAGAAAATCCGGGAAGGTGTACCGGTTTTAGCATAGACATACAGGACCTGTATTATAAGTCACTTGCCGTAATTCTTAATTTAAACTTGAGTTTTTCTGCTGTGGCTCGAATGGAGTAGAATAGGCATGGTAGCGGAGCAAGAAATGCTGTGATCCTTGTGGCCTTTGCGTTTGGATTCAGCGAATTTAGTTAAGGCTATTTATAACTGTAAGTTCAAAGCGGAAACCTTTTGTTTCAAGGCTTTCATATATTTTGTTTATTTGCAGGAGTTTGTCAGTAGCCTAAACACGGACGAACCATTGAAAATACTAATTGGCATCGATGTCAAGAAAGCAACCATGATCTTGTCCGACAGCCCGCTCCCAGAGAAGCTAAGAGGGTAAGCAGAATATGTGTTTGTTTCTTCGTACGAAAACGGTTCTAGTTACTGCCTTTGGCGTTTGGTACGGCTGGCACACCTTTAGTTTAAAGATTTTTAAACAGATGACCACGATATCGTTTTCTGAAAAAGGGCAATTTTGTGCAGGGAAAGAATGCTAATGGCTGTTTCACCATTGCTTGTATGGTTCCGCAGAGAGTCACTTTACCGTGAATTTAAAATTTATGGTGACATTTGCTTGAGTCATGGTCTCATAAAAGCATGCGCAATAGTGCGCGTAGCGTGAATATTGTTTAGCGTTAAGTTCTTTATGAGGCATATCACGTGAAATACACATCACAGCCCTATTTACGTCACAGCAGCGGCCTTAAGAGACGCTAACATTGGCTGGCTGGCTTTTGTGTATTTTACGTAATACACGTCATAAAGAACTTAGCGCGTTCGATGCAAAAGGGTCCCGAATATGTTATTATTGAATATTAATGAGCAAAAATTTTTCACTAATCTCATCTCTGCTTCATTTCGTTTCTTCGCAGCGTCGGCACAGTTGTCCTAACACGGGAGGAGTTCGGAACTTGCCCACTAAAAGGCTTATGGTTGGACCAAGTGTATTTGGTGAGTGAGACAATGACCGCCTGTACTCTCTCGCACTTTTTATGCCAGCGAACAGCCAACTTCCTAACTTGCGGTAAGCAATAAATATGAAAGCCAGTAGAGCAAATAGGGTCGGTGAATATCCAATAAACAGGCTTAAATGCCTGTTCATAAGCCTTCAGCTATGAAGGTCAAAGCTCTTACTGATATTTGGTCCACATATGTTGCGTCGTCTACAAAGTGCAAAATACATGTTGTTACCATTGCCGCGACACACCAATCATTTTGCAGATTGCAAGCAACCGCGTAAATTTTCTTTTAAGAATTTCATACAGGTCGTGCATCCTTCCCTGACAACGGGCGCCAGTCACAAAAGACCACTTTTTGTTAATTCTACAAAATGCGTCAGAGACTGCATTCGAGGCACGTCATTTCACGACAGTAGTTTTATTTTATACAGATACTGCGATCTTGTGCAGATCATAGCAGGGTGGGACGATACAAAATACAAGCATATAAACACTCAAATTCAGAGCATTTACAGGCACTTTTCAAATAGCAGTAAAGAATTACGATTAACAGTCTCGCTATTAAGTTTGTTCCACTCAGTAATTGACCTGGGAAAAAAAGAATATTTAAAGCAATTATTTCGCGCGTTCAAAAGAGTTACTGTTAGTACATGCCCTTGTCTCGTGCTATAACCTGAGGAGTAAGAAAAATAATTAGAAGTATCAACTTTGTAATGGCCTTTTATAAGCTGGAAGAAAAACTTTAATCAACAAACACGATTGCGCTCAACGCAATCCGCGAGTTCATTGAGACGCAAGAAATAGTTATGATCTTTAATTTCGTCTGCAAAGCCGTATAACGGTCTTGCAAAAGCAATGCGACGCGCTTCTGCTAAGTTCCTGCATCAGATACTATTAAATGAAACGGGCATTCTGAGCTGTGTGTCTTCACTAAAAAGAAATCTAGACCGCCTTTCTTGTTTTTAGCGATACTCTGTACAAGCGTTCCAGTTCCAAGCCGCTTTCACCAAACACTACACATTAAGGGTTTACTGTAAAATATTCCTGTTGTGTCCCCTTATCGCTTTTGTGTGTGTGCGCCCCCTCCTAACGACCACTCGCATTCCCCTCCTAACGACAGTTCGCATCCTCCTCCTAACGACCACTCAATCCTCCTCCTAACGACCACTCAATCCTCCTCCTAACGACACTTGCCCCTCGTCGCACGCTGTCACCAGATGCCCCCCCACGGTGCGCCCCCGCACCCTCCTCCTGTTCTGGGAAGCCACTCCCTCCCGTGGACGCTTCTCAGCTCCCTCCTTTCTTCGGGCGGCCAGTTCGGCTGCTGCCTCGGTCGACGCTGGTCGCACCCTCTTCAGCTTTAAATAAACGAAGTCTAAAAGTACCGTGTGCGTCTTCGCTGCATTCAACACAGCGACCGGACACGACAGTGGCGACGAGAAAGTGGATTCGACCCGCGCTACGCAACGCTATTGACAAGCCATGGCTACGCGAGGGTTTCCCAATCAGATACCAGAATTCAACGGCTCATCGTGGTCATCGTGGGTTGGACGCCTTCAGTTCTACTTTGAAGCTAACAACATCACAGACCCAGCCTTGAAGAGGGCCAACCTGCTGACGCTGTGCGGGGAGCAGACCTACGATACTGTCTGCGCCCTTATTCAGCCAAGCACACCAGCGGCAGTGTCTTACGACGACATCGTAAAAGCGCTGCAAAAGCACTACGACCCGAGGCCATCAGAGGTCTACAGCCGGGCTCGCTTCCAACGACGAGATCAACTGGAAGGAGAAACTGTGAGCGCCTACGTAGCCGCGCTCAAGAAGCTCGCTGCCGACTGCAATTTTGGAACGCTGTCGACAACAGCTACCGGGCAGGAGGGAGACGCAGCTTCTTCTGCTAACACCACCATGCTTCCCTTGGACGTGATGTTACGCGACAGATTTGTGTGCGGACTGAGTGACGAGTCACTGCAGCAGCGCCTGTTCGCTGAGAAGGACCTCACATTCAGCAAAGCTTACGACATCGCCGTTCGAGCGGAGAGCGCCGGTCACCAGCAGAGAGGGATTCGCCGGAACACCGAGCCGGTACACCAGACAAGCAACCAGGTGCGCAAGCCTTCTGTTGTTGTAAAATCGGTCAAAAAGGCACAACGCTGCTGGCGGTGTGACGACCAACACAACCCCCAGGGATGTCGATTCCAGTCAGCCACGTGTAATTTTTGCCACAAGCGAGGGCATATCGAAAGAGCATGCATTACGAAACGGAGACTTGCCAAGATAAAGTCACCTTCCCAGCCTAATCACAGCGTCAACGCCTCAGAGAATACGCCGCTATCTGATCTCCATGGAACAACATCAGCAACACCATCTGTGTTGTACGACCTGAACACCATGAATCTCGGCACGCGACCGAAGATTTTTACAGAAGTAAGCGTACATCACCAGCTGATTAAGTTCGAGGTGGACTCCGGCGCAGCCTGTACTCTGATCAGTGAGGACACGTTCCGAACTTCATGGCCATCTGACGCACCAGCCCTGCAACAAGACGACACGCACCTGCGAACGTGGTCAGGACAGAATCTGCCACTATTGGGCTCTGCCAACGTGCAGGTTAATTACAACGGCCAGACCCATACGCTACCTCTGCTTGTTGTGAAGGGCACTGGATCAAGCCTTCTAGGGAGAAATTGGTTTTCTCCACTAGGCGTGATGATATGCGGCATACACCAGACGCCGAGCCAGAACATGGTTGGTAAACATCAAAACGCCGATGCGCTAAGCCGTCTGCCACTAGACGCAACTGTTGACGAACCATTTCCACCAGGAGACGTTCTGATGTTCGAAGCACTGCCAGAACCTCCGCTTACAGCAGGCACAGTTGCAGCATCTACGCAGAAGTGCGCAGCTCTCCGGCTAGTTTACACAGCTGTTCAACAAGGCAACGTGCATAAACTCAAAGGGGACAACTTCGACGCTTACCGCAGGCGAGCTACAGAGTTGAGCACCCATCGCGGCTGCATCATATTTGGGTCCCGAGTTGTGATGCCGAGAGAACTACGCGCACAAGCTATGTCTCTCATCCACGCCGGACATCGGGGCATCGTTGCAATGAAAAAGTGTGCCAGAAGCTACATGTGGTGGCCTGGCATTGACAACGACATCGAAACAGTGGTGCGAGAATACAACCCTTGCCAGAGCAGCCGGAGCGCCCCGCCGAAAGCTCCTGTCCCAGAATGGGAAAAGCCAGACACACCATGGCACACACTGCACATTGATTTTGCAGGACCAATTGAGGGCTGCACTTTCCTTGTGGTCGTAGACGCCTACACAAAGTGGCTTGAGATAAGGCAAATGGGACAGACGACTTCGGCAGCAGTCATTGACAACCTCCGATCACTATTTGCAACGTTCGGCCTGCCGCGCAAGGTAGTGTCGGACAACGGAACACCGTTTGTGTCTGCGGAGATCCTCAAGTTTTATCGCGACAACGGGATCTCATCAGTTACAGCGGCCCCCTACCACCCAGCGACAAACGGACAAGCCGAGCGCTACGTAGCCGAGCTAAAACGCGCCCTTGAAAGAGATCAGACAGGCTCGCTGCAGCGCCGCCTTGCGCGCTTTCTCTTCAAGCAGCACACGACGGTTCAGAGCACAACAGGCGAGACCCCCTCGAAAATGATGTTCGAGCGTGAAATGCGAACCCAGCTCACAGCCATCCTCCCCGAGCCAAAGGCAGAGACGTTCCGGGAAGAAAAAGCAATTCCGCGCTGCGGCACGCTTAATGAGGGGCAGCGCGTCCTCGCCCGACAGTTTCTGAAAAAGCCACGCTGGGAGGAAGCTACAATTGTCAGACGCATAGGCCTGCGCTCTTGGCTCGTCAACATACATGGCACAGTAGCACGCCGACATCTCAACCAGCTGCGTAGATTTACGACGCCGTCTGAGAGCTGTCCGCCAGCGGAGAGAACACGTGCACCATCTTCCCACATAGCCTGGCCCCTCTTCCCGGAAGAAGAGACTTCGCCCAGGACAGACCTAGGAGACACAGCGAACAACAGCCAGCCTACAAGTGTTTCTCCCCCGAGCGCACAAAGCCAGCGCGCCTCCACGCGTGAGCGCCGACCCCCTGCACGATACCAGGCAACTTTCTAAGGGGGAAGGAAGTGTTGTGTCCCCTTATCGCTTTTGTGTGTGTGCGCCCCCTCCTAACGACCACTCGCATTCCCCTCCTAACGACAGTTCGCATCCTCCTCCTAACGACCACTCAATCCTCCTCCTAACGACCACTCAATCCTCCTCCTAACGACACTTGCCCCTCGTCGCACGCTGTCACCAGATGCCCCCCCACGGTGCGCCCCCGCACCCTCCTCCTGTTCTGGGAAGCCACTCCCTCCCGTGGACGCTTCTCAGCTCCCTCCTTTCTTCGGGCGGCCAGTTCGGCTGCTGCCTCGGTCGACGCTGGTCGCACCCTCTTCAGCTTTAAATAAACGAAGTCTAAAAGTACCGTGTGCGTCTTCGCTGCATTCAACACAGCGACCGGACACGACAATTCCTCAGAGGTAAATTGGCACAAAAGTACCCAAAAGTAATTTGGCAATATTTTGCATAGTAGCACCAAATATCCATACAGAACAAGGGGCAAGCACAAACACATCTCGAATTCATTAGAGAACGGGTGGGTCTTCCTACGGCGGCGCTGGACACAGAACCCAGCACCTCCCGAATGAAAGGCGGTCTACCACAAAGCCACCGCTTTGGTTAAAGGGCCACAAATGTGCTTCTTGCTTCATGAGGCAGATCTGTACCCAACGACTGAGGGAATCGAACTCAGCATCTCCTGAATTCGAGACGGATGCTCTAACACAAGATCATCAATTCGGTTTACAAGTTGGCGCCCTGCCTACAGGGCTATTTCCCATACCGAGCTGGGTTCACTGTCCGCGGGTTGAGGTCCCGTAATGGCCGAACACCATGGCGGGAACACTCACATACCTATTAAACTGGTACGTACCCGGCGACACTGAAGTGCCTCCCACCTCCTTGGCAAATGCCCAGCCGCGAGGCGGAATGTGATTCGGGGGTCCCGACACCCCCGCGTAGGAGGCAGAGCCATGGGCCTCCCATTCAGGTAAAGCCTCTAAGCGGCCGAGCATCTGGCGGGAGGACATCTGTACCCATTTATGCCGGTGGGTTCCCGCCAGTCCGGATGCTCAAAGCCTTGCGGGTCTCTTGAGGTATAGGCTTCAGAAGGTTCCGAGCGTTGCAACCTCACACGAAGGGCCAGGCGCCTGGTCGGGCAGTTCGGTTTGGTTTGGTTTATTGGGGTTTAGCGTCCCAAAGCGACTCAGCTATGAGGGACGCCGTAGTGAAGGGCTCCAGAAATTTCGACCACCTGGGGTTCTTTAACGTGCACTCCGATCGTACCTAATTTACTAGTAGGTACCCGGCCATGCCATGGCCCGCGCCTCCAAAGACCTCGGTGGCGCTCAATGCTTTTGGCATCTATGGTCGTGATGGGGTGCCCAGAAGCTTCATTGGCGACGGTGCCCAGCCACTATGGGCCTCCTTTCCAGACACCACCCCCCTGTGGCTGAGCACACAGCCATGAGTGCTCAAACTTCTTCTCGCAAACATGCACTCGCAAGCCGGAAAAACCGGACTTTCGCAAGACCGCAGTGATGCTCGGAAGTTTTCTCTTCGAACGAAGGATCGCTTAACGTAATGTCGAATCTGCACGTCTGTTTAGAAACGCTGGTTACAGCGTACGAGCTTGTACTCTTCCCTTCACAGTGAATCACGAACCATCTTTGCAATTGCCACCAAATTACCGCACAATCAACTGCCGCACACGCACTACAAGTTTGTAGAGCGGCAACAGTGCTCCCGTAACATAACTCATAACGAGTTTCAATAGTCAAGACGGAGCAATCTTCAGTCTTAAGCTCATCATGATCTCAGTAGACGTGGCACTATGGCAAAGTCGACGCTAAAAAAGTCACTGGTCGTGTGAGTGCCCCACCTTGGGCAATTTTCATTTTTCTCATTGGTGCCGGCATACTAAGGACAAAAGCGTGAATATTGGCGGAGCCGGAAGTAGTTTCTATGTCGAAGGATTGGCATCGTATAAGGCAGTGAATGAGCATGATGTCGGCACCGGCCTTTATGTCTGCCTACTGGGCAGAAATGACACAGCAAAAAACAAGGGGGCAGATGGCCAAAAGAGATGACAAAGGAGCTGGTTTCAGTGCGTGTCCTGCTGTGCAACGGATGGGATCGAAGGCTACGAGAAAGCAGACGATATTGCCAGTCCACTAGATGGTCCTCAACCGGAACGTCGTCAGTGCGTATTGGAAGAGGCTCAGAAAGGTATGCACCGGTGCCCCATCCGCAGCAACGGACCGCAAGCACAGCCATGGCAGCGACCGTTACCCGAGCAGATCTTTCGCCAGTAGCGTTTACGCCACCGACTTTCGCATTTGAGCTCTTTGTTTGTAACTTCACAATTTATTGAAAATGCTTGTTAACATTCTTTTCAACTAATAGCAGCTTTCTCTGCCCGGGCAGAGCGTTCACTAAGGTTGTAGCCTGTAGAGGGTTTTAACGTCACCAGCACAGCCCGGCCGCGGTGGCTCAGTGGTTACGGCGCTCGGCTGCTGGCCTGTAGGACGCGGGTTCGATCCCGGCTGAGGCGGCCCAATTTCGATAGAGGCGAAATTCTAGAGGCCCATGTACTGTGATGTTAGAGCACGGTAAAGAACCCCAGGTGGTCGAAATTTCCAGAGCCCTTCACTACGGCGTCCCTCATAGCCTGAGTCGCTTCGGGGCATTAAACCCCAATAAACTAAACTAAACGTCCTCAGCACAACCCAATTTGAAGATCTAAGGACTAGAATGTTCTAGTTCCTTCCATTGCATATATATCGAATAATACTAATCCACCACTAAATTTCTTTGGAGGAGAAATTGGCCCGTGTACTGTGCTATGTCAGTGCCCGTTAAAGAACCCCAGGTGGTCGAAATTTCCGGAGCCCTCCACTACGGCGTCTCTCATAGCCTTAGTCGCTTTGGGACGTTAAACCCCATAAACCATAACCCAAACCAACTAATCCACATTATCCCACCACTAAACCCCGCTAATTCACATTAATCTATCTTTAATCACAACTAATCGGGACTAACCTGACAACCAATTAATTGATTTTATGAATGGGGCTACTCCCAACAACCGGAGGGCTGGGTCCACATTCAAATGCTATCGCATATTCTTCATTTCAATGAGAAGGCGCCACGTTATATATTTGGTGATCTTGTGTGCATTAACTCTGCGTGGTTATGCAAACGCTGGATTCCTCACTTACTCCTCCTGACCTGACTTCTCGAACAGGCGACACCATGACGCCCTGAGACCAGTAGTTTTCATCATCATACCGCCAGGACGTCGCGTATGGGAAATTTTCTTTAAGCAGAAATGGCATCAGCGCTCCGCAACAGTTGTTGCCACATGAGTGAAGAGTAGTGACCCAACAAAACGAGCGCACAAAACATTGTTTAGGCATCTTGGTTGCAGTACTCCGTATGTACATATGACAAAAGACGAGCCGCCGCGGCGGCTCATTGGCAATGACACTCGGCTCCTGACCCGAAACACGCGGGTTCGATACCGGCCGCGGCGGTCGCATTCCGATGGAGGCGAAATTCTATAGGCCCGTGTATTGTGGTGGTTTTTAAAATTTTCGGATCCCTTCACTACGGCGTCCCTCATAGCCTTTGTCACTTTAAAACATTAAACCTTCAGGAACCACAAACCAAACCCGAGAAAACAGCGCACAGCACGTACGCGTAACCTAAGGGTCGACGGATTACTCCACAACATTTTTCTTTGCCGTCACAAGCTTGCCAAACAGCGATAGCTGCGCATTGCAGTGAACCTCTCCCCAAAAGGCCCTTCGAGTCATAAAGGAGCGCGAATCTATAGAGTAAATACTGGAAGAAATGGTGGAAGCCCAAGGCATCACATTCCGTATTTGTGAGACGGCGACACCTTGCAGTCATACGCTTATTTTACGACACGAGTCTAGATGAGCAGCTCTCGATAACTAGATCACCCCCTTTAGGCCAACGTAACGGAGTATTGTCTTACCTGAAATCTGGGACCAAAGATGCGCTAGACACTGTCACGCCAAGCACTTCTCATCGTGCAAAAATCTGTCGCAGCACGAACGAAACGGGGACAAGAGAGAACACGCGACAGGACGAGTGCGGCACTTCCAACTGATAGTTTATTGAAAAACTGAAGCTTATGTGCAGTCCTACTGATCATCTTGTGGAAATCAGTTTTCCAAAAACGCTATTTCATTATCACGCAAAACTAAAGATATTCCGCTGATAATTGACTGCCTGCAAATCTAATATAGTATGCCTCCCCATCTCTTTCGACTTGGTCTTTCCCGCGCCCAAGAAATTTGGTTTTCCGAAATACGGGTTTGCATTTGCAGTCACGAGTATTTTCAGTCGAGTATGTATGGCAAGATGCCCACTCTTCCCTCCCTTCACCACATTGTAGTGCTCCCTAGATCTTTCATTCAACGTCCCGTTTGCCCGATGTATACTCTAATACAGGTAAGGGGAATGCGATAAACTACGTTAGTTGTGCACTGCGTGAAACAAAGCTGGTGCTTCATTGCACATACCTGCTTTTTCTTTTTTTACCATCATTGGACATATTTTTGAAAGCTTGCTGGCAGCTGTGAAAAGCACATCTACATTGTATCTTCTTGCTATCTTCAAGTTGTGCGATACCTTATGAACGTATGGTATCACTTAAGTGGGCTTCCTGTGATCTTGATCGACCTGTTTTTTGCTACTCTTCTTTTGCAGCAAATTTTCCGCAACTGAATTTATAGTATCTGCCGGGAACCGTGACATGCGCAGTCGCTCTATCTGCAGATTAACGCTTTCTTGCATTTGATGCGGACATGATTTTTTTAGAGCTGCGTTGAGGCAATTCATTGCAATACCTCTCTTGATAAACTTCGAGTGAGCACTGCTATACGGGAGGAGTGCTTTCTTCGATCTGGAATTGAACATCCAGCAGATATGGTCTTCCAAAAAAGAAAGAACTTAGGTCGAGAAACTGTATGCTGTTATTGCATGGGAGATCAAAAGTAAAATTGAAGCCTTTTGAAGCATCTTTGAGAGGTGGAAGAATATCAGTGACTGCTTCGTCAATAGTTAAATCTTTCGGCTTGTCGATTATCACCAAAAAGTCATCTACATATCTAAAAATGCGCAGGTGACGAATTGAGCTTCGCAAACCTTTGTCAACGGTGGAAAGAAAAATGCCAGTAAGAACAGGCGCAACAGAAGAGCCGATGTAGATTCCAGCTTTTTGTGAGTAGAAATGGTCGTTAAAGCTAATGGCGGTTGACTGAAGATAAAATTCTAAATGGGCTGAAAAGCCCTTATAGAAAAACCCCTTTGAAGAGAAAGCGATTCAAGCCATTGAGAAGAACTTTAAGAAGACATAGTTGAAGCGATCGCAGAAGAGCAAAGCTATAGGATGTTACGGAACCTATACCTAGATTCAGTCGCGAACAAAATCAAGAAGTGTGAGAATTGCACCCTTAAAGCATTCTTCTTGTACAAGACGCACAAGCTGAATTATCCATTCAGAGTCAGTCTCAGTAAAGGGGAGCTGGCAGTCTGCAATAGCAAATTACCTCCAAATGCAACTGAAGACCCTGAAGACCCAAGACCCTTTCCTTTCAAAACAGGAATTTGCATCGGCTCTTGTGTTGCGCCTGTTCTTACTCGCATTTTTCTTTCCACCGTTGACAAAGTTTTGAGAAGCTCACTTCCTCACGTGCGCATTTTTAGATATGTAGATGACTTTTTGGTGATAATGGACAAGCGGAAAGATTGAACTATTGACGAAGCAGTCACTGATATTCTTCCATCTCTGAAAGATGCTTCAAAAGGTCTGAATTTTACTTCCCTTCCTTCACCAAATGGTAGTGCTCCCTAGATCATTCATTAAAACAACGTCCCGTTTGCCGTATAGCAGTGCTCACTCGAAGTTAATCAAGAGAGGTATTTCAATGAATTGCCTCAACGCAGCTTTGGAAAAATCATGTCCGCATCAAATGCAAGAAAGCGTTAATCTTCAAATAAAGCGACTGCGCATGTCAGGGTTCCAGGCAGATACTATAAAATCAGTTGCGGAAAACTTGCTAGAACTTAAAGATAGCAAGAAGATACAATGTAGATGTGCTTTTCACAGCTCCCAGCAAGCTTTCAAAAATATGTCCAGTGATGGTAAATAGCAAGCTTTCAAAAATATGTCCAGTGATGGTAAATAAGAAAAAGCAGGGATGCACAATCAAGCACCAACTTTGTTTCACGCAGTGCACAACTAACGTAGTTTATAGCATTCCCCTTACCTGTAATTGAGTATACATCAGGCAAACAGGACTTTGTTTTAATGAAAGAGCTACGGAGCACTACCATTTTGGTCAAGGAAGGGAAGAGTGGGCATCTTGCCATACATTGTCGTGACTGCAAATGCAAACCCATATTTCGGAAAGCCAAATTTCTTGAAGGCAGGAAAGACCAATTCTAAAGATGGGTTGGTTGGTTTATGGGGTTTAACGTCCCAAAGCGGCTAAGGCTACGAGAGACGCCGTAGTGGAGGGCTCCGGAAATTTCGACCACCTGGGGTACTGTGCGACGTGCACTGACGTCGCACAGTACACGGGCCTCTAGAATTTCTCCCCCAAAGTAATTCAACCGCCGCGGCCGGAATCGAACCCGCGTCTTTCGGGTCACACAGCCGAGCACCATAACCACATAGCCACCGCGGCGGCACCAATTCGAAAGAGATGGTGGAGGCATACCATATTAGATTAGCAGGCAGTCAATGTATCAGCGCACCATATGATAATGAAATAGCATTTTTGGAAAACTGATTGATGATCAGTAGGACTGTACATAAGCTTTTTCAATAAACTATCAGTTGGAAGTGCAGCGCTAGTCCTGTCGTGTTTGTTCTCTCGTCCCCGTTTCGTTCGTGCTGGGACAGATTTTTGTATTATGTATCAACACCAGCTGACTGAGATAAAGAACTCATCAGCCTGCACGACCCATACGATTTTAAAATTCATTTGGACTGAGCTCTGTCCAGTACATTAGGACTAATGAACCCGGTGGATGGCAGATCGCAAGTGGCGATGTAGTCGTCGCCACGACCATACAAGAGGCTGGTGGTCCTTGACCACATTGTCAGAAAGAACGGAGTTAACCACGACACAGAGTACATAGCCATTATTACTCAAATACACCGCCTTACTCCGCTCAACGCCGCCCACGCCACCGAGCACATTCCTGCCGCATTGAACACCTTGAGTGACGCTGGGAGCACCGGATCGACTGCCGCGGCTCAGCCGGCAGCGTTCGTCGTCGGCGCAGCGTCCACTGCTAGCAAACTCCACGCTCTAAGGGACACCAAGAGGTTCGGGGCCGTAGCCGCGTCGCAGCCGGCTGCGTTCGTCGTCGCCGCTGGAGCCGCTGCACCTACTCCAGCCAGATGTCCCACTGACATCAAGACCTGCAGCCCGGCACCCGCGTCGCAGATTGAGACTCCGGCTGAGGACTCAGACAAACCTTATGATGTCCTCGAAAATCGGCTGGAGCACCACTGATGCCAACCGTAAGCCTGCCTCCACAACCCGACCCTGCGCCGAGCTCATCACAGTTGCCATTCAGCTTCCCCCTGGGACCCTCACGCCCAAGCTACCTCTTTACGACGTACTCACCGCAGTCACCTCCGCTGCACAACTTTCCTCCAAGACCAGTGCCGCCATCACCCTTCAGGCCAAGCCAGCCCAAAGCCTTGTGTTTTTAAATACTCATTCTCCTCTCACCGCCCACCTCCTACTTTCTATCACGCATCTTCAGCTTCATGGTAAGCCTATCAGCATTAAAGAACATATGCTCCTAATCCTCCCATCTCATGCCTCGGCGTTATGCATAATGTCGGGGGCCACTTCACTCCTGATGACGTCATGCATGATATCGAGTCATTCAAAACGATATTCTTGCTGCTCGCATCATCGGCACCACTCAATCGGTGCTCATAACTTTTGCTGAAATCCCCCACTTTGTGTATTTTAAACGCGTTGCCTTCCGGTGCCGCCCTCATAAGCCTAAGCCTTCCACCTGCACCCGTTGTCTCGCTATTGGACACCGCGCCCACCAATGCCACCGGCACAGCGTTCCGGCCAAGTGCCGTCGCTGTGCTGCTTCTCTACCCGCCGACCCTTCCGCTCATGTATGTGCCCAGCCCTGGTGCGTTCATTGCCAGGTAAACACCCACCCCACCCTCGACCCCACTTGCCTCTTCCTCCTCGCGGTGTAAGGCGCGAACTTGTGGCGTCGTCTTTTGCACCCACACATCCCATTTGTGTTCGTCCTGCAACCAGAAGTCTATGTTTCATACGAAACTTCCCGGAGTAGGTAGATTATAGAGCATAAGTAATATTGGACCTTTCTTCGTTATGACAATATATAGAATGCTTTGTCTACGTAGCTTGTTTCCGGCTGAAGCACGAGAAATGCCTGTTTGGTCTATAAGATTTCTTATTTGTGTTATAAGATTTCTCCAGATGGCATTAACCCAAGTCTTGAACGGAAGCTTGCAGAACAGAGATATCGCCGTGATCGTAGATTCCCTTGAGGACACCGGGAGCAACTCAGTTTGTTTTGCGGCATGGTACTGAGTACCGTCGCCACTGGCTTGGAAACCCCAAGAATAAGCAGCATCTGCTCATGCTACACTTCTCTGCGTGCAAGGCGCAGGAACACTTGTGGTGGCCCAAGATGGACAACAGCGTCCGGGCATACGTTGCCAGCTGCCAGGTTTGCCAGCAGCGCAAACGTCTGCCAGGATGCCCCCCTGGGCTTCTCATGCTCATTCCCATTCCACAAACAATTTTTCACACTGTAAGGATTGACCACATTGGCCAATTTTTAACAACAGCTGCAGACAACCAGTACATATTACTGGCAGTGGATTATATTTCTAAATTTGTAGAGGTTGTGTAGGGACGTCGTAAAATTTTTGCAAGAACGGATCGACTGGAGACACAGCCTACCCCGAAAACTATCTCAGATCGATCTACCACCTTCCCGAGCAGCGAGCTTTGCGCCTATTTGTTCCGGGTGGAGGTTGAGAATCATTCTGCATCGGCTTACCATCAGCACGCAGGTAGCCTCACGAAGCGGAATAACTGAACAGTGCAGTCCCGATTGGCTCCGTAATACAAAAGTAAAAATCAAGGTGAAGCGGACTCGGACCAGCACCTCAGACCGCCAGCCTACACTGCTAACACTTCCCTACAAAGCTCAACCGGCACCACGCCTTATGAGGTTGTGTTCGGCCAAGAGCCTCAACTAACAGCAGCGTACAAAGTGGAGTTCAATCAACATTGGAACCAGTGTGGCACGACAGGATGCCTGCCAGAAGATCAGGTCAGCAGCCAAGAAGAGAGCGTCCAGTGCACACGCGGCACTTAGATTTCTCCAGGCGGCATGCACCCACTTCCTGAACCAATAACAGCCGTCACAAACTATCCCATACCCGGCAATACAAAACAGCTGCCGACTTTTTTGGCATGACTTCATATTTCCACAAATTTGTTGCCAACTTTGCTTCCACAGTAGCTGGCCACGAAAATTCGAATTTGTGCACATTCGTTCCTCGAAAACTGCACGGACAAGACAGAATTGTGACTCGGATCGGAACCGATACCCGATCGAGAGTAAATCAGAGTCCTAGGCCTTTTCATCCACTAGCGGAAGCTGGCGACGACCACGCTCTACAAGCTAAAAGAAGATGCGAGACCAGTTGGACCGAATGGTCCGCAGAGTCTCGAACAAGAAAGGAGGACTGTGAAGCAAAGATGCACTGTGGCTGGCCAATGCTTTGGTAAAGAACAGAATCCTCGACCTGCTATCTTCACCTCAAGAAACACATGGTCGAGATGATCACGCACAAAATGGCGAAGAAGGCCCTCGACCTCCCGATAAACACGTCGAACCTGGGACTCCAGGGTCTGCGTATGACGAACTCATTCGAGGAACTGAAAGAAGCACACCTCATAAGTCAATACACTCGATTATCGCAGACGCCGTCGGGACGCCGCCTGTTGAGAGATTAAGACTCACGCCGGAGTGGCGCTATGTCCAAGACCACCCCCTACTAATAGGTCCAGGGACCATAACGAGGGCAGGCGCAAGGAGAGGCTTTAGCTCACCACTACCGAGGTAAACGCCGGGTATACGAGGTCTGTTAGAAAAGTATCCGACTTTATTTTTTTTGCGAACACCTGAGGGATATGAAACAAGCGCGCTTGCATCAGCTGACCTTCCACCTTCGTGCGCATGCACGAACTTTTTCCCGCCTGCCGATAGCGTCAGTCGCTGGAACGCAGCGTTTGAGTGAGGCAGTACGGAGTGCTCTCGTCGGTTTTTTATTGCAAGAAAGATGGCCGAGTGACAGGAGCAGCGCTACTGTATGAAATTTTGCCAGAAACTGGGCGACAGCCAAGTGGAAATCATTCGTAATATTCAGACGGCTTTCGGTGACGGTGTTATCCGCAGCACACAGATTAAGCAGTGGTGCAACTGGTTTAAAGACTGCCGCACATCGGTGGAGAGAGATCCACGCTGCGGTCGGCCATCAACATGCCGAAACGACCAGGTCATTGCTGAAGTGAACGCTGCGGTGATGCGGGACCGTCGTGTGACTATCCGAGAAATTACGGAAGAGGTGGACATCAGCAATTTTTCTGCACATTCCATTATCACAGAAGATTTGGCCATGGAGAGAGTTGCGGCAAAATTCGTGCCGAAGCTGCTCACGGTGGAGCAAAAGCAGCTTTGTGTTGAAGTCTCACAGGACATGCAGGATTCCACAAACAGTGACCCCGACTTCATCGACACCATAATTACTGGTTACGAGTCTTGGGTGTACGGGTACGACCCAGAAACCAAATCCCAGTCGTCACAGTGGAAGCATTCCACGTCACCAAGACCAAAGAAGGCCCGCCAAGTGCGCAGCAATCTCAAAGTGATGCTGACCGCTTTCTTTGACTCCCTCTGTGTGGCACACCACGAGTACGCACCCAACATAGTCAAACTATGACCACAGAGTACTACAGGGATGTCCTCCGTCGCCTACGTGGTGCTGTGCGGCGCAAGAGACCGGACTTGAGTTCAAGAGGAAATTGGCGCATCTATCACGACAACGTTCCACAATCCACGCACATGATTCAGACTTTTCTGGCGAAAAACCAGACTCCTGTAGCTCAGCAGACTCCTTGCTCTCCTCATGTGGCCCCCTGCGACTTCAGGCTGTTTTCCAATATCAAGTGGACATTGAAAGGAGCGCGATATCAGACAAGAGAGGACACTATGGCTGCAACTACAGCTGAGCTAAACGCCATTCCGAAAGGGGCCTTTTCGGAATACTTCCAAAAATGGCAGCACCGCTAGGACAAGTGCGTGTAGTTTCAAGGATACTACTTTGAAGGTCTACTTTGCAGGTTATTAGGTTTTTAACGCTCCAGTTATGTCAGTTTTTTTTCTTTGGCCAAACGTCGGATACTTTTCTAACAGACCTCGTACTACGTGGAGGCGTAGGCCCGCACCAAGGTGGGTGGTACATGGCGTCGGTGATCCACTAGTCACAAACGGTAAACGGACTTACCTTCAAAGCCTGAAACTCAACCCAAGCGGAGGAGGTCGCCATCGCGTTAGTGGCAACGTACTCCGATTCCAAGACAACATACTCCGATTCCACGTTAATCAAAACCAACTCGCGGGGGGCCTGTCGGAACGTTGAGCAGGGCTGTGTTCTGTACCTGGCCTACCGGCTACTGCAGACAGCTCGTACGTAGGTAGTCCATCCCAACTCTTCATAGCCTGGGTTCCGGCCCACCCGGGGCTAGGAGGAAACGAGGCAGCAGACATAGCCTGGGCAACCTCATCCCCCTCCTCCTTAGAAGAAGAATCTGAGGCCGTTCCGGCCTACACTGAAAGTTTAGGCTTCATCAAGATGGAAATTTTACCTCCACCAGTTTTAAACATTAACCAGAACAGAGGAACGGCTGATCCTCCACCTAGTCACGAACAGCATGATGTGCCTGGCCTTGCTAAAGCACTTTGACCCTGCCTTCGCCGGGGACTGCCCGAAGTGTGGGGAGAGGATCTCTGACCTCTACCACATGGTGTGGGCGTGCCCATCCAACCCTTCCTTTACCCCCTAGCAAAAAACCACCCGCGAAGACTTGGAGCCGACCCTGCTAGCCTGCTCTGACCTGAAAGCCCAAAAGGCGATGGTCAAACGAGGGCAAGGACACTTAGCCTGACCCCAGAGCAGCCGCCATATAACTCCCTCTTTTTAGAGGAAATAAGCGTTTTAGAGCGCAGCCCTTTGGCGCCCATTGCAGCGTTTCGCGGCTTCCCCATTGTCCCTCGTAATCAGCTCCGCAGCTGGGGCAGCGCGCTGCGGCACCTGCGCACGCTCCTGGCGCCATTTCTCCCGCACGCCCAAGCCGAAACGCCGCCGTTCGCCACTGCGTGCACCCTCCAACCGCCCCGCTCTCTTCCTCCATGGCGGCGACCGCGCGACAGCGCGCGGTTTTTTCCGGTTGCCAAAGCGCCAGCTCGGCATCAGCGGATCATGGTGCGTGCATCATAAGGCGAAATGCAACGCCACGTTGATTTCACTCGCTAAAAGAGACAGCGGCATCCGTGAGTCGCTGCTACCTCTTCGCCTAGCAGTGTAGAACAGGCACTGGTGCAGCAAGTCGAGAATATATCCACCTATTAAGCATGAAATGCTTTTAGCCCCCGTTGCAGGCAGTGTGGTGACGTCACGCCGAGACCGAGACCCACTCATCCGGGCATTGAAATCCACTCATCCGGGCATTGAAATCCACTCATCCGGGCATTGAAATCCAGTCATCCGGGCACTGAATTCCAGTCATCCGGGCACTGAAATCCACTCATCCGGGCACTGAAATCCACTCATCCGGGCTCTGAAACGAGAACATCCGGGCACCGTACGAGACTTAACGAGAATTAACGAGACTCTGTAAGCCCTCCTACGCGACCGGCATGCAAGCGCCAGTTGGTCTCCAAACGAGACAAAAAATAACTGCTGCCAGTGCCTTCTCAATGTTTATCAAGATATCAGTGGAGCTGTGGGTTTGATAATGCACGGAATTATAATTTCCGATTTCTAATAACGCGTGCAAAAAGCACATAAATGCCACGTTACACTTCGTTGACATACGTGATCTCTTAGGGGCTTCGCGCATCGAAGCAAAGCCGCGCAGGCGCACAGGGGCCCGGGGGTGGTGGTGGTGGTGAAAACATTTATTCAGAACAGGAGGTGTTTGGATCGGCCCGTAAGGGACCGATCCTCACAAACACTAGGTGGAGATCCCTAGTTTGGGACCCCAGTGGCGGTAGCCGCCGCCCGGGCGCGCCCGACCAAGGCTTGTTGGGCCTGTAAGTCGTGGCAGCCGAGCAGGGTCGCCTCCCAGTCCTCCCGGGTTGGGTTGGGGATAGGGGGAATGGCCGGGTTGGAGGGGCAGGCCCACACCATGTGATAGGTGTCCGAAGACACCGCACCACAGTGCGGGCAGCTGCCGCTAAAGGAGGGGTCAAAATGTTTTAGTGCTGCCGGGCACAGCAATGTATTGGTGAAGAGGCGGAGAAGAAGCCGCTCATCCGCCTTCTTGAGGCGAAGCGCTGCGTTCAAAGGACAAGGCATCGCGCCGAACGGGTGGTGGCGTTCCTCCCTTCCTCTACGGTGCGGTTCGGGTGTCCACCGAGATGGCAGAGAATTACTGCGCCATTTCCTTTCCTCAAAAAACCTTGCGTTCAAATGGCAAGGCATCGCGCTGAACGGGTGGTGGCGTTCCTCCCTTCCTGTGCGGTGCGGTTCGGGTGTCTACCGAGATGACATTAGGCCCGTAAACATTTCATGCTTACTGTACTCTCGTTTACGGGAGAGGCAGAGATTTTTTTTCTGACCACTAAGCTTCCTTCATGACATTCAAGAACTGTTGTAATATCTATCTATAAGCTGAAACAGCTGATGTGCTGCGTTGAAATTTCGCATTAGGAAGCAACGTAATCGTCGGCAATTTTTTTTTAAAAGCACCAGCCCATTAAGAGGGAACCTGAGGCACGCCTCCAGGGGAAGTTCTCTCCGCTGTTTTTTAACATTGCGATCATGGGGCTGTGGTAGAGTGGGGTAGATGGAGGGGGCCGTCCAAGAGGCCGCTTCGGTAGTGCAAGATTACACTTGGGAGCGCGATCTGGAAAGCGCTCGGAACAAATCAGAACTCTTACACATTAGAAAGGATAGAAACCTAGGCTAGAAACGGCACCCAGATACCA
The DNA here is from genome assembly GCF_055824585.1 of Amblyomma mixtum. Taxonomy (NCBI): domain Eukaryota; kingdom Metazoa; phylum Arthropoda; class Arachnida; order Ixodida; family Ixodidae; genus Amblyomma; species Amblyomma mixtum. The sequence goes on along the minus strand of NC_143018.1, from coordinate 3,631,002 downwards.
ATGATGAAGACGGTTCGGGAATTTGGATTAAAAATTAAAAACTGAAATAAAAATGCGACGGCCACCTGTGAAGAAATTAGTAGGATAGGATGACTGGCAGGATATCCGGCAAGCGCGATGGACTTCTCGAAAAAGGAGCGGTTCCCGTGGTTCAGGCGTTCATCGTCAGTCGCGTTGTGTACGCGGCGCCGTACCTCCTGCTCAGTAGTAGTAGTGAAAACATTTATTTTTTTTTCAAAAGGAAGAGTTAGGGAGTAGGGGGATGGGGATAGATAGATGTGGAGCTTCAGTGGTCGGTCTTCCCTAGTCCAGGATCCCGTTGGCCTCCGACGCTGCCTTGGCCCTTGTCACCAGCATAAGCTGTGTGCTCGGGTCGGAGTCAGCCAGGAGGGCCTCCCACTGCTCTAGACTAGGGCTATTTACCTTTGGTAGTAAAGGGCTTTTTTCGCAGCCCCAGGTGGCGTGGTGCGTTGTGGCGTAGCCCCCACACCACACGCAGGAAGAGCGACCGCGGGTGAAGCAGGTGAACGGGCTCTCGGTAGAAAGTAGGGATGATTACGCTACTAGCATGGAAGAGGCTGCGTCATTCTGTGCAAGTTTCAGGGGCTGCGGATTCTATTTTAAAGTACTGAAGTGCCTTGCAAAGGAGCGGAAATGGTGACGTAAACATCGCAGCTTTTTTTTTTGTCAACATGCGGGCTCTCGGTAAAAAGTAGGGGGAGAGAGAGAGACAGAGAGGGAAAGGCAGGGATGTTAACCAGAAAAAGTAGGGATGTGCTAATGTTGGAGGTAGTACTGATTTGAGTGTGGCGTATGATGGCCCGAGTTGCCCATGTGCCATAAAACCTAACAGCACGAAATTCGCGGGCAAGCACGAATTCTGCGGGCAGTATGCTGACCTAAGCGACACGATGTGGGCCTGCCAGTACAATACACGTATAGCCGTTATAAGTGAGCCAGCTAGATAGAGCTGTGAGGCAGCCCTCTACAGCACGGACCTGGAGTCCCACCGGGCCCTCGTCCAGAGAGCGCAGCGGCGGTCAATAGCGTCCTGGAATAGGGATTGCGAACACAGCGCTACGACCATTCCAACCACCCTTCTCAATTCAGTACAATGCTGTAATAAATGTTTCCTACTTTTCTATGCCAAATTTTTACAAACAGGGTATAAAATCCACAATTAGTCCCACTGCCTCTCATCATCTGGTCGGTGCGATCTGCTTCTGGGCATCTGAGGGGTTCCTTCTGACAAGCTGCTAGGTTTGCATTCCATAGTGGTGAAATCTAGATGAGCGGGCGGTATTTTCTGGAACTGGCATATTTAACCGAGGATAATGATTGTGGATTTTGTAGATAGAAAAAAATTTCTTCGCTTGACAAACAAGCAGTGACTGGGCATTGTCGAATTTTAAGCTGTGTGGTTACGCTATTAGCATGGAAGAGGCCGCTTTATTCTGTGCAAGTTTCAGGTACTGCGGATTCTATTTTAAAGCACTGAAGTGCCTTGCAAAGGATCGGAAATGGCGACGTAAACATCGCAGCTTTTTTTTGTCAACATGCGAAGAATAATGTGCGGCTTAATCATGTCGAGGTTGGGAAGGCATTTAAGTACGGATACGATGGTATTGTGACCAAGACGAAGCTGGCAGTGGCATTCTTCGGCTGGCCGCCACGTAAAATTGGTGTGAGGTGCGGGGGTCTCTTCGTCGCCATCCTGGTCCCGGAGCTTCGGCGTCCTGCGCCTGCCGTGGACATCGGCTTTGAGTACCTGGTCCTCCCGCCTGGCCGTGCCCTAGCCCGCCCGACCTGAACCGACCTCGCCGCTTCCCCCAGCGCCGTCTACCACCCGGACCAGAAGACACGATGAACTGTCGACGCTGCTGCGACCAGAATGAGCCGACCGACCCAAGACCCTGCCCACAAGTGAGGACACCGCCCCCTGCCGTTCGGTGCGTCCAAGGACCTCAGCCGTCCGCTCCTAGCACGCTATGGCCCGGATGCTTCGTGGACTGGGACTCATTCGCCAATTGCCTCATCCAACATGGCGGCCAGCCCTTCACTACCTGCTATTTCTGTTCTCGTCTGTTAGCCCATCATCGTATCGTTCGTCCCTTCGTCGATGTCTTGTATTTACGATCGGGATGATCGCTCGGTGGCCCCGGGTAATGTTACGAAGGTGATGAAGCTGGCAGTGGCGCGGGACGGAGCACTCGCGCTAGGCCAGCGGCCATTAAATCGTCTCTTGTCCATTGTTCATCACGCCTCATTCTTCGGCTGGCCGTCATGTAACATTATGCCCGCCGTGTGAAAGATTAGCTAGGTTGCAGTCGTTAGTATTGAACTTTGCGCCGCGTTTTGCATCAAAAAACAATGCTGCCTTTGGCAGACTTACTTGACTGGATAACATTATGTCAAGAAACAGATAAATGACATGCATTAGTGTAAAGATGCATAAAAATATCCCATCCCCAGTAGAACAAGGTGGCGGGCTCATGCGGGTCCGACATGGGCGATGAGGGCTGTAGGCTGCCTGCATTAAACCTACAAGGGTCCCTCGTGGATGCAATGCTAGCACAAAAGCGCCTGAGCTGTCCCCTTCATGTCCGAGTGGGACCCTCCTCGGCAATGCATTGGCTTAAACAGACTACAGCCCACTTAGGTTCGGGCTAAGATGCAGGCTCTATTATGGTGAAGTGCGGGTTACCCCAACAGAGGCTGCCCGTACATCACTGCAGCCGCGGTGGTTTTGTGTGGGCAAAGAGCTAGTATTAGTTTTCCGACCTTCAATATACATCGGTCCCATATAGGAAATATAGCGGCTAAACTTTTGGGCTTCACAGTGGCGAAGCGGAAGCATGCAGTTTGGGCTGTCTCAGCAATACCTGCGACGGTCCCGCATGTGCTGGACATGGGCACGCTTGCCGTTACCACATGCCATTCCCATGCATGCAGTTCGTGCATACATGCAAGTTCTGGATCATTTTTGTCGGCAGGTGTTCCACAGGGCTCTGTTTTATCGCATTTGCTTTTCAATTTATTTGTAAATGATTTATCGAATGCTGTCGCAAAATGTTACATCTTTCAATACACCGATGACACGTTATTGTTGTCAACAAATACTTCTTTGCCTCTGGCCATGGATGCTCTTAGAACAGATGTGGTGCATGTTATGAACTGGTTCTTAGATAATTCTATTGCAATTAATCATCAGAAAACTAAACTCATTTATTTTCGTAATCCTCATAAAAAGCTTTCTTTTGTTGAACCATTGTTTTTACATTCTTCGCAGTGTCTTAATTGTTCTTGCATTCCAATTAATTTTTCAAATAGTGTCAAGTACCTTGGTATACTTTTTGACAGTGATATGTCTTGGAACAGTCATCTTACCCTAGTATGCAACAAGCTTCGTGGTCTATCATGTGTACTATACAATGTTCGTTATTTATTACCTTTTCAGACTCGCTAGCTTATTGCACATGCTCTCATTTATGGTATTCTCAGATATGGAGTCACTGCTTATTATCATTGCTGAAAGACTTGGCGAATGAAATTAAATGCGATACTAAAGAACATCCTTCGATCCGTGGCATACAACACAAATGCTTCACCTGACTGCAATTTGTTTTCGCTTTTACAGCTGCCCTCTTTTGATTCCCTCTTCCATCATGTAGTCATTCGGGCTCACTTTTGGGAGAGTAAATTTTTGGTGCCTTTCATTCCAGTTCGTCCTTTTCGACATCATCCCCGTTTTACGGTACCTCGCTGCTACACTCACTATGGCCACTTCACTCGTAATTATTACATACCAAAAATGTTTAATTCTCTGCCTGATTCAATCTTTTCAGTTTCTTCGTTGTCTCAATTAAAGAACTTCTTAAAAACACATATGTCGGTAACCTAAACTGTTTCTTCGTTCTTGTTTGCCTTAGGTATTGCGGTTTATCATTGTTTATTGCTTTGTAACGCCTATTGTTTAATATATCTGTCTTTCATCAACTGCCGAGTACTGCCCTACAAGCCTTTATGGCTTGGGCAGACTTGCCTTAAAGATTGTATTTTGTTCTCTGAAAATAAAGGTGTTTATTATTATTATTATTATTATTATTATTATTATTATTATTATTATTATTATTATTATTATTATTATTATTATTATTATTATTATTATAAGAGGAGGCAACATCATTGTGAAATGCGGGCACCCCCAACAGAGGCTGCCCGTGCAGAACCCTAACGGAGGCAATCAGGCTGTGTGTGGGCTAACATCAGTATTGCCACCCGTAGCCTGCATGGGTCCGGCGCAGAAAATACATGGGCTGGGCATGGGAATATTTGCCATTCCCCCCTGCAGCGAAATTATGAAAGACGCGGGCTACATAATGGTGAATTGCGCGCAATCGCAGTAAGGGATTCCCATGCGGCCCCGTGACAAAACCAATGGGGATGTGTGTGGGCAAACAGCTAGTATATTTCCGCCTGCAGCCTCCGTAAGTCCTGCACAGATTACTCGGTTTCACAATGCAGAAACTTCATGCGCCATTAGCGAGTTGCCAGGCAACACCAATCGGCAGTCCCGCGTACATTAGTTTTACACGGGAAGAGTTGGACATTCTCACATTTAGCCTGCCTGAATAACCTGCATAGCGCGTAAAAGGGCTGAGCGTGCCCAAAGAGCAAGACCTTGCAAGTTTCACTCTTGAAGAGCTGCAGTTTGAACGTCGTAATAATAAACTCGCCTATTCACCTGGGATTTTTTCGTGCTTTTGTGCATATCGCATTGCATTCTTTGTGGTGTACTGCGGTTGCGGTGGAGAAAGGTTGGAGAAAGCGCTCGGCTGCTGACCCTAAAGACGCAAAAAACGCGCAGGAATCTCACCCGAGTGGCACCCTTTCCCGCAAATCGTTTTTCAATCTTTTTCTTTCGCCTCACCACCACCTTCCCTGCTTTGCCTAAGTCTGTTCGTAACAAAAAAAACCGGTTATCACCGGTTTTTCTGTCGGCCTTTGTTGCTTCCTCGAGGCCTCCTCTGTGTCTGTCTTGTCCCTTCCCGTCTCCTTCCCCGAAATGGCGAGGAGGTGCTTAGTACAAGCCGCCACCAAACATCCAGCAGCACTCCCGCCTACTCTCACACGGGACGCTTCCAGGAAGTGGTGAGGAGGCTTTCCACCTACTACTCCTCCGCCTTGCCCGAGTGGCTTTGGGACAGGATTTTCTTTTATCCTGCGATTCGGTTGAGCGTGAAGCGACGAAGAGAGCCACGAAAATAGGCCGTGACGCTCGCTCGCCTTCGTTCACTTTGTGACATACAGTGCTTTGCGCATTACCCCGTGTTTGTTTATTCAATCAACAATCGAAGATGACAGTACCATCGTACCCGTACGTCGAGTGCAACGTGGTGGAACCCTATTGTTCCTGTTTCAGTGTTGAAGAACGTTACTGCTAAAGACGTTTGGTTTGGTTTATTGGGGTTTAACGTCCCAAAGCAGCTTAGGCTATGAGGGACGCCGCAAATTTCGACCAACTGGGGTTCTTTAGCGTGCACTGACATCGCAAAGCACACGGGCCTCTAGAATTTCGCCTCCATCGAAATTCGACCGCCGCGGCCGGGTTCGAACCGTGTCTTTCGGGCCAGCAGTCGAGCGCCGTAACCACTCAGCCACCGCGGCGGGGCACTGCTAAAAACGTGAGTGGTGAACATTAACATTTGCTGACGTTTGTGCGGTGAAGGCCAGAATGGGGAAGAGGATTTTATGACGGCAACGTCGTGGTGATAGCACGTAAGTACGCACTGGAAATCACTGTGATGTCTAACTACTTTCTCTCCCTCGGTTATATGCTCGACGCCAACACAGTTCGAACACTCGAGCACCTATTGTATAGCGTAGAGGGACAAAATACCACACTGAACATACAACTCGTTTCGGTGCTGCGGAATGTGCCGCAAATAAAGGAGGACGACCACGCTAGCATAAGAATCGTCCGAGCCGAAATTCATAGCAACAACCTCTTTACACATCAGTGTTGGAACAACTCTATGATGCAGATTTGCAAAACATTATTGGTTCAAATACCAAAGGGGTGAGGTATATTACCAATACTGAGCATTGTCCATGCACAGAGCCGGGCGTCATGTGACGCCTGGCTTGTCCATGTCTTCTCGAACGTCCTGTCTTTGTGCGCATTATCTCTTTCTAAGTGATGCCACGTACAATTTGCGCTTTGTGAGATTCCAGGCAATGCCTTCTACTCCTTTTTAGGTTGGTTGGTTTATGGGGTTTAGGGTCCCAAAGCGACCTTCTACTTTTTACTACCACATTACTGATAACGGTCGTCAATTACAATCACTATTATCGATTACCAATCATGAATCACTAGGCTGCAGTGCACGGCATACTACGCTACTTCAGTAAAATGAAGCCCCATAACACCGCCTTTTCATTCCCTGCAATTTTTGACGTGTAATTAGCATATTAATATGTTCTTTTATGCGAAGCATATTACTAGAGGTACACTACAGCCCTTCGCCGTGGTTACGCGCCGTGCACACCACGTGGTACAGTGACGTCACACCACGTGACATACCACGTGACACATGACGTCACGACAGAGAAAGACAGGGGGTCCACCTCGCGCCGTCGCTGCGGTTGCACGCCGTGCAGACCACGTGGTACAGTGACGTCACACCACGTGACATACCACGTGACACATGACGTCACGACAGAGGAAGACGGGGGTCACTCTCGCGCCGTCGCTGTGGTTGCACGCCGTGCAGACCACGTGGTACAGTGACGTCACACCACGTGACATACAACGTGACACATGACTTCACGACAGATCGCCGTCACGCGCTGGGAGAGGGAGAACTATGCCATCGCACAGACGCAGGAATGTCCTCGAGCGGCATTCTAGCGCATTTCGAACGCGCGTTCACACTCGGTGTAGGTGAAACGCTCGCTCCACCGGGCAGGCAGACGCGGCTTCCGTGGCAATCCAGGCGCTCACCCAACGCGCGTCTCGGGGTTAGTCGGCGTTCCGCTGTAGCCATGCCGTTGTCTTCCCCCACGACGAAGGCTTCTAGTGGTTGTATTAAAATGACCAAGTATTCAACCAAGGAAAGCCATGTATTACCAAGCCTAGCCACCAATATGCTTCGCATCTGACTTGGCTTAACCTTAGCTAAGCCTCAGCCATTTTTTTCCATTACTGTAAGGTCCGAACACATCCCAGTCACACGTTACTAAGTCATATACCCCGTAACACATTCACTGGGTGCCCCTCAACACGCCTGAACCAGCGACTCTTCGTGGCCTACGGGCAGTAAAGAACAAAAAAATTATACCCTTCGTGGCATATGCTTTGCGTGGCCACCTGACGCAGTGGGGCTGAGTTCGAATCCGAATGTTCGCTGTTTTCTTTCTCTATTTTTTGGTTAGAGGAATTGTGGGATTTTTTTTTTGACTGACGACAGGCGACACCGGGATTTCAGTACAGCAAGCTCATTACACTCTCGCTTAATACCTCTAACTATCCGATAGACCTCTTTCGGTCTGCATCAAAGCTCGATGTTTCTAGTCCGATGGGCAAAAGAGGTAGCGCGCACCGAGTGGGATATAATCGCGAGAAGAAATGAATGCGATGCTTGGGCCTGGCATGTCTAGCCCACGCGGGCCTTGCATGGCCTAGCCCACATGGGTCTGGCATTGTTTAGAAGCCCATGTGGGCCTGCTTCTCAGAGGGGATCTGGCGCTGGTGGGAGGTAGCAGGGCAGTAGGTACCCACTTCGGCTACCCCATGCCAGGCCCACGCGTGCCTGCATGGCCTAGCCCCCGTGGGCCTGCATGGCCTGGCCCATAGGGTAGCCGAAGTGGGTACCTACTGAATTGCCACCTCAGACCAGCGGAAGTTCCCCTCTTAGACGACCATTACTTCCAATCTGGCTTCCACAATGGACGACGAAAGCCGCCATTATCATTTTTATGCATGTAGACCACAGGGGTCCCCTGCATGGCATATGCAGCAAGCCCACTGGGCTCCCCTTGTGGGGCCCGCGCGATGCCGAGTTCTAAGTCCCGCACGTTCTTCATTTGAGGCCTTTTTGCGAAATCATTTCCACACATCTGTCCCATTGCTGGTGCTCACATTTCACTTCGAATCAACCATTCGGCAGCCAACCATCACCTCGGTGCATCTGCTTCTGGGCATCGTGAATTTTCAAGGTTCTTCCAGCTTTTCGCACAGTAGCTTGTTTCCTTCCATAGTAGAGCATGATCAAAATTGACATATACCATCATAGGCCAAAGTTACTCACTTAATGTCGTTTTGACAACCGGCTTTGGTGTTGTGGCTAAAGGAGGAGAGAGAAGATGATTACTTTTCAGTACCATCAAAAGTCGATAGGCAAGATGTTGCTTTAAGTATCGAAAGATATGTTAGAATGAAAGAACAATTGAAAAGACGTTTATTCGTCTTTCGTTACAAAGGAGCTCTGGGTTAACAAGAGGCCGTGTTGCTTCTTTCGTGTCCAACACCTGAGTCTCCTCTTTACGCGCCGCGCGAGCGCTCGTCCTCCTCATCCTCTCCTCACATCACTCTCTCCTCCCACGGGCGGCTCGGGTTGCTCTTACTCAAAGTTCGGGTTGCTCGCCCTCCGGCGAAGGATCTCCGTCGGCGGGGATGAGCTGGCGCTCACATTCGGCCATCCTGTGCCACCGACCGTCCCGGTCGGGATCGTCCTCGCGTTCCGATTCTTCAGAACTTGCCTCGTTGAATTCCCGGTCCCAAAGCTTCAGCTTGTCAACCGGTGCAATACTGCTGTATGCTCTTCGCCTCTGCCGCGCCGGAGGCACGTTTTCGATGCGAGAGCGGTCGTTGGGAAGCCTTTCTCGGATGATGTACGGCCCTTTGCATTTTTCTTTCAGTTTCCTTGACTCCCCACTTGCTGCCGGTTCTCGCTCAACAAGTACAACATCTCCGGGATTGTATGTCGGCGCTTCCACCCGCTTCCTGTTGTACCGCTCCTGTTGCTTGCGTTGGTCTTCTCGGATATTCTCCACTCCAAAATGGCCAATGTCATCATGATATGCCCTGACGATTCTCCAGCCAGCCTGGTTTGGAACTACCCACAGCAGTCCTTCGTTCGAGTCGGTTTCTTGGTTCTTCTTGAATACTATGCCGTTACGCAACCGGTATTCGTTCTTGACGCGCCTGTCTTCTTTGGATAGGTCTTCTTTTTTTTTCTAGCCTTTCCTTCAAAGCTTGAACTTTTGGATCATTCAACTGGGCAACGGTGAGCACGTCTTCTGTCGCTATGGATGTTGCAAGGACGTGAAGGCCAGGAACGATATCCGTCTCTTCTGGGGGGTCGTATGCAGAGCGGCTTAGTGCATCAACATGAGCCATTGCCGCCCCCTTACGATATTCCATGTCGAAGGTGAACTCTTGCAGTCGCAGCCACCATCTGCCAATACGGGGAAGCAGATTCCTTTTGCTCATCGTTGCCCGTACTGCGTTGCAGTCAGTGACCACTTTGAAGCTCATCCCGATTAGGTACACTCGAAACTTTTCTAACGCCCAAACAACCACCAGCGCTTCTAGTTCGTACGAGTGGTATCTCTCTTCGTAGTCACTTGTCCGCCGGCTTGCGTAGATGGCAGGATTAAGCTGCCCATCTGCTTGTTCTTGCAGAAGTATTGCTCCTAGGTCGTCTTTGCTGGCATCCGTGTGCACTTCTGTTCTTGCGTCGAACGCGAAATGCGCCAAAATTGGCCTTTCAGTCAACTTCATCTTCAGTTCAGTGAACGCGGCACCGTGCTCTGAGGTCCACTTCCAAACTGCGTTCTTAGACGTCAGTCGCGTTAGAGGTTTAGCAATGCTGGCGAACCGTTTTACAAATCTTCGAAAATAGCTTGCCAGACCCAAAAACGGACGCACCTGGTGTACATTCGTTGGTTCGGGAAAGTTAGCGACGCTCTGGATCTATAAACTTCCGGGTCGCACTCCTCTGGCAGAAATGTCGTAGCCAAGGTAATCAACTTTCTCGAAGAAGAAACGGCACTTGCTTAATCGCAGCGTTAATCCCGCTCCACGGAGGACATCCAAAAGCATCCTCAGGTGGTCAAGCCCCTCGTCCACGGTCGCTGTGGGCAGCAGGATGTCATCCATGTAGGCGAGAGCCACGGTGTATCGTAGAGGACCCAGTACAGCGTTGATCATTCTCTGGAACACTGCCGGTGCGTTGGCCAAGCCAAATGGCATTCGAGCGAATTCGTAATGGCCGTCTGGAGTAACGAACGCCGTCCTGTGTCTCGATTACTGGGTCATATGAATTTGATAGTAGCCTGACGCAAGATCTAGGCTCGTGAAGAAGCATTTCCCTCTCAGACGGTCCAGTTGATCCTCAATTAAAGGTAGTGGATACCGATCCTTTTTCGTGACACGGTTGAGGGCACGGTTGTCCACGCAAATTCGCTGCTCTCCTGTCTTTTTACGCACCAGTAGGATAGGACTTGCATAATCCGATTTGGAGTCGACAACAATGCCAGCTTGCTTTAGTTCTTCAATCATTTCTTTTGTCTGTGCCCGTTCGGCGTAAGAGAGTCGGTAGGGACGAAATTTCACTGGCTCCAGCGTTGTTAGCTCAATGCTCATTTCAGCGGCATTTGTGCAGCCAATCTCTGAAACGGTGGTTGCGAAGCAGTCCCGATACTCAAAAATAAGCTGTTCGAGCTTTGCACGTTCCTCACAACCAACACCAGGACCTACTCGAATCTCTTCCCTCGGTATCATTAAGGGCTGGACAATGCTGGTGTCCGACTCACCCTCTCGTGGCGATGCATCGTCTGGGTAGCAAATTTCTGCTCGTGCGACTCGTTCGTTCTCTTTGATGGTCAGTTCATGATTGGAAATGTTCATTATAGGGACTACTGTTTCGTTGGTCCCGTCAACGCTGAGGACACAGCGTGGTATGCAATGCTCTCGACCGTCTTGGCACCTGAGCTGCATGTCCACGAAGACATCTGAGCGTGGTGCGCTACCAGTGGCGTAGAGCGTAACGAAACCCATGTATTTTGGGGGCACAACCGTTGTTTCCTTCGCCCATAGGCACACAGGTCGTTCTTGGAGCTCTGGAATTTCAATGGACTGAAGCGTGTCGTCTCTATTGTCCTCGTTCCTGTGCTCCTCAAAAATCCGCACTGTGTTCTTCCTCCTCACAATCGTGATATGTGCTTGCTCGGTGAAAGCTTGGCCCACAAGTAGGGGTATGGACTGTGACGCGTCCGGCACGACCAGCACGGGAACGTCCGCTGTAGCTTGGTCGACCGTGAGGGTGATGTTCGTTTCCCCACACGGTGTCACATGTCCGGACCCGTAGCCCCCGATAGTGAACGGCTTTGTCAACTTCGTGTAAGCGACCCCGATTCGGTTGGCATCCTCCTTCCGCAGAGTTACGCGTTGGCTACCGAGATCGACGTATGCTCGTATGTCGCAGCCGTTCGCTTTCGCCATCATAAAGTACTTTTCGTTCCCCTCTTCAGCGGCTCGGAGGTCAAAGCCCAACGCGTTCTGAGCGACGCGCGCTCCTCTCTCCGTTTTTGCCCAGCAGTTTTTTACTCCGTGGCCCACTCGTCCGCAAGCGTTGCATCTCGCCTTTCGCTGTGGGGCTGGGCAATTGAGGGACATGTGACCGTACTCGCTGCAGTTGAAGCAAAGAAGCTCTCCTCTTTCATTCCATGGCGGCTTCCTCCTCGCCTTCGGAGAAAGGTTCTTGTGGTCGGTAGTGTTCACGGTCGACGCATTGCTTCGCTTTTGTTGCCATGGGCGTTGGCATATGCGGGGAAACGAGAATAGTTCGGGGGACCACTTGATTTTGAACTTTTGGAGGCAGTGTTTCCCAATCTTTCTTCGAGGCGTTTCAGGCAGTGAAGAATGTCTTCCGGCGACTCGTACGTGCGTACGCTCACTGCTCTAATTACGTCGTCATAGTATAGCCTCGTGATGAGGTATTCAATGCAAGCTTCATCTGTGAGGTTGCAACGGCGAGCTTTGGAGAGCTTGTCGTAGTAATAACACTCGATGGGCTCACCGCGCTTTTGTCGTCGCTCCTGCATTTCTCGATGGAGTCGTTGGAGTCCCGCTGTCGTGGGGAAGGCGCACTTAATTTCTTCCTTCCATTCCGGCCATGTTTTGTTGACGGAAGAGAGGGAGTCATACCATGTCTTCGCAGGCCCTTCCAACCTCGAGAGTGCGTTGCCAGATGTCAGCCGGTCGGAGCAATGGTAGATTGTGCCAAGTCGTCCACGCGTCTTATCAACGCGTCTACTGTCGGAGAGCTGGATGACACTGGATCAAACGATGGCACTAACCGAGCTGTCTCTCCCGCGCCGATGATGGGTGTGGCCGCTGCTTGCTGCGTCTGAAGCAAGGCAATTCCATTGATGGCTTCTCTCACTGCTGCCTGGACGCTGGCCTGCAGGATTTCCGCCACGTTAATCGTTGACTGAGGTATCGGAGGTAAGCTTCCACTTGTCAGCACGTTGTCGGATCCGCCTTGACTTGAGTCGTCGGCGTCGTCGTTCCCGCCATCGCTGCTCGGTCGTCCGCCATCTTCGTTTGCCATATCCGTTGAAGATGCCCCGGTGCGGGTAACAGGCATTGTGGGGCTTGCCGGTTAACTTCGCAAGTTCGGGCGAACGTTGACTCTATCCCACTTCTGAATTGTTAGGATGAAAGGACAATTGAAAAGAAGTTTATTCGTCTTTCGTTACAAAGGAGCTCTGGGTTAACAAGAGGCCGTGTTGCTTCTTGCGGGGCGGACGCGTTTCGCATGGGCTCCGCAACAAAGTGCCGAAATCCTGTAAAAGTCCTCCCCTGGATTCCCGAATTTTGTTTCGAGGACCTTTATAAAGCCTTCCGGATTCCATCAAGACGACAATCAAGTCTGTGAGTGTTTTTCGAACTCTTTTACGGACTTGTGAAGTTTCGAGGCGGCGGGCTTAGCGCAACTAGGAGCTCCCGAGGATTTCCCTAGGAGCTACCTAGCTCCCTAGCCAGCGCGTGGTGTGTCCAAACGCAGCCGACCGAACCCCATGGCTTCGTCTACCCAAGCGACAGCTGGTCCCAGCGGACTCCAATCGCCTTCCGTTGACCACCTGAACGTCCAGAATTATCAGGGAATGGATGTAGACCCCACCAACAGCAGTCTTCAAGTGACGGAAGGGGTGCGTTCGTGGACGCCCGACGACCCCAACTCCAACTGGCATCTCCATATGTGTAAATGTAACCAGAAGAAGCTTGCACGAGGGGAAACAGTCGTCATCGCAGGAACGGCTTATGTCCCCCCAGCTCATTTGTTGAAAACCTTTGTGAAACCAATTACCACTCCCAAACCGGAATGCCATGTGGCACCGAGCAAACCGCCACCGAGGCGCCGACGCCTGCCACCGCTACCCAAGACCGACTTGAAGGTAATAATCCGACCAAAGAAAGGCCTAGAAGTCAAACAATATACGACCCTCCAGTTTTCCCGAGCCATCGTAGCTGCCTGCAACGACCGGGAAAAATGCGATCACACCAAATTCCTGGTGAGACTTCGCATGGGCTCCAATATAATCATCGCAAGTACTCCCTACGACGACACGGCGGAGGCTCTCCGCTGCATAACCAAGCTGGTCCTAGGGGGCAAGGAATATCACGTCAATGCTTATGTGGCAGCGCCGGAAGACGTCGTGCGGGGCGTGATTCACGAAGTTGACCCAGGAACACCATCCGAAGAACTTTTGGCCAACCTCCGTGTCCGAACCCAGGGAGCCGAAGTACTACAAGCCCGCATGCTGGGCCAGACCAAAACAGCGGTCATTACGTTTCGCGGCCCGATCATTCCCCGCTATGTCATATATTACGGGGGTGAGATGGCCTGCTATCCGTTTAGACCTACCCAAAAAGTATGCCATGTGTGCCTGAGGCTGGGGCACAGATCGGACGTCTGCCCGACCCCCAGCATCAAAGTATGCCAGAATTGTGGCCAACACAACCCCGAGCAAGACCATCCCTGCACAGTAAAGTGTGCTATCTGCGAGGGAAAACACCCAACGGGATCCAAGGAGTGCAAACAGCGTCTGAAGACCAACTCTACTCCTCCCACATCCCCCCTAAAAACCAAACAGCAAGGCAGGCTCAGCCGAATCGACAAGTCCAAGCGAGATTTCAGGTGGTTCTCATCAGAATACGAGGAGGCCGAGTATACCGACCGCTCCAGCTCCCGATCCAGATCCAAAGGGCGATCTAGTTAACGGTCCCAGTCAAGGCCAGGCGACCTTTCCCTCCCGAAACACAAGCAAGACAAGGCGAAGCAGGAGACCAAGACCAGCCAGGGCCAAGGACCTCCACCAGGGAAGAAAATGGACTCCCCCGACAAAAGGGTAAGCTGGTCTCAGGTTACCGTCTCCCCTGCTCAAAACAATACTAATACATGCCAGGATTGCAAACAGCTAGAAAATACTAACAAACAGCTCAGAGCAAAAATAGCGGAGCAAAACCAACGCATACAAAGGTTAGAGGAAAAGGTCAACCAACTCCTTAGCTCTCGCTCAGTAACACCTAGCCCAGTACAAGCATTACCAGCCCCAGCAAGTATGGAAACTGAAGACCTTAGCAATCTGCGGCCTCAGACACAGAACACAACACCCCAAGCCTCTGTTCAATGCCCTCCCCCTGACACAATTGTTGAACAACCAACTCTCCAACAAATTATGGTCCAAATCCAGGCTCAGATGCAAGCTCTGCAACAACAAATGCAACAACAATCCCTCCAGATGCAACAGCAAATTTCCGCTGTGCAAGAAGAATTCAATTCTAAAATCCAAGTAGTCACGCAGGGAGTCAGGAAACGCGCAGGACTGACTGACAACCCCCGGGCCAAAGTGAACAGAAGACACACAAGCGTGGCTGACGTCAGCGATTGTAAATCCGTTGCTAGCAGTCAAGATGGCCCCCTCCCCTAAACAAGCACAAAACCACTTAGAAATCTGGCAATGGAATTGTAGAACTTCCAAAAATAAGGACAGTTCCTTGCTTATGTTCATTCAAAAGTCTCCTATACCCCCGGATATAATCTGTCTCCAGGAAACCCGCGTGGCTCCTTCCCTTCGTGGATATTATACAATGGCACCTACGGACTCGCCGAGAGTAGCTACTCTTGTGGCCAAATCAGTTACAACAGTCCCACATCAACTCCCCTTCATAGATATTAACCATGTTCTAGTTGAAGTTCTGCCGCAAAAGAGGGGAAAGCAGAGCATCTTTATCCTAAATATCTACAGCCGTCCAAGCCGCAAGAAGGAAGATTTTCTGCCTATACTTACAGAATGCACCAGAATAGCCCAGGACAACCCCTTGGTGGTTCTGGGTGACATGAATGCAAGACACAGCTCCTGGGGCTACATAAGCGACTCTCAAAAAGGTGCTAATCTACTTGAAGCCGTGGAAATGCTAGGTTTAGGGCTCGTCACTGATATTACCTCTCCTACCAGAACAGGGAACAGTATTAGCCGAGATACCTGCCCAGACCTCACCTTCATTAAGAACATTAATCACGCAACCTGGACTAATCTAGGGGAATCCTTGGGCAGCGAACACAACATCATAAGTCTCTCTATACCAACTGCCAGAATCAGAAGAGCTCTGGGAAATGTACACATCACGGACTGGACAAAATTCAGAGACTGCCCGCCGCCAGAAGGAGGCATTAAAAATATTCAAGAGTGGACTCAACTAATCAAAGATGCCCACTCAAGCAACACTCGAACCATCCAACGGACCGTAGAAGCACCGGACGTAGATCGCCACCTATTGCATCTATGGGAGGCTCGGAAAGGCCTCACTAAACGCTGGAAAAAGCAGCGTCTCAATAGAAAACTAAAAATACGAATAGCTAAGATTACACAGCAAGCGCAAGAATATGCTGTACAACTATGTAGACAAAACTGGTCTGAGTTTTGTGCTTCCCTGAAAGGCACTCTAAGCACAGCCCAGACATGGACCATCTCAAGATGCATGCTCGACCCGAATAAGGCCAAATCAGTTACCAGCCGAACTCTCCAAACAGTTGCCCATAAGTTTCAAGGCACAGACCAAGACCTCATAACAGCCATGCATCCCAAGTACATAGGAGACCACACCCCTCCATGCACGCTGACCTATGAAGGACAACAAAATCCAAGCTTAGACGCCTCCATAACGGTATCTGAAGTTTATGCTGCAGCAAGAACAGCTCAGCGGAACACAGCACCGGGCGGAGACAAGGTTACCAACGCTATAATTCGAAACCTCAGCAACGACCATCTGAAAGACCTAACAGAATACATTAACAAGGAATTATGGGAGAAAGGCCAGGTTCCAGCTGAGTGGCGCCATGCGGACATCATTATGATTCCAAAGGCCGGGAAACCCCCGGCAGTAGAGTCCCTCCGCCCAATCTCCTTAACCTCCTGTCTGGGCAAACTGTATGAAAGAATCATACACACCAGACTCCAGAACTATATAGAAGATAACAACTTTTACCCCTACACTATGGTGGGATTCCGAAAAGGTCTCTGTACACAAGATGCCTTCCTAAGGATTAGCGAAGAAGTGATTAATACAATACCCACCCACGGAGAAAACCTTCTTTTAGCCCTGGATTTAAAAGGAGCCTTTGACAACGTCTCCCATCAGGCTATCCTAGAGGAGCTGAGTGGTCTAAACTGTGGAGAGAGGATATTTAACTACATCAAGGCTTTCCTCTCCAACAGAACCGCCACCATAGGCATTGGTGAAGTCCGTTCTCATCCCTTCCCCATGCCTAACAAGGGTACTCCTCAAGGGGCTATAATATCCCCCCTCCTCTTCAATATTGCCATGCTAAAGCTAGCAAGAAAGCTTGAAACGCAGCCCGACATAGGCTACACAGTCTATGCCGATGATATAACTCTATGGGCCACACACGGCTCCTTAGCCCAAAAAGAAGAAGCCCTACAAGAAGCCATACACAGGGTTGAAGAATTTGCTGCGGAAAGTGGTTTGGAGTGTGCCCCGGAGAAGTCTGAGGTCATTAGACTCCACAAACTCCCTTACACATCCCGAGGAGAAGTTGAGCTTTTCCTGGGAGGACGCAAGATTAATGAAGTGGACAAGATCCGGATACTGGGGCTCTGGCTTCAAAGTAACCTCAGATCCGACCATATGATCAGAACCATCAAAACAACAGTTAATCAAATCTCAAGAATGATCCGCCGCATTACCTGGCACCGCAAGGGTATGAGAGAAGAGGACACCCTTAGACTCGTCCAGGCCCTAGTTCTGAGCAGGATAACATACGGCCTCCCTTACCAAAAACTGGGCACTGTGGAAACCAGAGCTATCGATACAATCATAAGAGGGGCTTACAAAACTGCCCTCAATCTTCCAATAGCCACTTCTACAGAACGACTCCTAGAGCTTGGTCTGCACAACACTTTTACCGAGCTCCAAGAAGCCCTATTGGAAAGCCAAAAAGAACGCCTTCTAATAACCAATGCGGGAAGGACGATCCTGACTAAATTAGGGACATGGCCGGGGCTGGAGACAAGAGGCAGTAAAACCTCTCTTCCACTCCAAACCCGAGAAAAGATCGCCGTTAGTCCAATCCCACGTCATATGCATCATGCTCATCAGCAAGGCAGACGACAAGCGCGAGCAAAGGCACTTCAGAAACACCTAGAAAACGACCGTAAAGCCGTTTACGTAGACATTGGGGCCTACCCCACGCCGGGAAAGTTCTCAGTCGCTGCGATTGACCACCAACTAAAACCGGCTCTCCAAGCTTCTATCTATGCTGAAAACCCCTCCTCTGCAGAGGCTCTGGCAATAGCTATCGCCATCAAACATAAACACCAAAGAGGAGAGTCCTCCCACGTTATAACAGACTCCCAAAAAGCCTGCCGAGACTTTCTTAATGGCAGGCTTCCCTCAAGAGCAACACAGCTACTTGGCAATCTCAGCCAAACACACAGACTAACATGGATACCTGGTCACGAAGGACTAGCTGGAAATGAGGTAGCCAACGATCTAGCCCGAGATTTGACCCACCGGGCGGATCCTCATCCCTACCCCACGCCCATGCCTAGCACCTATGGTGACAGATTAGAATACATTCGGCTGGAGCGCAGAAAATACCCACCCCCTCACATAAAACTAGACTCCTCCGCAGCCATAGACTGGAGGAAAATTCAGACCAACACTTTCCCTAACTTGTTCATCCTACACAAGATTAGCCCCACTCAATATCAGAATACATGCCCTTGGTGTGGAGCTTGCCCTACGCTCTACCACATATCGTGGGAATGCACAACGAAACCAAAACACTTAACTGTATCCAACCCGACATATGAGCAGTGGGAGGTGGCCCTGACCAGCGAGACCCTGGATCAGCAACTTAAGTTGGTTCAGCAAGTCCGTCAGTCAGCGAAAGCCAGTGGCGCCTTGGACTAGGGGTGCCACCCAAGTTGCTCGAGCAACCTTCCTCATTTTAAATAAAAGTTTCCTCTCTCTCTCTCTCTCTCTTCTTTCGCGTCCAACACCTGAGTCTCCTCTTTACGCGCCGCGCGAGCGCTCGTCCTCCTCATCCTCTCCTCACATCACTCTCTCCTCCCACGGGCGGCTCGGGTTGCTCTTACTCAAAGTTCGGGTTGCTCGCCCTCCGGCGAAGGATCTCCGTCGGCGGGGATGAGCTGGTGCTCACATATAGATTTATATATTCACAATCTTACAGAACACAAGAATTACATTATTTTCTATTTAAAAGAATATTTTCCGACACCGCCATTACCATTTTTATGCATGTAGACCATAGGGGTCCCCTGCTGGGCCTATGTAGCAAGCCCACTGGCCTGTCCTTGTGGGTACCTCACGATGCCGAGTTCTAAATCCCGCACGTTCATTTGAGGCCTTTTTGCTAAATTATTGCCACAGAGAATAGTTTTTAAGTGCTCTTTAGTAATTCATTCATTAAATTTGACCGGACTGGAACTTCCTTCCCGGATTTGTCGCCAATTCGTGTTCATGATGTTTCAGTGTGGCCTTAGTTGCGCTGCAAGCTAATAACGTAACGAAGGCAAATAATTCTAGCTAATATTATGCAGCAGGGAAGAATTCATGCTGAAACGCATTTTCTAGCCACTCCCTTCTGTAATGTCTTTGGCCCTAATGGCATTCACAATAAATGTACCGGCACAGAACTTTTCTCTCTCAGTGCCGCGAAGTAGAGTCGTGTAGCAGCCGCGCACTGATTTTCGCACAAAAGAACCTTTAATAACTCATTGCCATACTCTTAAGGACATATATACGACTACAAATCAAGTGTGCGGAACTTTCTCGGAATGTTTGCACCACAAAGAAAAATTTCTTAATAAGCAAATTCACACAGCGCTATGGAACGAGCACAGAAGGAACACAAAAAAAAAAACAGGACGGGGGTTAGAGTATATGGCTTCCATTTTCTATCAGTATTTATATTTGGAGAATAAGTGCTCAGGACTGCCTTTCGCTGCTTTTTCAAGATTTGTCGCACACGTTCTCAGGCAGGCTATGTGCCGGTAGTAACCTGCGAAAGGCAAAGACTCCCTGTAAGAGGGCAATCGAACCTCTGAACGCTGGTATGTATTAAGGCGAGTCTTTAATGCCTCGTCGTTGTCCGCAGAAGGTTGTCAGTAGAGGTGTCACGCTTTTGAGGGCTGTCCACGAGATATGCAAGACGGTTACTGCGTAACTTCCTTTCCTCAAATACAATTTTCATTTTCTTCATTATGGCCCCTCTTTCTCTTTCACTCCCACTTC
Source organism: Amblyomma mixtum (assembly GCF_055824585.1). Taxonomy (NCBI): domain Eukaryota; kingdom Metazoa; phylum Arthropoda; class Arachnida; order Ixodida; family Ixodidae; genus Amblyomma; species Amblyomma mixtum. Next base: position 3,611,153 of record NC_143018.1, on the reverse strand, counting down.
CTCCCTTCCTGCACAGTGCGCTTCAGGTGTCCACCGAGATAACAGAATTACTGCGCCATTTCCTTTCCCCAAAAAGCGATGCCTTCAAAGGGCAAGCATTGAACGGGTGGTGGGGTTGGGTGGTGATGTTCGTTGGACTCCCTGGCAGCGCTACCACACGCTTTCTCGTTCCAGTCCTAGAGGCGAAGCTTACGGATAATTAATTTGCAGTCAATTATTATCTGGTAATTAATTGTTAATTATTTAGTGCCCTTAGTAAAAGGCCACAAAGTTGCACTGACAGTCATGTCCCAAATTCACGTCGAAACAGCTCAGGTACGTCAACTGATTCTCCTGACATTTTGCAACGAATTTTTATATGAACCTTTGCATGACCTAACGGAAACAGGTCGTGCCTACAGAGCTTTTTCCTCATAAGATCACTGTTTCGATGCTGATACACGAATCACTCTCGAATCATGTTTTCTCAAAAAGAAAGGACCCGCCGCACCGCGGTGGCATGAAACTAAACTAATCAAAAAATTGGCTGTGGCTTAGCTTGGTTAAGCCTGGTAATTGCGAAGCAATACGATAGGTTCCGTCGGGCTGCATATTGAGCACGCCGCTGGGAAAGTCGTTCTTCTCGTTCTTCTGCCGTCTCCGTAGCTTGCTGATGCTTCCTCTTTGCATTCTGCCGAAGTGTCTTGCTTGCTTGAGGCGGCATCTGACAGGCTTGACGAGAGGAGCGAACCAGCGTTGGTGCCTACCAGCCTCGCGCTGCGACGGCGCGTTGTTGTTGTTGTGACTGAGAGAAGGATGAAAAGGAAATTGCACGGGCCTGCTACTGGCTCGAGCCAAGCCACCACCGCTGCCACGTGCAGATAGAGGATAGTTAAAAGAGCAGAGGAAAGATAAAAATAAAAAGGAAAGAAAAGACGCGCGTCGCAGCAACAACTGCGTCCGCCGGAGCGGACGCTGCTCAAAAAACAGATAAGCGGCCGAAGCCGCGCTCGCCGAAGCGAGGACGGATACTCTTCGCCGAAGCCTCTGCGACGGCGCGAGATGGGGCCCCGTTTTTACACAGATGGTATGACGTCACTCCGCGCGCGGCGCCCCTCGTGAGAGGACCGAGAGTTAAGCCGCCGTTGGTGCCTACCAGCCTCGCGCTGCGACGGCGCGAGATGGGGCCCTGTTTTTACACAGCTGGTATGACGTCACTCCGCGCGCGGTGCCCCTGGTGAGAGGAGCGAGAGTTAGGCCGCCGTTGGTGCCTACCAGCCTCGCGCTGCGACGGCGCGAGATGGGGCCCTGTTTTTACACAGATGGTATGACGTCATGCCAAAGGTCACGCCAAAGGTCAAGTGGTGCCTACCACCGCCTCGTGCTGGAACGGGCTGAGGTGGTAGCTAAAGTAGTATCGCTTCGCAATAAAAAAGCTTCACTCTGTACTGTAGCAATAATAACCCTATCGCAAACAGCTCTTCGGCGCCCGTTTCTGTGTATCCAGGGTACCGCGTCGCCGTTGTCCGTTGTAAACAGCAGTGGACACCTTAGTCGCGCTTTAAGCTACGAAACCAATGGAGGGGCGGAAGCTTGGAAAGCAAAGGAAACGCGCCTCTGTTGAAACAGTGGACACCTCAATCGTGCTTTAAGCTGTGTTGTGGTAGTGACAGATATGTGCTGCATGCTGGCATTGACAACGTTGTGCCATTTTAATAAAAGGAAGTGCGCATAACTGGCTCCCTGCGTCAGCGGACGCCTGAATCGCGCTTGTAGGTAAGCGGGGTGATGAGAGAGAGATGCAGGCTGCATGATTTAACACAAAAAGGCTGGAATTTTTTACCACTCAAGCGGGAGGACATCTCCTTCCTCTTGTTCCTAACAGTTGTGACAATTTCGCGAAATACTTGCACAGACCTTGTCTAAGAACCATGCACTGGTGCAGCAGGTCGATGCATATATCCATCTTTCTCCGACCACAAAGCTTCCTTCATGACAATAAAAAACTGTTAAGTGCGCTAAAATTTCGCGTTAGCAAGTGATGTAATCATCGGAATTTTTTCTTTCAAATTATACACGCAAGTCCGGGCCTTCGCTTAGGCCTTCGTTCACAGAAATGGGGTGGAAATACCTTGTTCTGTACTGAACTCTTCTGATTTTCACTTTCCGGCAAGAAGGGAGCAATACCACACAATTTTGCATGCTTTGGGCATAAATGTCGTAGCCCAATCCGCCCTCAACGCGAATTTAATGCAGCATTGTTTGGGCGCTATCCCCAATCGTAGAAAATATTCTTCGGTGCCCTCAGCCACATGCCACATTTTGCCCAAAATATTGGTGCTTAAAATATTAAGGGGGCACTTTGGCTCTCTTAAGTGATGCAAAGTGAAAGCCTTTCCTTGCGCACTGGTTTGCATTGATGTCTATTGTAATATTGTATTGTGTTTTTATTTTTATTTTTTTTTTCAAATTTTTGTCAGGCAAGGGAGGAAGATGGGAGTGAACGAAGACACTATTCACTATACGCGCCTTTGTTCATTAAAATTCTCTGCGGACGGTTTTCCATACATTCTCAGCTGAGTAATATGCGCCAGTACGTCCTAATAGAACTTTTTGGGCTTTCCTGAGATTAGATATTTCCAGAAAAATACCTCATTTTTCAGCAGCAACACCCTAAGCAAGCTTCGTTTATAATGCTGCGGTTCCTATGCTGTAGCACATTAGCGGAGTAGTGGTCAGACGCGTGGCCAGATTCACACAAGATGCTGTGTAGCAGCCCGACAGAAAAATCTGTACGGACAAGAAAGTAGAAGAATATTTAGACGTTAAGCTAAAGTTAGTTTTTTATGATACCTGCTACTCCTGCAGCAGTACTGCAGGCTGAGTGCGCATGATCTCAGCCGTACAGCGCCGTATGAAAAACCTTCTATTTCTTTGAAGCTTAGCCGCGGAGTTCGTGCTATTTGTGGTCGTCCTGGCTTAGTACTAAATTCCGGTTAAACCACCGCGTTACAGAGGCTCTCATGAAAAGAGCCATTTGTCTCGGTCGCCTCATGTAAAGCTTTATTTCAGCGGCAGCTAGTTAGGGTTACCATCACTTCTGGATTACTGCGCCGATATCACGGTTGATGCACACGCGCATTGTAATGATATTGTTGCCCTCTACTCCGAAGAGTTGACAGAGCTTCTCGCTGCAGATTCGCTGTCAGGCACCATGCAATTTTTCTAGATTCAATTGAGCTCCAAAAATTATCACAAGCGCCTTACTAGCCAGATCACCAACCGTGCTTTTTCCGGCGAAATGCGAATCAATGATGTATCACTGCCATAAGCAAGAATGCGTAGCTACTGGCCGCCGAGACTAAAACCAGCGATAGCTTTTGATGCAAGTATTATGCCTCCTCAGGGGGCCAAAAAATTACCGATCAATCTGCTCACTATCCACTGCCTACACGGTATTTACTAAGATTATGGTTAATAGAATCACAACCTTAGGCTTCCACAAACAAAATGATCCGGCAGGCTTACGTCAAGTATACTCGACAATATGCCACATTCACACCATCAGTGAGGTAATAGAGAAATGCGCAGACTATAACAAACCGCTATATACAGCCTTCATAGATTACGAGAAACCTTTTGTCTGAGTTGAAACCTCAGCAGCCATGCAGGCATTGCGGAATCAGAGTGTAGAATTGTGGTATGTGAAAACTTTTGAAGATATCTATAACGACTGCACAGTTACCATAGTCGCCCATAAGGTCAGCGATAAAATTTCAATGTGGTGGGTGTCAGGCAGGGAGAAATAATTTTGCCAACGCTATTCGCTGCCTATTTACAGGAGGTATTGAGAGGCCTGAATTGGGAATAGTTGGGGATAAGAGCTAGCAAAAAATACCGTTGCAATCTGCGATTCGCTGGTGGCATTACCTTGTTATGTAACGCAGGGGATGAATTGCAAAGCACGACCAATGACATAGGTAGAGGAGAACGTTGGGTGCAAACACAATACTATGGGAAAACCAAGGATGCAGAAAATACCACTATAATACTATGCAGAAAACTGTCTAGGAAGAGAACAGCAGTTCATAAGTTGTGGCGAGGCGCTGGAAACGGTAATGAAATCATTGTGCATAGGGCAGGTAGTGGCCGCAGATCCAGATCACGAGAGTGTAATAAGTAGAAGAATAACACTACAGTATTTGGGATTTCGCAGGCTCTCTGACATCAATAATGGCAGTTTACCAACACAGCTCAAGAGAAAACTATATAGCTACTGTATCTTAGCAATACTCACCTACGGGACAGAAACATGGAGTCAAACTGAAAGGTTTTAACTTCAATTGAGGACAACGCAGTGAGCTGTGGAAAGTGAAATGAGAGATGTAACTTCAATAGACAGAGCGCGAAGTCGGTCAGAGTACAAACGTGGCTTAATGACATCCTAGTCGAAGTTAAAATCAGAAATGTTCTTGGGCAAAGCATGTATTGTGAAAGCACGGTAACCGATGGCCGCCAAAGGTAACAGATTATTCCAAGAGAAGGCAAGCGTAGCAGGGGGCGGCAAAAAATTAGGTAGCCAGATGAGATTAAGTTTTAGGGGATAGCCTGGCCGCAGCTGGCACACGAGAGCGTTAATTAAACCGATAAGGCAGAGGCATTTGTCCTGCTGTGGGAGCGGTCAGGCTTGTGATGATGATGATGACGGTGACGATCATGCAGCATAGGGATTTAGGCACGAAGTAAATACTACACCCGACAACGGGCTATCCTGTCGTCCCGATCTGTTTTCTTGAATACGGGTATTTGGCATGATATTCAGAATGACTGAAGCAGCGATATCCGTGTAGCAGGTATTTAGCCAATCTCTGATATCATTCCAAACCTCGCAGGGTGGAGGAGATAAAGTTCAAAATATCGGTGTAGTGAACCGAATATTTTCTTCAAGTCGATCTGGAGGATCTCTTAAGTAAGGAGGATCTCCATCGCATGATGACTGTCCTCGCAGGCGGTTGTCATGCGATGCAATTGGATGCTTTCAGAGTGATATTTGAAGTCTCATGTTTGGTGACCTCCCACTACCGGGCTGAGGAAGATCACAGGCAGAGAATCGTGAGCTCCAGCCAGAATTTTATAGTCTGCGGAAAGAAGGATGATAGGAATCTAACAAGTTGTTTAACTATGCAAATATAGCACGACATGATAGTCTCGTGTCTTGTCTCCTTCCTGTGTTGTGTCTCTCATTAAGTATTATTACATTCGTGTGGAAAGAAGACTTGTCGGCCTCAAGTAGCTGCATTGGGAGTTGATTCAGTGCCCAGTTTGATAGGAATCAGAACTAAATGGCTGCAACGCATTGAAGAGGGCAGCAGCTTTTCTTTACTCATTTCCTCCACAATTGCAGCCTGTATTTTGCTAAGCTGAGCAGAGTATCGGTAAAATTCGGAAAATAATAGGTCTGCGCACGGTTATTTATATTAGGGAGCTTTCCAAATACACGTTCCATTTCCGCTGCAGTTAGGGAGGAGTTTGTTGCCTCCCAAATCTACAAAGAAACTTTGGATAGTTCCCTTAGACTTCGGGTGGTAGGGGATCGGGGAAGGTGCCAGCCAGGAACAGCCTGAAGTATATTAACCGAGCTCGCCGCCACCTCCTCGCGCTCATGGAAACGCTGCCACAGTCAATGACCTCACACATATTCTGAGCAGCATCCTCCCTCTCAAAGCCGCAAGAGAGTTTCGGTATCTGTGTCATGGTGGCTGTGCTCCTGACTGCGTATACTTTTCTGATGCCCGGTTTAGGCAGCGCACGATTGGACGCAATCCAGTTCCCGACGTCCGAAGGAACCACGATGCCCGGCATCGCCACCGTATAGGCGTCTGGTTCACCGCCGTCGTAGACAAAGTGATGCTCTGCTGGGCATAGTGATAAGGACGGACTCGCCATGGGCGGCCACCTGGTGCCATACGTTATGGAATGACGTCGGTTCACAAGGAGTGATCGTACTATCCGCGTGCTTTACGATGTGCTCGACACCCGGGCGACGCCCATTTTCACAAAGCACTTTTTTTTACCTCGGCAGAGGGCTTGAACTGGTACAATAATAGCACTTCGCCAGACAGCTGGGACGGAATGCAGTGTACCTCTATATCTCTGTCCTGCTGATTACAATTGCGAACCAGGCATCTTCAGCTCTTGACACATTGTTCTCAAAACACTAACCAGGATCGTAATTGTGATCACATCGACGCATATGGAGAGTGCAGCGGCGACACAATCAATCCCGTAGGGACTTGCCGAAGAGACACAGCGTAAAAATAAAGAATTTTCAATATCCTTGCCTGTAGGCAACGTCGGCAGCAAAATCCTATATATTGAGCCACCGACAGCATCTTCAGACGAATAGGAACACAGTTAATGTTCTTGTGCGCCTGCCGCTCCAGAAAATCTCGTTCCCTCCGTTACAGTTCCTTCTAAGCGAGGCACACAGACTGTATCCACTAAGCCTCCGCGAGGACAGAAACTGGGTGCATTATTTTTGCTTGTCAAGCGTAAATGCGCCTTTACGTAGTTTGCGTATTTTCGTCAAATGTATAAATTCGCCAATGCCCTGCAGTTCTCACATTGTCATAACCTCTCAAAGCTGGCTATTTCATCGCCATTTCTTGGTACATACAGACTTATTTGGGTCATAAATTCGAGGCATAATATTTTATTTATTTTGGCATCCACCGAGTGGAGCGGCGACACCGATAGTACACTTCGAACTAGGCATTTCTAGCCGTAAACCCACACGGAAACATTAACGAAAGACAGTCAGGCTCGGTCATTTTCTTAAATACAACAGTGACGAACGCAGAAAAAATTGCGCAAAACTGGCCCATTGTTCTCATTTTTTTCTTCTCCTTCCACGCTGGACGGTTAACCCCTTGCTAGTCATTTACTTCCGATGTTTCACTGTATTCGCACTGCTACTTCCATTACGCCCGTCCATAAAAGGTAGTGCATTCGCCAAAGCTATTTCATGCACTACTTCACCGTCAGTGAAGCTTCCTGTGCATATTTCAATGGCCACCACCGTGTTTCAGTTACCATCCAGCATATTTTGCAAGTTAATTGCTGGCGAAAACCTGCTTTCTTGCTTTCATTTATGAGTTTGAATTTCTTCAAGTCACTCACGTCAAGATATGCCGCTACATCCATCAAGTTGCATCAAGCGGTTATCAGCTCACCTCGAAGCTAGGAGCAATAACAAGAAATTTCATATCACTAAGTCTCACTCACGCATATCAGGTATGCGCGCTGTGTCATACACAGATAAACCTCTTCAAAAGGCAACTGCATAGGTTTCAGAAATCCAGACGAAAAGCATGCGGTAAAGCATGCGGAGTACTTTTTGGGCTAGCATTTGATATAGTGACGTAATCGCCGATTAAAATCGCGATGCCTTTCAATCTTCTCCGCAGGGCTCAACGGAAAGTGGGGGATAAATTTTGTCGTCATGGAAGCAGCGATGCAAAACTATCGACAGTAACATTGATACTATTGATAGTTGAGTTACGATCTAACTATTGTTGGTAAAAAAGACTATCGATAGCGCACTACCGATAGTATTATCGATAGTTAGTACTTTCGATAGTAGTATCGATAGTGCTCTCAATGGTACTTTCGATAGAATTATCGAAAGTACTCTATCGATAGCAATACCGATAGCCGTATTGATACTACTTGTTATACATAGTACTATCGATTTTATAAAATCAACCAATCGCACCCACCGCATCCTAAACATCGTTTCCCGAGTGTGTGGTATGGAGGTGATGGTATCAGTAACTGACAGGACTCGCCCGTTTTCGCGGCCTGCGCGTCACCGAGCTCTGTAGATGTTCTCTGCGTAAAGTTGCTGGACAAAATGTTAGCGTGCGAATATCCCAGTTGCGAAGCATGTGTGTGAAAAGCATTCCTGCAGCGGTTACGTCAGCAAGACGACGTCTGCAGTACACGATAGTGTCGTGTAAGCCAGCACAAATTGTGCTGTTTGTTCCTTCATCCCGTGCAGTTCCAGGTATTTTTCCGAAGAGTCCCAGTGCCCGTTAAAGAATCATAGCTGGTCGAAATTCACCCGGAGACCTCCACTACGGCATCTCTTATAGCTTGTGCCTCTTTAAGACGTTAAGCCTCATTATACCGTGAAACCAATCAGGTATCGCAGATGTTTATGTTGCATCGCTGGCCAACATATGCATAATATCAATATTGTTACTATCAATAGTTTTACCATCGGCAGTTTCACTATCGATAGTCACAGCCACAGCGATAGTCATAGATAGTCATAGCGCATAGGCTGAGTCGCTTTTGGGCGTTAAACCCCCATAAACTAAACTAAAATATCGCTAGTCTTGCTGTCGAAGTGATACTATCGCTTGTAATACTGTCGATGGCAACACTATCGATAGTATTACTAGCGATAGTAGGCTCTCGATAATACTGTCGATATTCTATCAATAGTAGCACTATCGATAGTTTTTTTACAGTATCGATAGTTCAAAACAAACTATCGATACTATTGATAGTCAATTGTCAGATAGTTTTGCATCACTACATGGAAGGCATGGGTACATTTCCACGGCATAAACCGCTCCCTTAGCAAAAACTAATGCATTTGGAATATACGGTGGGCTATTTAAAATGTATTTTGAACATATTTTGTATTCGTGAATGCACTAAAAATATGTAGGAAATACGTTCCTGAAATTTCATGCTTGGTATTCAAAATATATTTTTAAAATGTGCCAAAAATACCTGACTAAAGCACACTTCGAGCACTTTTCAAATACGTGAAAAAATATGTATGCAGTTTTAGCATCTTGTCAGTGTATTAAAAGTGTGTTTTCAGAAATATGAAATTAATTCATCCAAAGTATACTTCAATTCTAAAAAACGGGCAGTCCTTGTAAGCGTATATGTATGTAGTTTTAGCATCTTGTCAATGTATTAAAAGCGTACTTTCTTAAATATGAAATTAATTCATCCGAAGTATACTTCAATTCTAACAAATGGGCAGTTTTTTTAACGTATTTGCACCTCACTTCTAGCTGCCGTTGAACAGTCAAGTGCTCGAAATCGCGTTTCGGGAAATGGCATTTGCGTGTTGTGAATGTTTTTGAAGTGTACTTCCGTAAATATGCAATTAATTCGTCCAAAGATTACTGAAATTTTAGCAAATTGGCAGTCCGCATTAGCATGTTTGCAGCGCACTACAAGCTGCCGTTGAACAATATAATGCTCGAAATCGAGTTTCGGGAAATTGCATTTTGATGTTGGTCGTGTATTTAAAGTGTACTTTCGTAAATACGCAATTAATCCGCCTGAAGTATACTTAAATTCTAACAAATGGGTAGCCCGCGTAAACATATTTGCACTACCTTTAAAGCTACCGTGGAACTATCTAGGGCTCGAAATGACGTTTCAGCGAAGAGTGAAAACTTTCCCTTTCTTGTCATCCTTTCGTTTATGGTAACCTCTAGCACGAGGGTGATCACCACTTATACCTCTGCTACACTGGCGCTTCGAATGCCTTCGAACCTAATGTCATCTAACGCTGCTACACGTGTTCTGTCTAAGGGAGTGGTTGAAGATAATATTACGCCAATGAATATTAACCGCGTCAGCATGAAATTTCCCTAGGAGTGCGCCGATGAGGACGACTGCACTCATACATTTTACATCGCTGCGTACGAACAGCTGGTGCTCTTTTCATAACATAAAACGCAATCTGCGCTTTAGTTCTATTAAACAATCTTGTTTCTTTTTTACTGGTTGTACTCGTACTTGTTCACGCAGTGCGACAATATCGCGTAGGATCGGCGCTTCTCGCTTCTTGTCCCGGGTTTCTCCGACGTGACCAGTACTTTTTTAAAACTACTTTATCCAGAAGTATGTTTGGCGACTGTTCGCTTTAACTGAAACGGCCTAACTTGTTATTCACAAGCTATCGACGGCGACGACTGCTGCCGGCCGTAAAGCACAGCGTGGCAGTCTGGGTCAAACCGGCGTTTCCCGTTCATCGTACGCGTGCCCTGCGATGTAAGCAATAGTTGATTTCAGGTCACTGTTGCCAAAACTACACCCGGTGACCATTTGCATTCGTTAAAGCTTGTGATTCGCTCTTCACAGCCGCCGCAATCACTGATCCAACCCTGCGGACTCGCTGGGCCTAGTCGTCGCGGAAGAGAAGAGAGCCGTCGTCGACTGAAATTGATTTGGCAAGCGCTTATCGCTGGTGAGTGTTCAGGTGTGCACATGTGAAATATAGCCGTTCGTTTCGCTCATTTAGAAGCGCGAGCATATTCACACCGCTGCCTCATCACCGTGTTCTCGCTCAGCCGCCGACAAGGCTGACCGTCCGCCGACCGGATTCGTCGGTGTCGTTGGCCTGTAAAACTTGTCCCTCTCAAATCATATTACAGTAAACTAGATATTTCACTATAATCACATGGCGTTGTTGAGCGTTATACATACTGCCGCTTTCGGACTAGTGTGACCGCCGCCGTCGTCGTCGCTGTGCACTGAAAACGAGCTGAGGCTTTCGAGTGCGTTTGGAAAGTGTCGTGTAGCACCACGGAAGTCCGTCGATTCCGAATGTCATTCCAATTCTCGAATGACATTCGACTCAGATGTCATTTGAACATTTCCGTGTGAGTACGTGATAGCATTATACCAGCAAAAGCGCCTTGGGTACTTCTGGGCCCGAATACGCCAGCGGAAGGGACCCCGACTGGCAAGGCCGACCGGCTGCTTAGACGCGCATATATCTTTTGGTTGACAGTTCGACTCCTGACCTATGCCTGACGCACGTTTCAACGAGCAGTTCCGTTCTCCATTAGCCGCAGATTCGAACGCGATCAGTAGGGTACTTCTGCAATAATTTGGGAGCCCACAGCCGTTGCGCAAAAAAAGGCTTCACCGGGCAAGATAGTGTGTCGTTCTCGGTGGGTATATATAAGGCAAGGCAAATACAAGACTTGTCGTAGGATTTCTAGTTTGCCGCGTCACCGTCGCCTTGGTATGCTGTGTGTAGGTATCTGCCGTTCCCATTCAGTGACGTGGCCTTATAATTTAAGACTCATGTTAATTGATGATAAATACTCGTGTACAATTTGTTCTCCAGTTGAAGCATTAACCCGTCTCAATCCGTGGAGCCGCCCAGTAGACATTTTTTAAGCCTGGGTAAATATATTTTTAATGTATTAAATGTATATTTTTAGTGTATTTCTAATGTATATTTTTAATGCATTATAAATACGCTAAGCGGGCAAAAAGGTATTTTTCACGTATTTTTAAGAACGTTCAAAAAATTCTTCCTAGTATACTTAGAAAGCATTCGTATTGCAGTTTAAGCATAGGGACAAAAAAAATGCGAAATAAATACGAAATTAATACAATACGTTTGAAATGCATTTTTAGCACATCCTCTTTTTCGCTAAGGGCTGCTTTAAAAGAAAAAACCCAACGCCACCGAACGCTAATCTCGCCGAGCGTTTTTTGGCAGCGTCTAACGAGGCACGGCAGGGTGCGGCTGAGGACAGCGCTAATTTGAAAGCATACCTTCCGTGAAGTCGCACTGAAAATCCCAACACTCCTCGTGTGCACAGAAAAAGCGCACAATTCAATCAACCATTACATAACTATTTTAAACGCTACTGTTACACTTGGCATGCTTTACCTATAGCCTACACAGATTTGAATCCTTGAATACCGTGAAATTCTCAAAACGTGGTGCCATAGCGCTTTACGCGCCGAGCGGTTCAGGTCTTCCCGGTAGAAGTGCAATCTGACCCTTCTTGAACCTCTATAAGCACCGAACCGTACCGGTATCTCCGTTACTCTCGCTTCATTGTACTCGCTTAAACCTTTCCGAGCTACAACGAATTTATTTATTTATTTTATATACCCTCAGGGCCATTACGGCATTACAGAGGGGAGTGGTTAGGAAACAAAAAAATGTAATCAACAAACAGGAGTTAATGAAACAGACAAGGTACAAACATGACTTCTACACATACATTATTAGCTAAGGCGTTCTGGAAAAAGAAAAAGAAAAAAAAAGATAACACAGTATAAAATGAATCCTAGTTAGACAATGTTGGCTATGACATCCTTGAATAATTTATGAGTGGTGATGAGGGCCGTAGAAGAAGGAAGGTGATTCCACTCATTCGATGTGCGTGGTACGAATGACTGGAAAAAAGTTTTTGATCTGCAGAAAGGGATGCCAACTTTATGAATGTGATCTAGTCTTGGTGATACGTACTGAGATGGTGAGATAAGTTCGGCATGAAACTGCGGGTGATTAAATAATTTGTGAAAAAGGCACAGACGAAAAATTTTGCGACGTGATGACAAGGATGGCGAAGGATGGTGAAGATTTCATGGCACAGATGCTTGCTGTTGTGGTATATTTAGAAAGGATGAAGCGAGTAGAATTATTCTGAATCATTTCCAATGCTTACGTTAGGTTTGCTTGACCCGGATCCCAAATTGACGCGGCGTACTCGAGCTTGGGCCGTATTAGAGTTTTGTAAGGAAGTAATTTTAAGGCGAAAGCCTTTAATGTCTCACCGTTGTAAGCAGCAGTTGTCGACAGAGAATGTCACGCTTTTCAGTTGGTCGAAACGGTCGTGACGTCACAGTGCGCCAATTTCAAACGGGGCCAATTGTACTTTGGCTAGTAACCATGCAACCAATTGAAGGGACCATATAGTGATGCTCCAAGTAAGTGGGACTGAGCTTAGTTAATTGCTTAATTACCCAATTAGCCTAATTAACTTCTCTAGTCAGGCCATATAAATAAATAAAACCTAGTAAGAAATTGGTCGAGCTGGGGAATCGAACCCCGTTCTTCTGAGTGCGAGACGAGCATGCTATCCACTTCGCCATGCCAGCTCGATGGTTCGGAATGAACAAAGGCACGTCTAGTGAATACGGTGTCTTCGCTCACTGCCATCCTCCTCCCTTCCCTTCCGGCGAGGTTTAGGCATGTTGGTTTAGGTGTCCACCGAGATATGAGAGAGAAATACATTTCCTTTCCTCAGAAACCAATTTACCGACGAGTGAGGCGTAGAACCGAATGGGCGATGGCGTTCTATGGACTCCCTGGCAGCGTTGCAAGACGCTCTCGCGTTCCACTCTTAGAGGCGAAGCTTAACATCTTAACCACAAATCAGTGACCACACTTTAGGTCAAAAAAGTGCACCCCCCCCTGAATTTTGACGGGTGTCCACCGAGATATGTGAGACAGTTACTGCGTAATTTTCTTTCCTCAAATACAATTTTCATTTTCTTCATTACGGGCCATCTTCGTCTTTCTTCTTTCACTCCCACTTCCTCCGTTCCTCTACGGTGCGGTTCAGGTGTCCACCGATGATGAGAGAGATTTACTGCGCCATTTCCTTTCCTTAAAAACCGTTGCGTTGAAACGGCAAGGCATCGCGCCGAACGGGTGGTGGCGTTCCGTGGACTCCCTGGCAGCGCTACAACACGCTGTCGCGTTCCACTCCTAAAGGCGAAGCTTAAGCTTAAGCTTAATTAGCATTCAGGCATTAATCAGTAATTAACCATTAATTAGTGATTTGTCATCACTTAGTAATTAGTGCTCAATTACATGTGACGCCACCAGTGCCACAGAAGCACTGAAAGTGGTGCGGAAAACGCTTTCGCCTCTACGCACTTTAGACAGTCAAAGTGCCCCCTGAATTTTTTAGAGAGGACGGTGCTTTGGAAAAGTTGCGTCGTAAGCACCCAAGCAATCGGTTAGCACTGGATATTATATGCACGATGTAAACTTTCCAAGTTAGATCAGAGTGATGTGAAGGCCAAGATATTTGTAAGTGGTTACCGGATCCAGCGGTGCGTTATTCAGAGATTAAACAGGAAGTTCGTTAGCATTTGTTGACACACGCATATATTTACACTTGTTAACATTTAGTTCCATTAACCATGACTTACACCATGCAGAAACAGCGTGAAGGTCTGATTGGAGCCTGATTATGTCTTCATCACAAGTTATTTCGGTGAAAATTACACAGTCATCAGCAAATAAGTGAATGTGGGAGGAGACGCAGGAAGGTAAGTCGTTAATATAAATTAGAAATAAAAGGGGCCCAAGCACAGAGCCTTGTGGTACACCCGAGTCAACTGGACATTGCTTCGAGGTTACATCATTAACTGAGACAAACTGTGAGCAGTTAGTCAGGAAAACCTCAAGCCAGTACAGAATTTCGGTATCAAGGTTTAGTTGATGGAGTTTGTAGATTAATAAACTATGACACACCTTATCGAAGGCTTTTGAAAAATCTAAAAATACTAGGTCAGCTACTGTAGAGTGATCATGTATTAGGTGAAGATTATGCGTGAACGTTACTAGTTGGGTTTCACATTAGTATGTTTGGCGAAAGCCGTTCTGAAATTTCGAGAAAAATGAGTTCGCTTCTAAAAAGTTGGCAATCTGAGAAAAGAGGATATGTTCAAAAATATTGCATGGTATACTGGTTAAGGAAATGGGCCGATAGTTAACTGGGCAACGTTTCGTACCTGATTTGTGGAGTGGGATCACCTTCCCAAGTTTGCATTCAGCAGGCAGTGAACCTTTGTCGAGTGATTGCTGAAAAATCTTTGAAAGTATGACGGAAAAATATAAGTTAGTGTTTTTCGGAAACTTTGGATTAATTAGGTCATAGCCAGGAGCAGATGAAAGTTTCAGTGATGTGATTCCTTTGTCTGCGCCGACTGGTTCAATGGATAAAGGGTCCATTACAGCAGAGTCGTAAGAATGTTTAGTTGGACAAGTGGCATGAGTGTGTGTCGAAAAGTTGAGCGTGAAAACCTAATTAAAAATGGATGCAGAATCGGCAGTGTGGGCACCGGAGTAGCAACAGCAACATGTCCTACATTCCGCCTTTCTGGACTTCGCAGGTGTTCCTGGTGTCTTTTCTGCTGTGGCCAGCGCTTGCTACAGAATCTTCACCGAGCCATTCAAATTGTGTGGCATCACCGAACCACCACGCCAGTCCCGAAATCTACGTCCCGCTGCACCCACCCAGAAAGATGCGCCCATCCTACGGCACATATTCGTCACCCACGATGACGTCGATTCCCAGCGCCTATTTAAATTCCTGGCTGCGCAACACCGTCTTCAGTGGGCCCCGATACCTCCATTACGAGCGCTAAATTAGACCGGGTTAAACACCTTTGAGCTCGGAATAGTACGAATCTCGCCGAAGTCAGCGCTAAACTGGCATCAGAGAAACCAGCTTAAGGCCAGGTATCCACCTATTTGCAGGGAACAGGACCGGTGTAAAACTTGTTTCTTCCAGAAAAATTAGTTTTCATAACATTAAAATTTTGCCTAATCTATTGAATGCTATACTCAACTGATACTCGGGATTACGCCAAAGGCTTTTCTTTTTCTGTCCTGCTATGCTTGGTGCATCGAAAGGGAACTTCCTGAGGTGGCATGGAGCCTGCGCTCTCGTTATAAGGAGCATAATGTGAAGGCCCCAGCCACCCGCACCGACGGACGTTTCGCAGACTGTGTCTTGCATGATATTCCGCTATAGGATGCAAACTACCTAATCTGTGAAAGATTTTCAGGAGGCTATTTGTAATAATTACATACAAGGTGAAAAACGAATACGTATTGACTACTTGGCCAATGCATTGTTGTGGTCCTCAAAAAAATTTATTTGTGCACAGGTAATTACTTTACATTGCCTTTCGAGGTCACATTTCGAAAAAAAATGCTGAATAAATTCTAACCACTATATAATGTCCAATAAACCTTTTTTCTACAGCTCGCCCAGTGCTACCACTTTTTTACACGCTTGCTTAGGCCCGAAAAGTTGTTTTCGTAGCGCTAAAACCTTGACCCCTTCCATTCTTCAAATATTTCCTAACCGGTTTGTTTTCTGCGGAATAAAAAGAGCTCTTCGATCGTTTCATTGACATCAGAAAGCTTCAGTTTACAGCAACTGTACTGATGGTTCGCAATTGTGTTCCGCAATGGACACAATATACCAGGTTTTTCCTTATCCAGGAGGCGCTTATGTCCCTACCATTGCAACCAGTATTTATGCGCCAATTTCTCACTGACAAGTAATTTACCGACTATAGAGCGAAAGTAGCGACCGATAGCTTCCACAATGGCGGTACCCTCTCGTCAATCTCCAACGCTGCTCTGAATGTGTCGATCTGTCAACCTGGTCAGTTGTTCAAATGAAACCTTAACCAAAGACGCTTTCTTGTGCGCTCAAGGCAAGACGTGGGTGTCCTGTCGCAGTGTTGTAGCGGCCGCAGTCCAATGACTGGAACACAGAACCCAAACCCAAATAGTCTTTGCACGACCGGTCTTGGTATCTCTGATAAAAAAAAAGTTACATTCGGCCAGCCGAAGAATGAGGCGCGATGAACAATGAAAAAGAGATAATTTAACGGCCGCTGGCCTAGCTGGAACGCTCCGTCCCGCGCCACTGCCAGCTTTGTCTTCCTTGCCACACTACCCGGGGGCACCGAGCGACCGCCCCCCCCCCCCCCATTCGTCACAATATTACCATTTGGAAGTTGTAACATTTTTGTTCCCATGTGCTTGCCGTATGGACAATAAATAGCTGCCTAAATACTATGCTCTCGGGCTCACAGCTTCTCCTCCATTAAAGCTGATCCTCATAGCTGAAGAAAAATTATCCTTCCAGCCTAAAAACATTGCAAGCGCAAATAAGTCCTCATCGAACACTTTACTTACCCACGGTTGGCTGGAAACACAAGTATTGCAACTTATTTTCCTAAACTTATACCGATTGTAAGTTTTGATCCATTGAGAATCGTCAGATACACACACAAGGCTTATCCACTATTGCAATAAAGAAAAGCGAATGCTTTTATAGCGAAGCTCTCAGGCGCCCGTTTCTCGCTTGTGAGTTGTCGTCGCTGTCATCGGCGTAATTGGCAGACCAATGGTAAAGCACAGAGGAATAGCTTTTCAGGAAAGGAAAGGGACCAGCAAAAGTCACATTTTTTGATGGACACCCGTACCGCGCCGTGAGGAAGAGAGAGAGAAGCAGAACGCGTTCGTCGGCCTTCGACGCAGGTTGCTAAAAAAATGCAGATCCTATCAGGTCTCAGCCATTAGCAAAAGACCGACAGTTGTATTGCGCCAGCCTCTGTTCAATTTATTTATTTATTTATTTATTTATAAGCTCACAGGCCCCAACGGGCATTGTGTGAGGGGGTTATAATATCAAACAGGATTTCAGTAACAAGAGGCAAACACTGTGTATATCAGTATCAAAACAGAACATAATTCACAAGAAGTAACCGAAAACTGAATCGTACCTACACAGCAGCCGCCGCGGTGGCTAGGTGGCTGTGGTGCTCGGCTGCTGGCCCGAAAGACGCGGGTTCGATCCCGGTCGCGGCGGCTGAATTTCTTTGGAGGAGAAATTCGAGGCCCGTGTACTGTGCGATGTCAGTGCACGTTAAAGAACCCCAGGTGGTCGAAATTTCCGGAGCCCTCCACTACGGCGTCTCTCATAGCCTTAGTCGCTTTGGGACGTTAAACCCCATAAACCAAACCAAACCAAACCTACACAGCGCATAGAGAAAAATAAGGCTAACATGGTAACACATGTACGTTGTACAAAATAACATATGTAATTAGTGTTAGGAGTACAAGTTTAACACATGTTCACGGAATGACGCCGGGTTAGGCAACGATGCAATTGCATCAGGAAGATCATTCCAGAGTGAAATGGCACGAGGAAGTGCAGATGAATTTAACGCTTTTGTACGGCCGAAGATGCGAGAAAAACTAAGATGATTATGCAAGCGTCGAGACGTGCGCAGTGGATTGCTGAGTGGCAGAGGTGATGGTCTATCTGTGTACACGTGCTTGTGTATCAAGCATAGAAGCGCGACTTGGCGGCGTTTTTCAAAGGGCGGGAGATCGTGTTCCTTTTCATTTCAGACGCACTTGATTAGCGGGTATAATTGTTAGAAATAAATCTGGCAGCTCTCTTTTGTATCGATTCTAATTTTAAGTACAGATAGTTTTGATGTGGTGACCATATCGGAGATGCATATTCAAGCTGGGAGCGCACGTAAGTCACGTAAGCTAACTTGCGAACATGCGCAGGCGCATTTTTTAGGTTACGGCGGAGATAACCAAGGGAGCGAGAGGCTTTAGCACAGATGGAAGTGATATGCTAGGTCCATGAGAGATGCGGTGATAAAAGAATGCCCTGGTATTTGTACGAGGTAGTCTGAGCCACAGGCACGTTGTTAAGGGAGTAGCAGAACTTGGAATTGGAACGTTTACGGCTGAAAGTCATTGTTTTACATTTGGAGGGATTGAGCGTCATGAGCCAATTTTCACACCACCTAGAAATAATATTAAGGTCCTGCTGAAGAAGGTGATGGTCATCAGCCGATTTTATTTCACGGTAAATTATGCAGTCATCAGCAAACAAGCGCACAAGAGATGATATGTTAGTTGGTAGATCATTAATCTAGATAAGGAACAACAAAGGACCAAGAACACTGCCCCGAGGAACAACAGAAGTAACAGAAGAAGATGGCGAAGAATAATTATTAACAAAGGTAAACTGTTCGCGAAAGGAAAGGAAGTTTCGGAGCCATGATAAAGTTAGGGAATCAAGACGAAGTGCTGACAACTTGGAGATTAGACGGCAGTGGGCTACACGGTCAAACGCTTTCGAAAAATCAAGAAAGATGCAGTCTGTTTGTTCATTTTTATCCATATTAAAATTTACAGGGTTACACAGCAGAACGCCAGCACTTAGCAATTGTTTCGGTCTTGAAGCCGGACTGAGTTGCTCTGTGCGGAAGCTTGTTTCTCTCGACAACTCTAATTGACCGCTTGTATTCTCTATTCCTCTAAACAGTGCACTAATTTTCGCTGTACATAAGGAAAGCATGCTATCCTCTCAAATAACTTCCACTACAGCAAGTATATACAGGAGACATCAGAATTACCAGGCCCGAAATTTGTGTCTCTGCAGGCGTTAGAATAAGTGTCATTCTCCTCTTATTAGTCCCATGGGCGTCTGAGCTGGAACAATATAGTGCGGGAAAAGCAGTCTCTACGGCCTAAAAATTTTTATGCAGCCTCTACATGTACTAGGAGCTGTAGCTGCAGAATAGCATTAGTGTTCGTGTCTCCAGGGTTTCAAGGGGCTATAAATACAGAGGAAAAACTGCTCACCCGGATACTGCGAATAAAAAACAAAGCAGAAATTGATACATGAACTAGGCGATTCTTAACTTAGCAGTAATTTTTCTGGAGTAAAATTAGCCCTTTGGGGCATTTCAGAGAACCGGGCTTCTCGCCCTCAGTTTGCTGTGTCTGCGCTCAAAAACTGCGGCTCATTTTTCTAATTTGTGCTCAGGATAACAACAAACAGGCACGTGGGGGAAACTACAGTCAGCCTGTCTGTTAGTCTGTTACCTGTCCTAGAATTGCAACAGCATTCTTGCTGACCATTTATTCTGAAAAAAGCGCAAAGCCTTACGGGTTGGTCTATGCATTAGATAAACTTGGCAGAAAAATGAGCTGTCCGTTATGTTTACACTGCCAGCTGAAACAGGCCGCGATAGACGTCATTACATGCGACTGGCCTAGTGCGTCGAGAAAACCCCTGACTACCTCTCCGCAAAGATCGAAATAAAACAAAGTTACGCAGAATATGTGCAGCCAAAAAGAATTGCCAGTCATTCCCCGGCTACTGAATGCGAGCTGAGAGGGAAATGCAGTGGACCGAACTAACGGATGCAAAGACGAAAATGACATGACCAACACATCCGGGTGCTTTTTAATCATTACTTTTCTTCTCAGAAACCTCATTTGTCCGCGATAAAAAAATAGCAGGAACACAGCGCAAACATAAAAAAATCTTGCGACCATAATGATAACAACTAGACGTTTTCCTTTTTCCTGCAAGACGCAGTGCCCGGAAAGCCAGAAGCCACTACGCACATCAAGGGTCCGCAATGCACAAGCCGGGTACAGGAATAAGATGGTAGTTCACATGTGGCTCTACGTCTTAATTGCTGAGTTATTTCCGTTTTTCGAGTGATGTGAGTCTTGCGCTGTAGAGGGTTGATGCCCAAAAAGTTTCCACATTGATCACTCGTGATTCCGGTAACCACGGAAGTATTTCTGGTCATGCAATACTCAAAATACTAGTTTTTACGTTAACGTGCCAAATGGTCCATATCGACCGCATTGGAAAAACCAGCTTTCTGGGGGGGGGGGGGGGGGGGGGGGGGGGAGCACTTTTCTATCAGGTTTTTGAGTCCACGTATATGGGAACGTATACTGCTGTCTCACCGACATCTGCACCGCTTTGAATATGTGTGCGCCGTCTGTTCTATAAGGTATAAAAGCTTAACAACTAAAGATCATAACACCCTCAGGTGCACCAGGTGGTGTCCCCGAGAATTAATGCAGCGCATTTTTGCAAAACCTCGGCAAAACCAATAATGTTTTACAGTGTGTCTGGATGAAATTGTCAGAATAAAGGGAGGAACCAAAGAGAAGCCCAAAGAAAAGTGATATCGGCCATTATCAACACTGATGTTCATTAAGTGGTTATCAGATACCTGTGGTGCTGTAACAATAAATTCTTCAATAACATTAAGTATTCAAAAAAAAATAGCCTGCTCATTACGGTTTTACAGAAATATCATCCTCTGAAAACAAGAAAAGCAGATTTACGTACCACTTTTGGTCAGCGTAGACTTCATGCCTAATGTGGAGAAATAATAGAAAAAAGTGCGATCAGTCTATCGCGTACACAATAACTAAGCAATAAATGACGCTTTGGTATTTGATATGGCAACACTGAAGAAAAGAAAGCGCATTGTGTAAGGGATGCCATAGAGTGCATGCTGTTAATGCTTCCATTCAGACGGCGTTTGCCCTCTTTTTTTCCACAAGTCCACAAGTCCTAAATAGGCACTATCTAAGACGTAGAACGCTTCACAGGCGAGGAATTTCATATTACGGCTACAGCCGCACTTGGCGAGCAAACCATGCTGATGCTTGTTTGTCGCCGTGACAGCCTGCAGTACTTCCACGCAAAGAGCGAAGACACTGCTCCCCTCTCCCCATCCTGCTCGTACATATGCAGCATTCGCCAAAGCCACGAACTGTCAAGGTGTTCGCGCCAATCAGTTTTGGCGTTTTATGGCAGGCTAAATAAGAAAGTTATATTATCTAACGTAAGACGACTATCAAACCGGAAGATAATATTTGGGCCCAAACTCACAAGAAATATATCACTGTTGGAGTAGCTGACAAATCATAAAATAAAGTGGCAATGAAAAAATAAAACCTAATGCGCTGAAACTGACTGTGCTCCGTTATCGAGCGCTGCGCGCGAAAGGGTGACAAATTTAGCCCGTAGCACTGTGAAACTTCAACCCTAGCTGCGTGTTTAAGACAATGTCAGTTTTAAATAAGGAATGCCTTTAGGGTCTTCGTTCTCACGTCTCGTTTTTATCAAACTTTATCCACCCGTCTGTCCACAGCTCGACAAACCTCGATAAAATAAGACGCCATAAAGAAATCGGTTTGAGGTAGATCCGAACAAACGCTTTTCAGGGGCCAGTAAGGGCAGGGGAACGCGGCTCGCCGAGGCCGCATGCGCCGACCTGATCTCATGGCGTTCTTGCTCATTTAAGATAACAAGCCGGTCGAAATGTTTCTCGAAAAGGCGCTTGCTAATCAAGAAGTTGGCTTTTAATTAGCGCGTCATGAACAACAGCGCTGCTGAAATGGGCGCTGATTTTCTTCATACCAAAGCTCGAGGAAAGCTCAGATTTACATGAAAGGCACCACGCGAAACCAGAGATTCATGCACAACACCCCCCCCCCCTCCCCCCCCCCCCCCCAGAATGACGGAGTAGTGACACTTTGGAAACGTTTCTTCTAACGCACATTCGTAAAGAAAAAGATGCTATATCGTATGGAATCTGGCCCTCACCCACAACATTCAAATGACACCCAAATTTTGGACGTAGATCCACTCCAGATAATGAATTATTGTAGGTAATGGGGATTAGTGGGTGGATTAAAGTGAATAATTTGGTCTGAAAACTATAGACCAATATGATAGTCTATTGGAAAGTGCCCAAACGTTCGAGCCGTAAGATTCTCAAATTTTAGGGGGCTGATGATGACACGCTCATGGTGACGCATTAAAACGTTTACCCCTAATCCCTCACCTCCGCTATCTTTATGAAACTAAAATCATACCACCACCTCGTCTCTCTTTTCCACAGCGAGAGACCGCAGCCGTGGCCCCGTGGTAGAGCACCCGCCTGAGCTTCCGGAGGTGGCGGTTCGACTCTCACTGCCGGCCATGTACCGACCCGTTTTCTCAAGATGAGTAGAAGCTATGGCCCTGCCTGGTGATGGGCTTCCTAGGGTTGCGTTGCTTCCGAAAGGAGCCTGCATGCGCCTTCAAATTCCATCACTCTGGGCTTGATGAATGGCCGTGGTATCGTATTTGAGCGCTTGCCTGTGCTTCTCGAGTTCTGCGGTTCAATCCCCGCGCCGGCCAGTCTACCCAACCGGGCAAACTATTGGGAAAAGGTGGTTTCCCAGCCATAGCGCTCGGTTCTACAGGGGTGCAACACATGGGAACTTATCCTGCGCCACGAAATTCAAGTTGAATGTGGGCTAGAACTCGGAAGCGGTGGAACCCGCCGTCAAACTCGCCTGTCTCGTGAAGACTGGAACGCACGGAATGCGAAGTTCCCAGGGAAACTAAGAAGAGGTGTACAGATGTGTCGTACCACGTTCACTCTTGTGAAACCCTCCGGAGGCCAATGCGGTGGCCTTGTGGTAGAGCATGCGGCTCGCATTCCGGAGCTGCTGGGTTCGATCTCCAGTGCCCAGTGCCGCCGGGAGCCTACCAGTTTGCTAATGGGTACAGGATTTCCGCTGGCCTGGTGCTCGTCTTTTCTGGGGTGAAATGCTTGGGAAAAGGGTCGTAGACCGAAAGTTGCGTTGCCGGGCCAGCGATTCGTTCCGCCGTCAAACAACACTTAATCCGCCTGGTTCGGTAAAAGCTCATTTGTGAAAGTTCTCGGCCCATTTCATATCTTGAACGTCCCTTGAAAACCCGCGGCCGCCAACCCGTGCAAACAGGCTCTCGCTTGCGCAATGCACCACCTTCGTTGTTATGGACGCGCGGTCGGTGCGCTCAAACGCTCTGGAATGCTTCTCGACGCTCTGTTCATCTGTGGACGCATCTGCGCAGGAGTGAAGTGCCATCGAATAGGCCGCGCTGTCTTTAGAAAGCACCGCTTTTGCCAAACACCGGCGTTTGGAGAAGCGCGAGTGAAAGACGCAGCACGGCCAACTGTATAGGACGTGTAACGCGGTATGCATGCGGTCATTCCTGCAGTCGGGTGGTCAAGGGTTCGCACGAACTGCGAAAAAAATATTGAAAATCGGTAGTACCTCGAAAATTGTATAAACCTAACAGAACTTTCGATGTAAGATATGCTCAATTAATGTTCACAAGCGCCTGCTTGGGAACTTCTAACCTACGACATCCTTATAACACGTGCAATGCTCGACCGAATGAGCTCCTGTGACTAACTAACCTTTTACATCATCAATATTAGAATATGCGTACGGTTAAGCCATAGAAAAAATCAATAGAAAGAGCCTGGAAGTCGTAAATTCAAAGTTTCGTTTTCACCTTCCACTGTAGATCTATGATATTTCGGTGGGCAAGACCGCAAATGTGTTTAAGGTGGCGTTGCCGGTGATATAGAATAAAGTTTCAAGCTGGTATCAGATGTGGGGTATCAACCTACTCATAGCGCAGGACACTGCTTTTTGGAGATCAGTTTTAGAGGCCCTCGTCCTAGAGCAGACGTATTCTGGTGTGAACAGTTATGATGGTCATGATCAGGGACGTTTAGAAGTGTGAGATGGCGTGGGCAAATCTGCCAAATCTATCAATCTCACGCGTTCGCCCTGGAAAGCACAAAGCCTCTCGGATATAATTTTCTAGCTTATGCGCGGACAGTTATACGCGCTATTGATCAGTCGGGAACGATGCCGGCGCTGTTGCCATGTCGCCGAGAGTTTAGAGTACACGTAGTTGCCTAGTGACTACAACAAACACACAGCATATGAGTATTGATTTTAGGTTCAACGGCAAGGGTGAAGGGCCTAAAGCAGATACGTATTCCGACCTCTAGCGCTGTCGCCGGAAAACTCCGTAGTCAGGTTCATTTTATGGCAGAAGACTGAACTTATGAAACCATTGGCAATCAAAGCGAAGTCTATTCGTCTCGCTGCCGTTCCAAGTGTTCTTTTCACATTTTGGTGTATGGGACTACACCCCACTACATAATGAAACGACGTAGTAGAATACAACAAAACGTAACATAACGCCTTTAAACCCATCTTGCCTGTCAGGAACTATCGTCCATTCGTATGGCTCCATTGCTAAGGGCAATTTAATGTTTCATTACTAACTGCTAAAGTGCGCAGGCTAGTGCATCTGCTGACTACGATTTCGCTGCTACCCCTAAAGCCAAATGCTGTACTCTGTCTTTCAGAGGCTACAGTGAAGATGTATGCAGAAAAGGAGCACTTTCAGTAACCTTCACTCTTGAATGCTACGTTCTGTGTCGTATTATTCACCTCACTGGCATGTTCACGCCCTTGAAGTCTGCGCGTTTAATACGGTACAGTGGCAAGCCCCGTGTCTCCTGAGGGTTCCCGAGCCGTTTATCTGTCGCTCATGTGTTTTGCGTACTTGTTTCAGTTCTTGTTTCGGTTTTGTGGATTGTCTTGAATTCTTCTCCTTGTGATGTCATCTCATGTATATATAGGCTGTGTCCGTCCAATAAAGCGTCTTGGTCTTGTTCTTGGTCATGGGACAGCAGCACGGACTCGACTCTCCTTACTAAGACGGCCAACACCACAAGTTATTGGAATCTCAGCCCGTGCTTAGGACATTTATTTCACCATGACTGCTATGCCTAAAAACCGTTGCAATTTCGGGCATTGGTATCGCACTTCTGAACAATCGCTAGGCAGTCTTCAAAACAAAACATTGTATATTTGCAATACTTTCTCATGCGTGTCATTTAGGGCTGCAATGTTTCGCGATGACATCATCGATACAATAACCGACTGCGTGATCTGTACGTACTGGCTTCCATGGTCGTGGGCTTGCTTGACCGCGGCGGGCACAACTCCAAGCAGAAGAAGCAAGCGGCGAGACGCGCACTGGTTTCTTCTCAGCTGCAGGCTGTACTACACCGTCCAGTCACTTGCCCCCACAAGCACAAGATCGGGCTACACAGGCTGTACTACACCGTTCAGTCAGTTGCCCTCGCAAGCACAAGATCGGGTGCCACGATCAATCACTGCAACGAGCGAAACCCTGACTAATCAGTGCCTCTTCGTCTTTCAAAGGGCAGAAAAGGTCGCGCGAGAAAGAAGAATTATAAGCAAAGGCGTAACTGCATTCTTTCATTTCGGTTTCGCCTCCCGCTTTTCGAACTGCTTTTTAAGCGGTGACTTGGTTCAAAGGCGTCACAAAATGCAACCTATCAGGTGAAACAATCCCAGGGGTAGCAGTTGATATTTTGCGGCCTGCTTTTAATTCTTGGAGTAAAAAAGGGAAGAAATATTTATCTTTTGCAATCAGGCTAGAATGGCTTCTTTACTTATTGAAAACAGCTCCCTTGAGCTTCCCTGCCTCTGAACTGATGTGGATGAGCGCGTATAACTGGTCAGTTGTACATTTTCATAAAATTTTTCTTCGAGTTTGCCGTCGCCTGACGCGCACTATGTACAGTTCCAAAGGATTTCAAAAACCTGAGGGCACTATTCTCGACAAGCAAGGCCGCCGTTCAGCTCCACGTTGCCTCTGAGAGCGACCACTAGTCACAAGTAAGCTCCCCAGGTCTGGAACTGTGACCTAAAATTTACATGACAGTGAGGTTGTTTTTAGCAGAGCCATTGTTGGCGCGCGGCTGGTAAACATGAGAAATGGTGGGGAGGCGAAGTTACAGCTGGCAAAGATGAAAGCACTCGCGTTCGATTTCACAATTTTTAGAGAATAACTGCCTAATCAGAAGGACCGCTTCCTGAAACGTGACTGGCTAATCACGTCACATGTAAGCAACATAAAGTGATCTAAAAATGATGTTTCTTGATGCAAATAGTGTGCCGCCATTGCCTAAAATTGCCGCATTTGGCCGCACTAATTTGGGAAGGCCAACGGGCCGGTTGGAGGCACCATAACGAGCCGCACACTGGGATGGCAGCCTTAGAAACAGCGCGTCAATCAAATGCATGCAGACCCCGAACATATGACCACCGAGCATATCTTACGTTCCACATATAGGCAGATGCTGATTTATTTTTTTCAGCAATAAGTTGTCGCGTATTGTGTTTTGAGGTTGTTTCAGCACAGAAAGTTGTGTTAATCTTCAGCCTGTACTGTGTTTATTGTTTATGGGTTTAACGTCCCAATGCAACTCAGGCTTTGTTTGGAGGAGAAATTCAAAAGCCTGTGTACAGTGCGATTTCAGCGCACGTTAAAGAACCCCAGGTGGTTGAAATTTCCGGAGCCCTCCACTACGGCGGCTCTAATAGCCTTAGTCGCTTTGGGACGTTAAACCCCATAAACCAACCAACCATCAGGGAATGAGAGACGCCGTAGTGAAGGGCTCCGGAAATTTCGACCACCTGGGGTTCTTTAACGTGCGCTGAGTGAGTGAGTGAAAAACATTTATTGCTCCAAAAATCAGGTTTTAGCGGTGGGCCGATGTCGTCATGTCTTCGGCCTCTTCACAAGGTCGGCGCCCCTATTCCAGGGCACCGCTGAGTCTTGCTGCTTCGCAGGCGTGCTGCACCAGTGCCCTTTGGGCCGTGAGCTCGCTGCTGGTCAGCAGGCCCTCCCATTGTTCCGCATTCGGGTCATTTAGCTTGTGAAATGCTCTGTTACGTTCGCATTCCCATGTGATGTGATATAGCGTGGGGGTTGCTCCGCACCACGGACATGTGTCCCTGTATTGTGTGGGGAACATTTTATGTAGTATGTATAAATTGTGGAAAGTCCCTGCTTGCAGTCTCCGCCAGCAGACCGCCTCGTGCTGTGTTAATGATGTGTGGGGTGGTGGGTATTTGAATCTCCGCCCTCTGTAGTAGTTTAATATTTCTGCATACGTTGGTTCCACCGTCATGGGGTCCTCCAGGGTTTCTGACTGCCCTGCTCGGCTCGTGATCTCGCTAACTAGGCTGTCTACCCTCGAGTTACCCTCTATCCCGGTGTGTGCCGGTATCCAGAAAATCCTGTGTCTGAGGTCTTATTTGGAAGCTTTGCTTCGAGGAGGATGCTCAGCGCTTCCTTGCTTATTTTGCCCTGTATGTAGTTCCTGCATGCTGCTTTGGAGTCTGTTAGGATTATCAAAGACTTGTTCCTACGGTAACCTTCGGCCGCCGCTAGAGCTACGGCAGCTTCCTTTCCCTCCGTTGCCGTACAGTTTCTTAATGTCGCGCTGCTAATTGGTTCCCCCATGTAATCTACCACTGCTGCCGCGACTCGGAACTTTCTGGTCCTGCGGTCCCATGGATAGAGGGCCGCGTCTGTGTATACTGTGTTTTCCATTGTGGCTAGGTTCCGCTTCACATAGTCTGCCCTGGCCTGCCTTCTAGCGGCATGGAGGTTGGGATCCATGTTTCTCGGCAGAGGGCGGATGTCCAGTGTCTGGCGGACCTCGTCTGGAATGCTAGCTGTTCTATCTGCGATCCCTTCTACATTGTGCCCTAATCTCTTTAGGAGCTTGCGGCCGGTGGCTGTCTGCTGGAGCCTGGCTATTTGCGCACTTAGCGGGGCTTCCGTTAGTTCTTCGAATGTGTTGTTTAGGCCCATTTGTAGCAGCTTTTCATTTGATGTGTTTCTTGGTAGGTGGAGTGGCGTCTTGTACGCCATTCTTAGCAGCGCCTCCGTCTGTTCTTTGTCGTTCTTGGTCATGCGGTGGTATGGCAACGAGTACGTGACTCTGCTGACTATCAGGCTTCTGACGAGCTTGATCGTGTCGCTTTCTTTCATCCCGCTTCTGTTCTGTGATACCCTCTTTATCATGCGGCTTATTTGTTCTGTTGACTTCTTGAGTAGGCTAATTGTGTAGGTACATCTCCTGCTTCCTTGGATCCACATGCCCAGGATGCGAATCATATCCCTTTCTGGTATATTTTGGCCTTCTAACTTTACTGTCAGTTCCTCCTTGGTAGGGTTGGACCCTACCCTAAGAAGTTCCGACTTTTCCGTGGAGCAGGCTAGGCCCCTTTCCCTCACGTACTCTTCTACACACGTTGCTGCTTCTTGCAGTCTCTCTTCCTTTTGTCCTAGCGAGCCTCGATTCACCCAGACCGTAATGTCGTCTGCGTACATCGCGTGCTGGATGCCATCGATCTTGCTGAGTCTTCTGGCCAGTCCGATCATTGCAATGTTGAAAAGCACTGGTGAGATTACGGATCCTTGCGGCGTGCCCTTACGTGGGGTGGTAAAGGTGTCGCTTCGCAGGTCTCCCAATCCCACTGTCGCAGTGCGTTCTGACAGGAAGGATCTTACGTAGTCGTGGGTTCTTCTTCCGCAGTCGGCGTTGTTTAGGCCTTCCATAATGGCCTCGTGGCTAACATTGTCAAAGGCCCCTTTGATGTCCAGGGCCATGATAATGTTTTCGCCAGTTCTAGGTGCCGTGTCTATGATCTCTTCCTTGATCTGCAGCAGGACGTCTTGCGTCGACAGGTTCGCCCGGAAGCCGAACATGCTGTGCGGGTACTGTTCTTCGTCTGAAATCGCACAGTACAGGGGCCTCTAGAATTTCGCCTCCATAGAAATTCGAGCGTTGCGGCCGGGATCGAACCCTTGTCTTTCGGTTCAGCAGACGAGCGCCATAACCACTGAGCCACCGCGGTGGGTCCTCAGAGGACTCTGAGCCATAACAATTACCGGAAACACTTTAGAATTTCTAAACTATGCTTGACGAAAGCCTTGTGCTCAACTCACCGCAGCTTTCCCGAACCGCTTGGCGCGTGGCGAGCTTCCCGCATGTGTGGTTTTATGCGAAGCATATTACTAGAGGTACACTACAGCCCTTCGCCGTGGTTACGCGCCGTGCACACCACGTGGTACAGTGACGTCACACCACGTGACATACCACGTGAGACATGACGTCACGACAGAGGAAGACGGAGGTACTCTAGAGCCCTTCGCCGTGGTTACGCGCCGTGCACACCACGTGGTACAGTGACGTCACACCACGTGACATACCACGTGACACATGACGTCACGACAGATCGCCGTCACGCGCTGGGAGGGAGAACGATGCCATCGCACAGGCACCGGAATGTCTTCGAGCGGCATTCCCGCGCATTTCGAACGCGCGTTCACACTCGGTGTAGGTGAAACGCTCGATCCACCGGGCAGGCGGACGCGGCTTCCGTGGCAATCCAGGCGCCCACCCAACGCGCGTCTCGGGGTTAGTCGGCGTTCCCCTGTTGCCATGCCGTTGTCTTCCCCCACGACGAAGGCTTCTAGTGGTTGTATTAAAATGACCAAGTACTCAACCAAGGAAAGCCATGTATTACCAAGCCTAGCCATCAATATGCTTCGCATCTGACCAGGGTTAACCAAGTTAAGCCTCTGCCATTTTTTTATTCTCTATTTTGATTGCAGTGTTTTAGAGCGAGCTAATTAGAGCCCGTTTCGCGGCGTCGCCGTCAGCGCTGTTCGTTCGGCGTTCATTGTGTTCATTAGCGTTGGTGTTGACGTTTTACACTTCGGACACTTTAAGCAAAGGAAGCGCTCATAACTGGCTCCCTTTGGTCAGTGGACGCCTGAATCGTGATTTTGTGTTGTAGCGGCTGCAAGAGCCGTTGCCTACCAACCGTCGCGGTGGACACCCGAACCGCACCGTACAGGAAGGGAGGAAGTGGGAGTGAAAGAAGAAGGACAAACAGGGGCCGGGGTAGAGTGTACACTCTAGCCGGGGTTAGGAAAATGAAAATTCCATTTGAGGAAAGGACATTACTCAGTAACTGTCTCGCATCTCTCGGTGGACACCAATCATCTGTTTGCAGAGGAAGGGAGGAAGTGGGAGTGAAAGAAGGAACAGAAAGAGAGCCCCTAGTGAAGAAAATGATTTTGAGGAAAGGAAATTACGGAGGAGGTTGCGCCGCTGCCCGGAGGAGAGGCCACAGTTGGCACGATTCCAGCGCACGGACGGACACCGCGAGCACGAGCCATTAAAGGCATTCGCCTTAATGCTCACGCTGTGCATAATGGGGAGCATATGACACTTGGTATGGGCCTGCCAAGACAACACAAAAATAGAAATGATGAATGAACCGACGTCTGAGCGGTGGGAGAAAATGCTGTCCAGCTCGGACCCAAAAGTTCCGCATGAGCTTACAGAGAGGGCTAGGAAGGCTGCAGTTTCCAGTGGACTCCCACAATGAAGACTAAGCATGAATTTTAATCGAAATTAAAAAAATTCCATCCGCATTGGGACGGCCGCGAGGTTAGCGATGTTGCAGATTCATTCGAACGAGAAAACTGCGAATGCAGCGCTGACGAGATGGATGAACTGGTAGCAAAAATAGAGTCACTGGAAAATTTTAGAGTACCGCAAAGGTGCTAGTTCTGCTGGCAACAACAGCCGGCAGGCGCCATTTTCCTTCCAGGCCACCGAACCCACGCCGTCGGACTAGCAAGTGACCGCCGCCGTCGGCTTCGAACTAATTTTAAGTTAAGCTAAACTGGAAGATTCATCTGGAAGTTTAGCTAAACTAGAACAGTGCCATTCTAAACTACCATCAGGTGTGTTTTCAACTTTTATTCTGTGGTTTATAGTCAGATATAGCGTGGTGCATGTCTGTGAAAACTACCCAGCGACACCTTTTCAGTTTTGAACTACTTATTATAATGTTACATCCCTTTATCTACGAACATGGCCAACCGAACGGGCTCGTAAAACAAAAGCAGACGACAAGCAGGCGACTCCTGCCGTCTACGCAGCCGCTGGGTTTGCAGACGGGGAAAAGAACGCGTGACGCGGGGTCACAATAGGGCAGCGCAGTTTCTCAAGTTGGGTTGCCGGCGGCCGCATCAGCTCCTGCCCGTTTCCGCCGCTGTCAAAATCCCCAACTCCCCGCTTCCCCTACCCCTTCCAGAGAGGCATGGGAGACTGCCCTCATCAACTGCTCCTCGCTTGAGTCCCAAAGGGCTCTGGTGAAACGGGCGAGAGACGGGGCCTCTTTATGCGGTGTCCCGGACTAGGGACGCCGACCATGCATAGGGGCCACTCTGTGGCTCCCAAATTCTATTTCATCAAACAAAATTTTTTCACCACCACCACCCGCTGTCACTGCTGTAAGAATGACCCTGAATGGGGATAAATAAACTAGATGCCACATATGGGGTACCTTTCTGTGGGTAGTAAAAAATTTGCTCACTTGTACTCCTAAATACCTCCCTTATATACCGGAATAAATAATATACACCATTTATGTGGAGTAAATAAAACCATCTTTTGTGTGTGCGTTAGAAGACAAGCCATTTACTACCATTTGGGTGTTTTTTGTTAACAGTGTACGTAGTGCGCGTTACGCGACGGCAAATTAGCAGAAAAAAACTTTATGAGAATGTACAACAGACAAGTTATACGCGCTCATCCACATCGGTTCAGTAGCACCGAAGCTCAAGGCAGCTGTTTTCAATAAGTAAAGAAGCCGTTCTTGTCCGATTGCAGAAAATAAATATTTCATCCCTTCCTTACTCCAAGAATCAACAGCATAGGTTGCATTTTGTGACGCCTTTGAACCAAGTAGCTGCTTAAAAAGCAGTTCGAAAAGCGGGAGGCGAAACCGGAATGAGAGAATGCAGCTACGCCTTTGCTTATTATTCTTCTTCTTCGCGCGACCCTTTCTACCCTTTGAAAGACGAAGAGGCACTGATTAGTCAGGATTTTGCTCGTTGCAGTGATTTATCTAGAGGTCAATAACAACAACAACGATTGTGTCACCCGATCTTGTGCTTGCGAGGGCAACTGACTGAACGGTGTACTACAGCCTGTGTCGCCCTATCTTGTGCTTGTGTGGGCAAGTGACTGGACGGTGTAGTACAGCCTGCAGCTGAGAAGAAACCAGTGCGCGCCTCGCCGCTTGCATCTTCTGCTTGGAGTTGTGCCCGCCTCGGATAGGCAAGACTACGACCATGGAAGCCAGTACGTACAGATCACGCAGTCGATTATTGTATCGATCATGTCATCGCGAAACATTGCAGTCCTAAATGACAAGCATGATAACAGTACTGCAAAGATACAATGTTTTGTTTTGAAGACTGGCTAGAGATTGTTCAGAAGTGCGATACCAATGCCCGAAATTGCAACAGTTTTCAGGCATAGCAGAGATGGTGAAATAATTTTCCTAAGCACGGGCTGCGATATCCATAACTGATTACAGTATAAACGCCTCGGGAACAGTCAGGACCCATGGAGCTTGCCGGTGTACCGTATTAAACGCGCAGACTGCAAGGGCCTGAACATGCTTGTGAGATGAATAATACGCATTATTCATCTCACAAGCAAGTTCACGCCCTTGCAGTCTGCGCGTTTAATACGGTACACCATCAGGAACTATCGTCCATTCGTATGGCTCCATTGCTAAGGTCTATTTAGTGCTTCATTACTGACTCCATAAGTGCACAGGTTAGTACTTCTGCTTGCTGACTACGATTTCGCCGCTACCCGCAAAGCCAAATGCAGTACTCCGTCTTGCAGAGGCTACAGTGAAGATGTATGCAAAGAAGGAGCACTTTCAGCAACGATAGTTCCTGATGTGCAAGATGGGTGTAAAAGCGTTACGTTACGTTTTGTTGTATTCTGCTACGTCGCTTCATTAATAGTGTGGTGTAACGTCCCATACACAAAAATGCGAAAAGAACAGTTATAACGGCAACAAGACGAATAGACTTCGCTTTGATTGCGAATCGTTTGATAAGTTCAGTATTCAGCCATAAAATGAACCTGACTAGGGAGTTTTTCGGTGACAGCGCCAGAGGACGGCATACGTATCTGCTCTAGGCCCTTCACCCTTCCCGTTGAACGGAAAATCAATAGTCATATGCTGTGCGTTTTTTGTAGTCACTAGGGAACTACGTGTATTCGGAACTCTGCGACAGGTCGACAGTGCCGGCATCGTTCCGGACTGAACAACAGCGCGCATAACTGTCCGCGCATGAACTAGAAAATTATCGCCGAGAGTTTTTGTGGTTTCCAGGGCGAAGGCGTGAGATCGATAACTTTGGCAGAGTTGCCCACGCCGTCGCACACTTCTAGACTTCCGTGATCATGATCGTCATAATGGTTGACACCAGCCTACGTCTGCTGCAGGACGAAGGCCTGTAACACTAATCTCCAAATAGCAGTGTCCTGCGCTATGAGTAGGTTGATACCTCAGATTTGATAGCAGCTTGAAACTTTATTATATCTCACCGACAACGCCACCTTAAAGAGATTTGTGGTCTTGCGCACCGAAATATCATGGATCGACCAGAGGGAGGTGATGACGAAACTTTGGATTTACGACTTCTAGGCTCTTTCTGTAGATTGTTGTCTACGGCTTAACCTTCGTAACATTGTGATATTAATGAGGTGAAAGGCGAGTTAGCCACAATAGCTTATTCGGTCGAGCATAGCACGCGTTATAAGAAGGTCATAAGTTAGGAGTTCAAATGTTAGTTGACCATATCTTACATCGAAAGTTCTCTTCGGTTTATACAATTTTCGAGCTACTACCGATTTTCAATATTTACTTCCCAGTCCGTGCGAACCCTTGACCACCCGACTGCAGGAATGACCGCATGCATACCGCGTTAGACGTCCTATACAGGTGGCCGTGCTGCGTCTTTCACTCGCGCTTCTTCAAACGCCGGTGTTTGGCGAAAGCGTTGCTTTCTAAAGACAGCGCGGCCTATTCGATGGCATTTCGCTCCTGCGCAGATGCGTCCACAGATGAACAGAGCGTCGAGAAGCATTCCAGAGCGTCTGAGTGCATCGACCGCGCGTCCATGACAACAAACGTGGTGCATTGCGCAAGGGAAGCCTTGTTTGCTTGGGGTGACGGTCGCGGCTTCGAAGGGCGTCAAAGATACGAAATGGCCCGAGTCCTTTCACAAGTGAGCTTTTACCGAACCAGGCGGTTTTAGGGTTTTTTGATGGCGGAACGAATCGCTGGCCCGTCAACGCAACTTTCGGTCCGTGACCCTTTTCTCAATCATTTCACTCCAGAAAGGACGAGCACCAGACGAGGGGAAATCTTGTACGCATTAGGAAACTGGTAGGCTCCCGGCGGCACTGGAGATCGAACCCAGCACCTTCTGAATGCGAGCCGCATGCTCTACCACAAGGCCACCGCATTGGCCTCCGGAGGGTTTCACAAGAGTGTACACCTCTGTACACCTCTTCATAGTTTCCCTGCCAACTTCGCATTATGTGGGTTCCAGTCTTGACGAGGCAAGCGAGTTTGACTGCGGGTTCCAGCGCTTCCGAGTTCTTGCCCACATTCAACTGGAATTTCGAGGCGCAGGATACGTTCCTATGTGGTGCATTCCTGTAGAATCGAGCGCTAAGGCTTGGGAACCACCTGTTCCCAACGGTTTGGGCGGTTGGGTAGACTGGCGGCCGTGGAGGTCGAACCGCAGAACTCGAGAAGCAGAGGCAAGCGCTCAAAAATGATGCCACGGCCAGTCATCAAGCCCAGAGTGACGGAATTTGATGGCGCATGCAGGCTCCTTTCGGAAGCAATGCAACCCTAGGAAGCCCATCACCAGGCAGGGCGATAGCTTCTACTCATTTTGAGTAAACCGGTGGGTACCCGGCCAGCAGCGAGAGTCGGACCACTACCTCCGGAATTTAGGCAGGTGCTCTACCACGGGGCCACGGCTCCGGTCTCTCGCTGTGGAAAAGAGAGATGAGGGGGTGGTATGATATTAGTTTCATAAAGACAGCGGAGGCGAGCAATTTGGGGTAAACGTTTTAGTTCGTCACCGTGAGCGTGGCACCATCAGCCCCCGCAATTTGCGAATCTTAGGGCTAGAATCTGTGGGCACGTTCCATTAGCCTATCGTATGATAGTATAGTTTTCAGACCCAATTATCCGCTTAAATCCACTCCCTAATCCACATTACCTACAATAATTCATTTTCTGGAGTGGATCTACTTCCAAAATTTGGGGTGCCATTTGGATGTTTTGGGTGAAGGACAACTTCCAAATGATACAGCATCTTTTTCTTTACGAATGTGGTTCAGAAGAAACGTTTCCAAAGTGTAATTCTTCCGTCATTCCGGGGGATGCTGTGCATGCAACTCTGGTTCCGCGTGGTGCATTTCATATAAATCTCAGTTTTCCTCGCGCTTTGCTATGAAGAAAACAAGCGCCTATTTTCAGCAGCGCTGCTGTCGTTCATGACGCACTAATTGAAAGCTAACTACTAGATTACTAAGCGCCTTTTTCGTGATATTTTATGACCGTCTTGTTGTGTTGAATGAGTAGGAACGCCGTGAGATCACGTCGGCGCATGCGGCCTCGGCGAGCCGCGTTGCCCCTACCCTTACTGGCCCCTAAGAAGAGTTTTTTCGGATCTACCTCGAACCAACTTCTTTTTGGCGTTTTATTTCCTCGAATACTGTCGAGCTGTGGAGAGATGGGTGGATAAAGTATGATAACAAGGCGACGTGAAAACGAAGACCCTTAAGGAGTTCCTGAATTAAAACTAAGGTGTTCTTAAAGAGGCGATTAGGGTTGAATTCTCAGAGTGCTTCGGGCTAACTTTGTCACCGTATCGCGGGTAGAGCTCGAAAACGGAGCACAGTCAGTGGTCTATCTTGTGAGCGCATTAGCTTTTATTCCTTCATTGTCACTTTATTTTGTCATTTGTTAGCTTCTCCCACAGTGATATATTTTCTGGCGAGTTTGGGCCCAAAGATTATCTTTCAGTGTGACAGCCTTCTGACCTAGATAATATAACTTTCTTATTTAGTCTGTTATAAAACGCCAAAACTGATGGGCGCGAACACCTTGACAGATCGTGGCTTTCGCGAATGCTGCATATGTACGAGCAGGATGGGGAGAGGGGAGCAGTGTCTTCGCTCTTTGCATGCAAGTACTGCAGGCTGTCACGGGAACAAACAAGCATCAGCATGGTTTCCTCGCCAAGTGCGGCTGTAGCCGTAATATGAAATTCCTCGCCTGTGAAGCGTTCTACGTCTTAGAGTAGTGCCTATTTAGGACTTGTGAACTTGTGGAAAAAAGAGCGCAAACGTCGTCTCAATGAAAGCATTAACAGCATCCACTCTCTGGCATCCCTTACACCATGCGCTTTCTTTTCTTCAGTGTTGCCATATCAAACACTAAAGTGCCATTTATTGCTTAGTGATTGTGTATAAGATAGACTGATCGCTGCTTTTGTTATTATTTCTCCACATTAGGCTCGATGTCTACGATGACCGAAAGCGGTACGTAAATGACTTTTTTGCTTTCAGAGCATGACATGCTCAGACGGTAATAAGCAGGCTATTTTCTTTTTGAAGACAAGTATCATTAGAAATTATCGTTATAGCACCGCAAGTAACTGATAACCACTTAATGAACATCACTGTTGATAATGGGCGATATCACTTTTATTTGGGCTTCGCTTTGGTTCCTCCCTTTATTCTGGCCATTTTATCCAGACACACTGTAAAACTTTGTTGGTTTTGCCGAGGTTTTGCAAAAATGCGCTTCATTAATTCTCGGGGACACCACCTGGTGCACCTGAGGGTGGGATGAGTTGTTAAGCTTTTATACCTTATAGAACAGAATGCGCACACATATTCAAAGCGGTGCAGATCTCGGTTAGAGAACAGTGTACGTTCCCATATACGTGGACACAAAAACCTGAGAGAAAAGTGCTTTCGTCCCCCCCCCCCCCCCCCCCCCGCGAAAGCTGGTTTTTCCAATGCCGGCGATATGGACCACTTGGCACGTTTAGGTAAAAACTATTATGTTGGGTATTGCTTGACTACAAATACTTCCGTGGTTACCGGGGTCACGAATTATCAATGTGGAAACTTTTTGGCATCATGCTTCCACAACGCAAGACTCATATCACTCTAAAAACGGAAATAACTCAGCAATTAAGACACAGAGCCGCATGTGAACCACTATCTTATTCCTGTACAGCAATAGAAATTTAGCGAAATGTTCCCGTGGTGGCTGGAAAGAGGGCTTGTACATCGCGGACCTTGATGTGCGTAGTGGCTTCTGGCTTTCCACGCACTGCATCTTGTAGGAAGAAAGAAAAGCGGCAAGTTCTTATTATTATCGTCGAAAGATTTTTTTATGTTGGCACATTGTTCCTTCGCGGCTACTCTTTTATCGCGCACAAATGAGGTTTGTGAGAAGAACAGCGACGAATTAAAAAGCACCCAGATGTGTTGGTCACGTATATTTTCGTATCTGTGTCCGTTTGTTCGGTCCACTGGATTTCCCTCTAAGCTCGCATTCAATAGCCGGGGAATGAGTGGCAATTCTTTTTGGCTGCACATGTTCAGCGTAATTATGTTGAACTCCAATCTTTACGGAGAGGTAGTCTGGGGCTGTCTCGACGCACTAGGCCAGTCGCAGGTAATGACGTCTGTACCGTCCTGTTTCAGCTGGCAGTGTAAACATTGTGCACGGCTCATTTTGCTGCGAAGTTTATCTAAGGCACAGACCAACCCGTAAGGCACTGCGCTTTTTCAGAATAAATGGTCAGCCGGAATGCATTTGCAATTCCAGGACAAGTAACAAACCAGGCTAACCGCAATTTCACCCACGTGCCTGTTTGTTGCTATCCTGAGCCCAAATTGTAAAAATGAGCAGAAGTTTTTGAGCGGAGACACAGCGGACTGAGGGCGAGAAGCCCGGTTTTGTCAAATGCTCCAAGGGGCTAATTTTACTTTAGAAAAATTACTGCCTGATTAAGAATCCCCTAGTTCATGTATAGATCTCTGTGTTTTCTTTTTTATTCGCAGGAACCAACGATCCGGGTGAGCAGTTTTTCCTCTGTATTTATTTTCTTTTGAAACCCTGGAGACCTGAACATTAATGTTATTCAGCAACTACTGCTCCTAGTACATGTAGAGGCTGCATAAAAAGTTTTTAGGCCGCAGAGTCTACCTTTCGCGCAGTATATTCTACCACCCCAGACGCCAATGGGACTAGTAAGAGGAGAATGACACTTATTCCAGCGCCTGCAGTGATACGAAATTCGGGCGTGGGAATTTTGATGTCTCCTGTATATACTTGCTGTAGTGGAAGTTATTTGAGAGGATAGTATGCTTTCCTTATGTACAGCGGAAATTAGTGCACTGTTTAGAGGAATAGAGAATACCAGCGCTCAATTAGAGTGGTCGAGAGAAACAAGCTTCCGCGCAGAGCAACTCAGTCCGGCTCTAAGACCGAAACAATTGCTAAGTGCTGGCGTTCTGCTGTGTAACCCGCTAAATTCAACAGAGGCTGGCGTCATGCAACTGTCGGCCTTTTGCTGAGATCTGCTAGGGTCTGCTAGGATCTGCATTTCTTAGCAACCTGCGTCGACGGCCGACGAACGCATTCTGCGGCAGCTCCAGACCAACACCTTCCGGTGTCCGGCCGAGTTTGCTCGCTACGACCCGAACGTAAAACCCGAGTTTCCGCACTGGGAAGAGAGCCGTTTCTCTCTCTGTCCCATCTGGTGTGGGAATACTCATCCCAGTCCTTACTTCCCTTTCCCCTCCCCAAAGAAGCTTGGGATCATGCCTTCCGCCTCGGGTCTTCGACGGTCGCGCGTGGTGTTGGGAGCCACAGAGTGGCCCCGCTACATGGTCGGCGTCCCTAGTCCGGGACACCGCATGACGAGGCCCCGTCTCTCGCCCGTTTCACCAGAGCTCTTTGGGACTCAAGCGAGGAGCAGTTGAGGAGAACAGTCTCCCATGCCTCTCTGGAAGAGGTAGAGGAAGGGGGAAGGTGGGGATCTTGAGTACATGCCCACACCATGTGGAAGATATCACAGGTCTCCCCACAGTGTGGGCATCGCCCATCCGTGTTAGGATCGTAATGTTTTATTATTGCAGGACAGAGTAGAGTACCTGTCTGCAGGCGCCTTAAAGTTCGCTCCTCCGTCTTACTCAGCCCTTTTGCAGGGGCCGGGAAAAGGCGGTGGTTGTCGGTATAATGTGTTAATATTTCCCTGAATCGCAGCAGCGGCTGGTTAGTCTCCGAGCCAGAAGAGCTGGAACGAGGAGCCCGGTGAGTAAGCGCTCGGGCAGCCGCGTCAGCGGCCTCATTACCTCGTAAGCCCTGGTGGCCAGGAGCCCAAATGATTCGTTTGGGTGTTTGATCAGTGGCAGTCCGTCGTAGAATATAAGCAGCTAAGGGGGAGATCTCCCCTGCCAAGTAATGTTCACATGCTTTCCGGGAGTCCGTGATGATTATTCTCGAATTTGCGTGGGCGGCAGCAAGCACTATCGCTACTTCCTCGGCCCGCATTGGATTCGGGGCTCGAAAGGAGAGTCCATCAACGTGCATTTCCTGGTGAACGACAGCGGCCGAGTAAAATCCCGTGGGCGATGCCCCTGCTACGTCTACATAATATACACCGGGTCGGGAGCCGTGTTGTCTCTCAAGTGCCCGAGCCCGCGCTTGTCGTCTGTTTTCATGCATGTCGGTGTCCATGTTACGGGGGAGCGGGGAGACCCAGAGCATATGGCGCCATAGTACTGGGATACGCTCCGCCTCCTCTGGAGTGCAGTCGTGTTGGATGTGTAAGCGGTTCAGCAGGCGGCGCCCAGGAGCCGTCTGCGTGAGCCGCGTGTATTGGTTCACGAGGTGGGCCTCCCGCAGCTCCTGGTAGGAGTTTAGCACCCCCAATGCCTTGAGTTTGGCATTAGAGGTAGCCACCGGGAGATCCAGGGCTGGCTTAGTTGCCTTGCGGATGATGGCGTCTATTCGCGCCTCGTCTTGCTTAGTAGTGCGGAGATATGGCACGGCGTAGAGGATCCGGCTAGTCACGAAGGCATAGACGAGCCGAAGGGCGTCCCTGCCCCGCAGACCACCCCGCTTGTTGGAAACGCGCGCGCGTCGGCTGCCACTCGCGGCGGCCCGGACCATCTTCGCCGGCCAGCCTCCTCTTTGACTGTGCAAATAAAGGCGTTTCTCAAGCGAGCACATTATTCCGTGCTTAGCAATGCTAAAGCAACACCAATTTTTTCGATATCGTCTTTCACCGCCTTCCGTCTTCCCTTCTTTCACGGGGGTCACACTAAGACTCAGGCGCCTTGCGGTCGACAAGTTCTTGGCAATAGAAGTTGCTTCTGTCTCTCTTCCTCACGGCGCGGTTCGGGTGTCCATCAAGAAGTGAGGCTTTTCCTGTTCCCTTTTCTTTCGTCAAAAGCTATTCCTCTGTGCTTCGCTATTGCTCTGCCAATTACGCCGACGACAGCGACGACCACGCACAAGCGAGAAACGGGCGCCTGAGAGCTTCGCTATAAAAGCATTCGCTTTTCTTTATTTAAATACTGGATAAGCCTTGTGTGTGTATCTGACGATCCTCAATGGATCGAAACTTACAATCGGTGTAAGTTTAGGGAAATAAGTCTATAAAATTTATGTTTATAATGTTTATAAGTTTATAAAAAGTTAATAAAAGTTTTTAAATAAAATACTTTTTCTTGTGTTTCTAGCCAACCGTGGGTAAGTAAAGTCTTCGATGAGGACTTATTTGCGGTTGCAGTGTTTCTAGGCGGGAAGGATAATTTTTCTTTAACTATGAGGATGAGCTTTAATGGAGAAGAAGCTGTGAGCTCGAGAGCATAGTGTTTAGGCATCTATTTATGGTCCATACGGCAAGAACATGGGAACAACAATGTTACAACCTCTAAATGGTATTATCGTGATGAAGAGGGGGGTCGCACGGTGCCCCCGGGTAGTGTGGCGAAGAAGACAAAGCTGGCAGTGGCGCTGGAAGGAGCGTTCGAGCTAGGCCAGCGGTCATTTTTCATTGCTCATCGCGCCTCATTCTCCGGCTGACCAAAGATAACTTTTTTTTTTTATCAGAGATCCCAAGACCGGTTGTGTAAAGACGATTTGGGTTTGTGTTCCGTGTTCCAGTCATTGGACTGCGGCCGCTACAACGCTGCGAAAGGATACCCACGTCTTGCCTTGAGCGCACAAGAAAGCGTCTTTGGTTGAGGTTTCTTTTCAACAACTCACCAGGTTGACAGATCTGGACACATTCAGAGCAGCAGTACCGCCATTGTGGAAGCTATCGGTGGCTACTTTCGCTCTATAGTCGGTAAATTACTTACCAGTGAGAAATTAGCGCTTATAATATTGGTTCCAATGGTAGGGATATAAGCGCCTCCTGGATAAGGAAAAACGCGATATATTGTGTCCATTGCAGAACACCACTGCGAACCATCAGTACAGTTGCTGTAAATTAAAGCTTACTCATGCTCATAAAACTATCAGAGCTCTTTTTATTCCTCAGAAAAGAAACCGGTTACGAAATATTTAAAAGTGAAGGGGACAACTTCATAGCGGTACGAAAACAACTTTTCGGGCGGAAGCAAGCTTGTAAAAAAGTGGTAGCTGAATTTATTCAATTTTTTTCTTGAAATCTGGCCTCGAAAGGCAATGTAAAGTAATTACCTGTACACAAATAAAATTTTTTTGAGGACCACAACAATGCATTGGCCAAGTAGACAACATGTATTCGTTTTTCACCGCGTATGTGATTATTATAAATAGCCTCTTGGAACTCTTTCACAGGTTAGGTAGTTTGCATCCTATAGCAGAATATCATGCAAGGCAGAATCTGCGAAACGTCCGTCGTTGCGGGTGGCTGGGGCCTTGACATTAAGCTCCTTATAACGAGAGCGCAGGCTGCATGCCGCCTCAGAAAGTTGCCTTCCGATGCACCAGGCATAACGTGACAGAAAAAAAAGCCATTGACGCAATCCCGAGCATCAGTTGAGTATAGCATTGCATGCTTTAGGCGAAATTTTACTAAAAACACCACCGCATGTTATATAAACGAATTTTACTGGAAGAAACAGGTTTTACATCGGTCCTGTCCTAGCAAGCAGGTGGATACCGGGTTTCTCTGATGCCAGTTTAGCGCTAATATCGGCGAGAATAGTAATATTCTGAGCTCAAAGGGGTTTAACCGGGTCTAATATAGCGCTCGTAACGTAGGTATCGGTATTCGTAGTAGCTCGGACAGATTTAAGCGGGTATAATGAAGCGAGGCTAACCGAGATACAGGTACTGTTCGGTGCTTATAGAGGTTCAAGAGGGGTCAGGGGTCACTTCTACCGGGAAGACCTGAGCCGTTTGGAGCGTAAAGGCCAATTGCACCACTTTTGGAGAATTTCATGATATTCAAGGATTCAAATCTGTATAGGCTATAGGTGAAGCATGCCAAGTGAGACAGAAGCCTTTAAAATAGTTACGTAATGGATGATTGAATTTTGCGCTTTTTCGCAATGCACTGGGAAGTTCTGCGAGGTGCTGGGAAGT
This sequence comes from Amblyomma mixtum, assembly GCF_055824585.1. Lineage (NCBI taxonomy): Eukaryota > Metazoa > Arthropoda > Arachnida > Ixodida > Ixodidae > Amblyomma > Amblyomma mixtum. The sequence goes on along the minus strand of NC_143018.1, from coordinate 3,568,474 downwards.
TCAGTGCGAGGTCACGGAAGGCATGCTTTGAAATTACGGCTCTCGTCAGCCACGCCCTGCCGTGCCTCGTTAGACGCTGCCAAAAAACGCTCCGTGTGATTTGCCTTCGATGGCGTTGGATTTTTTCTTTTAAAGCAGGCGTTTATGCCTTGGAAATGTACCGATGCCTTCTATGCAGTGATGCGAAACTATCCGAAAATCGACTATCGATAGTATCGATAGTTTCTTTTCAACTATCGATAGTGGTACTATCGATAGACTATCGATAGTATTATCGTGAGCCTATTGTCGATAGTAATACTATCGATAGTGTTGCCATGCATCGATAGTATTACTAGCGATAGTATCGCTATCGATAGCAATACTATCGATAGTTTAGTTTATGGGGGTTTAACGCCCCAGAGCGACTCAGGCTATGCGCTATGACTATCTATGACTATCGCTGTGGCTGTAACTATCGATAGTGAAACTGTCGATGGTAAAACTATTGACAGTAACAATATTGATATGCATTTGTTGGCCAGCGATACAGGCAAAACATCTGCGATAACTGGTTGGTTTCACGCTATCATGAGGCTTAACGTCCCAAAGAGACACAACCAATGAAGGACGCCGTAGTGGAGATCTCCGGGTAAATTTCGACCAGCAGTAGTTCTTTAACGAACTCTGGAACATTTCAGAAAAATACCTGGAACTGCATGGGATGAAAGAACAAACAGCACAAGTTGTGCTGGCATACACGACACTATCGTGCACTCCAGAAGTCGTGATGCTGACGTAACCGCTGCAGGAATGCTTTTCGCACACATGCTTCGCAACTAGGATGTTCGCACGCTAACATTTTATCCAGCAACTTTACATAGGGAACATCTGCAGAGCTCGGTGACGCACTGGCCGCGAAAACGGGCGAGTGCTGTCAGTTACTCGAACCATCACCTCCATACCAGACACTCGGGAAAAGAAGTTTAGGATGCGCTGGGTACGCGCGGTTGATTTTATAGAATCGATAGTACTATGTATAACAAGTAGTATCAATATGGCTAATAGATATTACTATCGATAGAGTACTTTCGATAGACCTATCGAAAGTAATATTGATAGTACTATCGATACTACCATCGAAAGTACTAACTATCGATAGTACTATCGACAGTGCACTATCGGTAGTACTATCGAAAGTGCACTATCGATAGTCTTTTTTTCCATCGATAGCTCGATAATGACTCACCTATATCGATAGTATCGATATTACAGTCGATAGTTTTGCATCGCTACTTCCATGAAGACAAAATCTATCCCCCACTTTGCGGTGTGCCCTGCGGAGAAGATTGAAAGGCATCGCGATTTTAATTAGAGATGACGTCACTATATCAAATTCAGGCCAAAAAGACTCCGCATGCTTTACCTGCAAGTTTCATCCATTCGTCTGGATTTCTTAAACCTATGCAGTTGCCTTTTGAACAGGTTTATGTGTGTGTGGCATAGCGCACATACCGGATATGCATGAGTGGGACTTAGTGCAATGACATTTCTTGTTATTGCTCCAAGCTTAGAGGTGAGCTGATAACAGCTTGATGGAACTTGATGAATCTAGCGGCATATCTTCACGTGAGTGACTTGAAGAAATTCAAACTCATAAATGAAAGCAAGAAAGCAGGTTTTGGCCAGCAACTTGAAAAATATGGTGGATGGTAACTGAAACATGATGGTGGCCATTGAAATATGCACAGGAAGCTTCACAAAAGGCGAAATGGAGCATGGAGTAGCTATGGCGAATGCACTACCTTTTATGGCCGGGCGTAATGGAAGTAGCAGTGCGAATACAGTGAAACATCGGAAGTAAATGACTAGCAATGGGTTAACCGTGCAGCGTGGAACAAGAAGAAAAAAATGAGAACGCACGGCCTGTTTTGCGCAATTTTCTCTGCGTCCGTCACTGTTGCAGTTATGAAAATGACCCAACCTAACTGTCTTTCGTTAACGTTTCCGTGTGGGTTTGCGCCAATAAATGCCTATTTAGAAGTGAATTATCGGCGTCGCCGCTCCAACCGGTGCATGCGGAAATAAATGAAATATTATGCCGCTAATTGGTGACCCTAATAAATCTGTGTGTAGCAACAATTACATGCCTTCTTAGAAGTCGATAAGACAGCCAGCTTTGAGAGGCTATGACAATGTGAGAAGTGCAGGGCATTGGTGTATTTATACAACTGACGAAAATACGAAAAATGCGTAAAGGCGCATTTACCCTTGTCTAGCAAAAATAATGCGGCCAGTTTCTGTCCTCGCGGAGGCTTAGTGGATGCAGTCTGTGTGCCTCGCTTAGAAGGAACTGTAACGGAGGGAACGAGTTTTTGTGTAGCGGCAGGCACACAAGCACTTTAACTGTGTTCCTATTCGTCTGAAGGTGCTGTCGCTCGCTCAAAATATAGGATTTTGCTGCCGACGTTGCCTACAGCCAAGGAAATTGAAAATTCTTTATTTTTACGCTGTCTCTCTTCGGCAAGTCCCTACGGGATTGATTGTGTCGCCGCTGCACTCTCCAAATGCATCCATGGGATCACAGTTACGGTCCTGGTTAGTGTTTTGAGGACGATGTGTCAAGAGCTGAAGATGGCTGGTTCGCAATCATAATCAGTATGACAGAGACATGAAGGTCCATTGAATTCCGTCCCAGCTCTCTGGCGAAGTGCTTTTATTGTACCAAGCCCTCTGCCGAGGTAAAAAAAAGTGCTTTGTGAAAATGGGCGTCGCCCGAGTGTCGAGCACATCGTAAAGCACGCGGATAGTACGAATCACTCCTTGTGAACCGGCATCACTCGACAACGTACCGCACCAGGTGGCCACCCCTGGCGAGTCTGTCCTTATCACAGTGCCCAGCAGAGCATCACCTTGTCTACGACGGCGGTGAACCAGACGCTGGCGATGCCGGGCAGCGTGGTTCCTTCGGACGTCGGGAAGTGGATTGCGTCCAATCGTGCGCTGCCAAAACCTGGCATCAGAAAAGTATACGCAATCAGGAGCACAGCCACCATGGCACAGATACCGAAACTCTATTGCGGCTTTGAGAGGGAGGATGCTGCTCAGAATATGTATGAGGTCACTTATAGCGGCAGCGTTTCCCAGGAGCGCGAGGTTGTGTCGGCAGAGCTCGGTTAATATACTTCAGGCTGTTCCTGGCTGGCACCTTCCCCGATTCCCCACCGCCCGAAGTTCTGAGGGAGCAATCCAAACTTCCTGTGTGGATTTGGGAGGCAACCAACTCCTCACTAACTGCAGCTGAAATGGATCGCGTATATAGAAAGCTCCCTAAATTTAAATAACCGTGCGCAGACCTAATATTTTCCGAATTTTACCGATACTTAGCTTGGCTTAGCACAATACAGGCTGCAGTTGTGGAGGAAATGAGAAAAGAAAAGCTGCTGCCCTCTTCAATCCGTTGCAGCTATTGAGTTCTGTTTCCTATGAAACCGGGCACTGAATCAACTCTCGATATAGCTACTTGAGGCATCAATTTTCACAGCCGAATGTTACGTTGTATGCTTAGCCGTAAAAAAAAATAGTAAATGAAAACCTCGGAAACAGTATTATTAACACAGACTCCCTTAGTTTACTTAAAGCTCTCCACTCTAGAAATGCAATTAATCCGATGCTCGGTGACATCATACACAACATAACAAAAGCCATCGCTCAAGGAAAAAACATAAAACTTTGTTGGGTGCCGGGTCCCGCAGGAATTAAAGGCAACGAGAGAGCAGACCTCTGCGCTGCGCAGGCTCGTGGCAAGCAAATAAAGAATGTAGATATTCCCTTTAAAGATTCCATGAACTCGGTACATTGTGAAATAAGGAAAAAATGGCAGTCCGCTAGAGACAATGAAGCAAACAACAAACTACTCTTTGTAAAACCAGTTTTAGGAGAATGAAAATCCTGCACCCACCAAGAACGCTTCAAGGAACTCATTATTTGTCGTCTTCGTATAGGACACACGCACCTGACACGCAGTTTCCTACTGACAAAAAAAGATCAACCTATTTGCGAAGAATGCGGAGTTGAAGTTACGATTAACCACATTTTATTCTCTTGTATGAAATTCGAAAAACCAAGGAAAAGGTACTTTACTAAATTTTGTATCGAACACATTCCTTTACATGCTACACTTCTTTTAGGAGATAATGCAATGGTTGGTATATCACGTTGTAGTGACGGCAATCCAGCAGTCAGGAAGACAGCAGCAAAACTTGCAAATGAAGCTGTTTCTTTGGGCTGACTTGCGCCCGCAAAAGAACTGCATCACTCGGTGGCGGCGTAAGCAACAAACGAGCTCGTCAGTCGTCAACTACGAAAGCCCGCCGCTTGTGGTATCGCTCAAGTTATAGCCGGCGAGGAAACCTCCGGATAACTGGTCAAGATCATCTATAGTAGTCGGGAAAAACATAGATGCAGCTCTTCTTGCCTGTGATGAATCGAGATAAGTCCAGTCGCTTCTAGCGTCACAAACAAAAATAACACCCCTTTTCTATGGCCTTGAGCGCGAACGAAAGGCCACTATAGTGATACGTGGCAATATATCACGTGTTTTTAGCTTTCTTCAAGAATCGGGATTTCATAAGTGTCTCTAAATTTTTTTACCCACTAGTATGTTTTAATTCTAATACACCTCAGCCACTTTCTCATGCCTGAGAAGAAGGCTGAAGTTTTAATTTTGGTTGGTTGGGAGTCTCAATATCCTTGTCCAGCCTAGGATAGCTACTGAGGTTTCCCAGCCCCCTTTAAAGCTTATACTAATAGCCATTTCTAAAATTTGTACATGTGTTCAAGAGGTAATATTAACTTCTGAAGGCCTCTACACCAGGGATGACTTTTTACATGTCTATAATATTCAACAAAACACTTTTACAATACCTTTTGTTTGGCGCATGATGGCCTCAGTTGCCTATGCGCCATAAAACCCAACACACCAACCAACCAACCAAACAGTCTTTGTATGCGTATATAAATCCAAATATTCTTGAATGAGCAAAAAGTTTATTATTTAATAACCTGCTCAGCTTAGGCTTCAAAGGTTCATGGTTGGAATCCTGACAGTGCCTTGCGCTTTACTGGGACAGCTGTTGAGCGCCTATTTTTAGATTTCGTGTCATAGCAGTAGTAGCGTGTCGTAGTAATCGTCGGCGTAATCGTTGGGTGCGTTGCCATGGGAACCACTGGGAAGATGGTCACAGTGGAAGGAGGGTATATGACTTGAGCGGAGGAATGCATACCCGGTGGGTGGTTGCCCCAGAACCATCCAGGGGGTGGTTACCTGGGAAGGAGGAGGGTGTCGCCATAGCGGAAGAATCCCCAACTGGAGAGTGGTTGCCATGAAAGGAGGAGGGTGTGGAGAGGGCTTAAAAAGGCACAATAGGTGGATGGTGGCCACGGGAACCACGCGGAGGACAATTAAAATGGAACCAGGAGGAGGCGGGTTAAGATGTTTACCGTGGAGGGAGGAGGGTGTGATGGGAATAGTTTAATGCCCAACCGGAACGGTTACCATCGAAGAAGCAGGCATATGATGAAAGCATGTTCAAAGCTTAACCTTGTTATGTTCTTTGTGGAAGGAGGAAGGTATGGCGAGAGCGTAAGGCGAAACGGGAGGGTGGTGGCCACTCATAAGTACATGCTACCTCGAGAGTAGGATGTAATGTCTATGTATAGTGCATTTGCAATGTAAAGCTTGTTTTGTTATTGCGCCTTTGACTCCGGCCCATTCTCTGTGTTGCGACCGGCGAAAGCTGGGCACCAGGCGACCGTCCTCTTGGTCACTAGGTAGCTTGACTCCGGCTAACATGTCACGACAAGTCGAGAGCAACTCTCAAGGACAGGAACAGCTAACCCCATGCATTCTAAGGGCGTATGAATGTACACACTATTAGGATGCATGTGCCATATTGGGCTGGCCTATGTCCGCACATTCTCTTTGCCAATCCGCGCCAATACTCGGTGTGGAAACTTCGAGCGATTACATCTCGCATATTGTGCAGCATGTGCAGCTTTTGATCTGATGACCTGGTGCTCAGAATAAAAAAAAATGTTAAGGTGCGTGTTACCACCTCTGTTTTGTCATTTGGCTCGAAGCCCATATGATGGATGCATGGTCTTTGCCAAAAGTAACCGTCGACAGGCGGTTTGTTTCTTAGCCGAGTAGCGGAGCACCCATGGCAGCCCTTAAGCTCTGATTTGGTGTAAAGTAAGGTGATTCCTTCTCTTCACGTTTTGACACCTTTCGGTCTTATAAGGGTGCCGCAACGTCTCTGTTATACGGCTGAGAAGCAAAAACCTGTTGCTCGGTCAGTTTTTGTAATGGGGGTAGATACCGAACAATTCTGGAAAAAAGAATTCTTGAGCGGGAATCCGTCTCTGAACGCAATTATTTCTTATAACGTACGATTTTACTATAACAATTAATATATCCACTGATCACTTAATGCCAGTGGTATATTTTTTTATTAACGTTTTTGCTATCGTCAAAAGCGTTTCCAATTGGTTTTGTATGGAAATCTTAACTGTTCGATGCGATCCGGCGCGTTGGCTAAGAGGTAATGGCGCTCGGCTTCTAACTCGGAATACGCAGGCTGGATCCCGGCCATGGCTGTCGAATTTCGATGGAGGCGAAACTCTAGAGGCCCGTGTACTATATGATGTCAGTGCACGGTAAAGAACCCCAGGAGGTCCGGATCCGTTCACTACGGCGTCCCTCGTCTCCTGAGTCGCTTTGGGACGTTAAACCCCCCCTAAACCACAACTGTTTGATGGAATCAATGGAAGCTGTATAAAAGATAGATTTTGCTACATATAAAAAATAATGGACTTCATTATTTACTTCAATATTTCCAGAAGTGTGTCTTACATTTTTCCAATTTGTAAAATTTTTGTTCGTGAATCTTGGACATGTAGAGGGAAGCCCCAGTGTTGTACCATACCATGGGCTGAAAAGGCAATATTCATACCTTGCGTGTTTTCCCGCGATCTTGGGTGGCAAGCCACGAAAGGAGGGCTGGGTCTTGCGACACTGAGGTTGCGGTTGTTGTGTATTTGTCCACGCAGCGATGATGACGATGAGCGCCGTAAGGCTGGCCTTATCTTCGGGATCTGTTGCCTCCTTGTGGTGGCTGCTTTGGTCGCTGCGTCTGGCCTCCTTTCTAAAGAAGGTAAGGTAAAACCTACGCAGCTGATCCTTTTGTGCCAGGCGCTATCTTTCTTGGCGGTGGCTTCAATACACCCAGCCTGATCTCGAATGCGTACTGCCAAGTTATCTCATTCATCCTTCTAAAGGCGCCCACCACTGCCCCAAATAAAAGGACACGAGGGGGAACGAAATCTGTTCTGTAACGATGGATTAAGACAATCTAACCAGAAAATTATTTTCTCCGGAACCCGGCTATTTTAAACTAGAAGGGCCATATATTAAGATATATCTGTAGCCTTCACCGCGAGATAGCACGAATTAATTACGATTTGTACAGTAATTTTTCGGGCTCACAGCCCGAAACCACCGTTCTCATCACAATGGTGATCATGAAATATTTTTTGTCGTGGATCATAGAAGCATTAGCTGTTTAGATGTCAACAGTTTAAATGAAGTTAAGGGGCGCTTTAGAATAAAATTTATTATGCAAGAGTTGCTTTTATTTCTGCCATTTGTGGATGAACAACGTACGCACGTAGAGCCGTGAAGTTTCTACTCCGTTTAAATGCATTTTCTTATTACAAAGCACTTCTTCAGCTCCTATCGGTTGCCTTTTCAAGCACTGGAAGAGTAAACTGTACCTAATGTCAACAGGCTTCGAACACTGCTTCTTTTTCTTCTATTCGTGTTCTACTTGCGGAGGCTTATCAGGGCTAACTTTCTTACACATTCCAAAGAGCGCACGGGTAACTGCGATCTATATGCGCATTCTGCTACGTATCTCCTCGAACGCTTCTGCTGTAGAAAATGTTGCCAATTTGTGAAGACAAAAAAGTGTAAGACGTAACGCGGAGAAAATGAAGAAAAGCTAACCAGGACCATCAAAGGTACTGCTAATTACAGTGCCAGCTGATCGCTAATCCTAAGCGCAACTTTGATGCTACTAATGAATGATGTGTTCAAATGCAAACCGGGCGTTAGTATTCGCCGCATCAGTGAGAGGCTATTGCAATTGATATATGCAAAACCGATTGGCTTGGCATTTAATTAATGGGCCAACACGCGTGTGGAACCATCTTATTCACCCCTTTCTTGAGACGTCTCCTGCTCAGAATTGCAGAGCCCGGCACCATTATCTCGTCTTATCGGCCTCGTCGACTCGGGCTGCAGAATCCTCTCTCTGTATTGGTGATATCGCTCCGCTTCCCGAGCGCAAAACTTTCGGTGCAGGGGGGTTTGCGTTCGCACTGACTTAACGAAATTTTCACGGCTATCCCTTGAAGCGAGTCATGTCCTCCGAATGGCCTCTATCGTTAGGTTACTGCAATACAACAAAAAAATACTCTGTTTTCACTTTAAATGGAGCTTGAAATGTAGAAGGAGTCGGAAAAATAAAGAAGTGCCGGCTCCACCATCTGGTTTTTTGATGTAAAGTGTAATTCGTCGACAGAGTTTTTTTACGCATATTCTGGAGGCTCGTCTAGACAGTTATCACGTCAAGAGGTTATTCATGCACTGATTTCTGGCGTAGATGTCCCGAATTTGAACCACGTGGCGGAAAGATATCTAAATCTATTTTTAAATAAATGCGTCGCTTACTGCTAGACAACAACAAGATACGTAGAAAGAGCGATAGAATAAATTCGCACTAGGAAAAAGTTACAGCTCATAGTCCAATTTAAAGGTACAAGGCTTGGGCACAATTCGCGTTTGCAAAAGGCTTCACAAACATGGCTGCATCGTTAGGAGGGCAAAACCAATTTCGAACACCGCCAGCCTGGAAAGGCGATTTGTGATTTTCCTGAGCAGTTCAGCGGAGTTCCGAGACTTCGATGAATTTTAAACTGCTCGCAGTGCGTGAGTTTAGCAGATGATAATGAGTCGCAGTCCTTGAAGCGACTTTCGAGAGTTCGGAACTGCGTCCAAATGCGACAGAATTCGCGTTTTTCGTGTGACAAAAATGTTTTGCTGTCTTCCGATGACCGCAAGGGTCTGCAATACACACCAACGTACAGTCATAACTATGCCATACTGATCACTACGTTATGCTTTTTGCTTTCAAGAGTGAAAAAAAATTTACCCTTTGGTGTTGGGAGAAAATATGTCGTCTCTATGTCATAGGGGTTGAAAAAAACTGTATTGTAATACTAATTAATCGTATTCTATTCGCAGAGGAAGCTAGAGAAACAGATGAAACTAGTCCACCTAACTACGCCAAAGGTAAGCCGCCAAGTGATGTCTCTTTATGATTTCAATTCAAAGGTTATGTGTACGTCCTCATAGTGTTATTGTGGGTGTGGCTGCAATGCTAGACAAGGCCTTCAAAGAAAGCTTAGTAGCACACAGTGTTCTTTAAAGACAGTCACGAGTTGCGTCGAAGAGTACATTCCACTGCAGTGAGAAATCGCGCACTACGTCCTGAGCCGTTGAAAGGAAATGATAATAAAGAATCAGACCTGAATTTTTATAATAATTCGGAAACAATAAAGCTGAACCACCTCTTCGCTCTAACTGGGCCTGCCAAACCCTCTTGCTCTTTATTCTTAACGCCATCTTGCTACGTTTCCCGCACTTGGTGAGAACTTTTGCGGAATTTCATATTTTAAGTTATATAAGTTACTGTGTATATCCTTCCTGCACCATCTCAGATGGTTGTATTCGGTTAACTACAGCTGATATTAGCTATTCTGACGAGCTTGTTACTTTATATTTTCGTCTTTTTCATTCGGTGCTGCTCTCAATGCACGCAGGGTTTATTACTTTGCCCTCTCAGCTTGCAATAGTCGAGTGTTTCCGACATTGCGATTATCGGCGCCGCTGCAAGAACCGTGGATCATGAACTTACCGGTCGAGCATGCGAGTCCAATCTGATGCTGCTAAAACCGGCGCCGTCGTAGACGTGATGTTTATGATGCCGGTGCTTTAAAATAAGACTTAGCTATTGGACGCTGTATGTTTATACAAGTTTTAGGAAGGCCAGAATCAGTGTAGTTAGGTCTGGTTTATGGGTGTTTAACGTCCCAAAGCAACTCAGACTATGATAAAGGCCGAAGTGAAGGGCTCGGGAAATTTCGCTGACCTGGAGTTGTTTAACGTGCTCTGATTTTGCACAGTGCATGGGTCGCTAGAATTTCGTCTTCATCGAAATTCGACCGTCGCGGCCGGGCTCTGTTTTTTGCTTAGATTGTTTTTCTTCTTTGGAACATTTATTTTTTTTTCATTTATTTTTAATTCGCGTTGAGCCTGGTAAAGCATTGCTGGTCCAAGCATCCTCCCTCTTTCTTTTATGTTTCTTTTTACCTTTTTTTTTAGAGGACCAATAAAAGGGTAAAAGTTATCGATTTCGCGCCTTTCGGGTCAGGCGCCGAGCGCCATAACTGCTTAGGCACCGTGGCTGTGCCGCTATTTATAAAACAGTATTATTTTTGGCACTATTTGGTTTGTGAGCCTGCAGAAAAAATGGTCAAATTCTATGCGTGTGTGTAGTCGAAGCATGGTTGAGGAGTTTGCTAGACCAGATTGTTCAGGGTTATTCAAATAACTATCTCGATATGACACACACAACGGAAGCGAACATACCGAAACCAAGGAGAATGTGGGATGTTTTTTTTAAAATTTTGGTGTTTATTTACAAGTGATTATAAAGCAGTAGAAAATAATCACATGCCGCCGGTGAACCCACGACCTCCGAATTTAGTGTCCAACTGAGCTACTGCAACCGTTGTCCGATGTTCCGCCTCTCGGGGGCATTTACTTGTACTCTAACCGAACATTGAGAGTGTTCTGCAGGGCCACCCTAGTTCGGTTCGGTTATACTACACGTACCGACGCAAAATTCGTTGATCGTGGGTTCGGATCACACCGCCGGCCTGTGGTTATTTTTTCCTCTGCTTCATAATCAGTTACCGTTAAAAAAAACCCCATGTCACTCCCATAAATGAACACTACATATTAGAAAAAAAAGAGCCCGGTTGCTCCTTGGTTTTGGTGACTGTTGACTTCTTTCATGTATGTCACAAAGAGCCCCTATTTTTCCTTCATTTGTCTGCTGAACAGATGCTTGCGCCTGCGTTCTGGCGTCTTGATGTGTGGGAATCATAAGAGGGTTCTCGCTCAGCTTCCACTCTCACCGTTCGATGACGCCCCTACGTGTCACTCGCAGAAGCATAAGAGGGTTCTCACGCAGCTTCCACCCTCTCCGTTCGATGACGTTCTGCGTCACACCTGCGGTAACTCAGGGCGTTCTACGTCCACCGCTTATGAACGTGGGTGGCGCTGATGGACACTCTCAAGGTTAGGTTACTTGTAAACATAAATACCTCCGAAAGCAGAAGATTTGACAGCCATCGTCGTAGCTCAGAGGTAGAGCACCGGACGCGTAATTCGGAGGTCGTGGGTGCTGATCCCACCGACGGCAGGTGCTTGTTTTTTCTTCTGCTTTTCTAATCAATTAGCTTCAAGCGATAACATATTCAGCAATATTCTAAATTGATCAACACCAGAAAATAAATAAGTAAATAAAAAAATCCCCTGTGCCCCTTGGTTTCTGTGGCTGTTGGCTTCTTTCATGTTTATAACGAGCCCCTCATTCCCCTTCCCTTCTTTGCAGTAATAAAGGGCGTTCTACGTCGGCCGAGGGTGGCTCTGGTGAACACTCTCAAGGTTCGGTTAAACTATACATAGATGAAAAACCTCCAAAAGCGCCAGATTGGACAGCCGTCTACGTAGCTCGGTTGGTAGAGAGCCAGACGCGAAATTGGGAGGTCGTTGGTTGTGAAACAATGAATCACTAGTTGTAAAAAGATGTAAGGAAAACATTCCAACCTATCTTTATCATCTCACAAAGTACCCTTGAAGGCGCCTATTCATCACAGTTGAATAGTGTTTTCAAGAAGAGTGTGACAAGGTACGCGACCTCATTTCTAAGATATCGCTTTAAAACTCCACGATTAATGTGAATCTTGTCCGACAGGTGTTTCCCCGAATCTTGTATGCGTCTCTTGTAGTTAACCACGCTGTCGCGTGTGCTATGTTTCCTCACATATGCTTCGTTCCAATTAGACAGCCTAGGCAACATTACATGGAAAATCAGTTACTAAACGCCACACTCTTAAAAAAAAAACACAAATGGGAGCAAATGCATCGCCCTCTAGCGCACACCCAAAAAAGAGGTCTTATTTCCTACGTATAAAAGGAATATTTTATTTTTAACAAGGTGGGTATTTAGGTGTACAAGGAAGTAATTTTTACTACCCACAGGAATGGAGCCGGAAATAGCGTCATGTTTATTTGTCATCATTCAGGCTCATTCTCACAGCCGTGCCAGCGGCTAAAATGGGCAGTAGCTGCTGGGGCCGGCGGCAACCCAACTTGGGAAACTACTCTGCCCTATTGTGGCCCCGCGTCACACTTTGTTTTCTCCGTGTGCAAACACAGCGGCGGCGTAGGCGACGGCAACAGGAGTCGTCTGCTTTTGCTGTACGAGCTCGTTTGGTTGTCTATGTTCGTTGATAAAGGGATCTGACATTAGAATGAACAGCTAAAACTTGAAAAAGATTCGCTTGTGGAGTAATTTTCACGGTCATGCACCGCACTACACTTGACTAGAAACCAGAGCAGACGACATAAGTTGAAAATGACAACACCCCTGAAGGTATTTTGGAGTGGCAGTGTTTGCTTTCATATTCACTTCTTTAAGACTTGGATTTTCATTATGACTCAGGAAATACGTAGCCTCATCAGCTCAACCAAAAACTCAGCGTTGAAACTACGTTTTATAAGTTTCATGTTTATGCAGCACATTATGATCCGCTGCAACATACAGCGAAAGCCACACTGAAAAAAGCTTTGAGAATTAGGCCTAAGCGTGGGCTCTGAAGGGTAGGCGACAGTCACCAAGGAAGTTCAGGTATGGTTAGAAAACTGGAGGGTTCACAAGAGCGGCTGGGCTGTGTAGCTTACTGTAGCGGAGAACCGCGAGAGCCGATATCTTGTACCGCGGCAGGCGCCCGTGAAGGAGCAGAAGTGAGCAGATATCCAACGATGATGGTAAGCAACGGATCGTCACTCACCGCCATTATCAGACGGCTGATCAGAAGGAGAAGGGACACTAGGTAGCAGGGCGTATGGCGCAAAATGGTGTTTTTATTCTACTGGGGACTTCAGCTGAATTGAAACCAAGAAACTCCATTTAAAAATGGCATTTATAAGGAGGAGAATCCTTCTTTATACCCGCATTTTGAGTGAAGGGTGTAAAATATGTCATTTATCGCATTTTATGCGAAGCATATTACTAGAGCTACACTACATCCCGTCGAGCGCGGCGGTGGAGCTACCACCGTGACCACGTGACACCACGTGACCACGTGACACCACGCGACGACATGACGTCACAGCAGAGGAGAGATGGGCTGCCGGCTCGCGCGGTCGGCCGCGGCGGTGGAGGCTCCACATCAGAGGCGCTGCCTGCTGCTGCTGGGGGTACATCAATACAGTCTATAGGGAATGGTGGCGGTGGTGACTAAGGGTGTTTCCAATGTACTTTCCATGGGTGCCAAGAATGCTGTTGTAGCCGGTGCTGGGGCAGCGGTTGTACACTCGGCATTGAATTCATCGATGATCCCGTATATAGGTGCCACGGCAATCCTTGCTACACTTCTAGTGGTTGTATTAAAATAACCAAGTATTCAACCAAGGAAAGCCATGTATTACCAAGTCTAGCCATCAATATGCTTCGCATCTGACTAGGCTTAACCTTAGCTAAGCCTCAGCCATTTTTTACTTTATATAGATGGAGTAAATATTTCCCCATATGGAGTTTAAAGGGTGACGCCAACCATTTAAACTCCCGTTCGGGTTGATACTTGTTTACAGTGTACTTTACACCCGAAATCGACTCGGCCGTGACAGCATCGCTTTCGCATCCAACGTCACGGGTCGGTGTTGGTCTATACTTAAAGGAACCAGCAGAAATGATTAAAACGGTGCTTTATGGTCGAAGAGGGCAATTGGATGGGCCAGCTGGTGCATGACACACAAATCAGCATCGCACTACACCGGACATAGCAAAAGGACACAAAGAATTCAGCGCCGCTGTCTGTGTCTTCTGCTATGCCCCGTCTACTGCGCTGCTAATTTGGCGACTGATTGTGTTGTTGTGTAGATTCGCTTTATTATGTTGTAGCATTAGAGCTTTGCAAGAGCAACTAGCAGAGCACTACTTTTCCGAACTTCGAGGCTTCTTTCGCAGGTGGGCCAAGCCTTTCAGGCAATAGTGATCCGAAGGTGACGACAGGTGAGTGGTCTCTCATATCAAATGTGTGCACTACCATGGTGTGCCAAGAAAAAGAGCTACCTGTTGATTAACTTACTTTTACTCTGCATGAAATACTACTCTGACTACAAAATAAAAATACGAGGAACTTTAGCGGCTAAAGTGGTGAAAGGCGAAAGCCTGAGTGTTGCATTCTGCTACGCGATTGTTCACTTCACATTTTGTTGGTGCATTAATTAACTGCCAATTAATGACGCTTAATCTTCGCCTTTAGGAGTGGAACGCGACAGCGTGTTGTAGCGCTGCCAGAGAGTCCACGGAATGCCACCACCCGTTCGGCGCGATGCGTTGCCCTTTGAACGCAACGCTTTTTGAGGAAAGGAAATGGGGCTGTAATTCTCTGTCGTCTCGGTGGACACCTGAGCAGCACGGTACAGGTAGCGAGGAAGTGTGAGTGAAAGAAGAAAGAGGGGCCGTAGTGAAGAAAATGAAAATTGTATTTGAGGAAAGGAAATTACGCATTAACTGTCTCACATATCTCAGTAGACACTAGTCGAAAATTGTATTTGAGGAAAGGAAGTTGCGCAGTAACTGTCGCACATATTTCGGCGGACACCCGTCAAAATTCGCGCGTGGTGACGTCACGATAATTTGGACCAATCTGAAACGCGGACAAATACGCCTTGCTCGTCGGTAAATTGGTTTTTGAGGAAAGGAAATGTATCTGTCTCTCATATCTCGGTGGACACCTAAACCTCGCCGTAACGGGAAGGGAGGAAGATGGGAGTGAACGAAGACACCGTATTCACTAGACGCACCTTTGTTCATTCCAAACCATCGAGCTGGCATGGCGGAGTGGTAGCGTGCTCGACTCGTACTCCGGAGACAGGGGTTCGATTCCCAAGCTCGGCCAATTTCTTACTCGGTTTTATTTATTTATCTGGTCTGACTAGAAAGGTTAATTGGACTAATTGGTTAAGTAAGCAATTAACTAATCTCTGTCAAACTTACTTGGAGCATCACTATACGATCCCTTTAATTGGTTGCATGGTTAGTAGCCAAAGTACAATTGGCCCCGTTTGAAATTCGCGCACTGTGACGTCACGACAGTTTCGACCAACTGAAAAGCGTGACATTTCTGTCGACAGCTCCTGCTTACAACGATGAGGCATTAAAGGCTTCCGCCTTAAAAGATGCTAGCCTTGCGCAAGGGGCATTCAGTAAATCCTCACATTGCATCATCTTTGCACCTAATGGTTACATGTCGAGGAGCTTTCTTCCGTGTTTCGATCTCGCTTCGCGCTGTGTAAAGAAAGTGGGTAGGTAGCATCGCTTGGTACAGACACTACGTCGAGCATTTTACCGTAATTATTCTTTTATAAGATCGGAATCAGCGTTTACAAGTGTTTATAAGGGCGTGAAGAATATGCGCAGGGGACGTGCGCCATATAGCCTCATCTCGGCACATCCTGTTCTTTGCAAGACAGACCGTGGGCTGGTCGCCGAGCAGGAGTGATTACTGTGGACGTGTGCAGAAAATTGGAAGACACGGGTGTCGTAAACAAGAGTGTGCAAGTTCTTCAGGTTGCTACAGGTTGCTACGTGCAAGTTTTTCAGGTTGCATCAGGTTGCTACGGGTGACACGAAAACATCCACTCTTGTTCTTGTTAGGTTTCATGTTCCACCGTTGACACCATTTGGAGATGCTACTAATATCTGATTGTAAGAGAGATATCGCAGTAGTTGTTTATTTTACGACACACATAACAATCATCCTCAAAGACACAAACGAATGAACTAAGGTTTGCTGCCGAGCCATTTATGCATGCGAGGAAAGGCAGGAGTCCAGAGAATTAACCCCGGACGCAAACCGGAATCAACTGGGGAAAACTGAGAGCCAATATTAGCGCAAAGCTTTGTAATTGGTATTTGTTTTTTCTTCGAAGCTGCTCGCACGCATCTTCACCGCTTTACTTGTGATGCAAAACGCGACCAGATTTGTCTCGAATGATCACTCCCGGGCGGAACTGATTCCACGTTGCTCCATTGTTCCAAACTGTTGTAGTTACTTTGCACGCCGCATCCGTTGTCAGCTTTTTTCTTAGCATGGCCACCAGCGGCAGCCGTTCTGTTCGGCAACCGCCGAGCACGCTTGTAGCTACGCCGCCGCCAAATCATCCAGATCTTTGTGGGCGCTAGTCAGCCCAATAAAGAGTTTCTAATACCCGAGATTAGAAGCATCTTTTCTGTAGGCTACATCACGAAATAGTTTTAGGTTGATTATCAGCATCGAAGGTAGAGTGGGGTTAAAGATGAGTCCTCAGGATTTTTAAACGCTATGGCGTTCGCTGGTGATACACAAAATACGCCTCCCATCGAAATACGCCCCCGAGAGAATTTCGTCGATTAGGCGAACGAAGGATAGACTTTTTCTTGCTGGAAGTCTTTATGAACTGGCTAACCACTGGTCATTGCCTTATTCGTCACCGTTATTAGCGGAATGAATGTGTTAGTGAGCAAAGAAACCAGTTCTTTAAAGAGATTCTATACCTCGCGTCAAGCCAGTGTTGAGACAACCCTAGCAAGTAGTTATTAAAGAAGGCAAAGCTCTTGATTAATAGCGATAAAATCTGTTATAACCCCTGAGGGGTTTTAATTGTCTATCGCGAGTATAGGGGCAGAAATATTCAGTTCCAAATGAAACAATGATCGATCGCTTAACGCCGGAAGGTATGAAAGACAAATGACGATGCCTTGGGACATAGTTAACAATAGACCTAACACACTTGATGACGATGACGCAGTTTTGCTTTGTTCATTGAAAAGTTGTGACAGGCTAAAATTGGCACACATTTGAAGAAAGTTGCTGCATTCCGTCGAGAAAAGGTTAGGATAGCAAATGAATGTGACCACATGATAGACGGGTAGTTGAACTAATAAGCTGAAGCTGTTCCTTATACAACTTCTATGTTCGTAAGTTGACCTGTTGTAACAGAGATGAGCACCATACAGTTTTTGAGACCGCGTGACCGCGGTTAACTTCGATATCCCCGCGGAGCAAAAGCAATTGACAGCACGAAAATACTGAGCGAACAAAGAGAATAACACTCCTCGGGGACAGCAATCGGCAAACGTTAATGAAACTTTTTGCATGGAAGGTTTGAAGGCTACTAACCGGGATGAACAAACGCATGCTATAAGCAAGCCGCACAACGATGCTGTTCCCACGACGACTGAAACCTTCGGCTTCTCGTAAGCCGCTTTTATCTCGGAACATTCCTGACATCATTGTCGATGCCGTGACCTTGAACGAAGGAGCGATTGTCGGGGTCGGATGCCAGTTCAGCGCTAAGGTCAGGGTCGTGAACATTTTTCGCAGAAAATCCCCTTCCTTCTGAACTATGGTAAAGGCTGGCACCAGTTCTAGCGCAGATCGAGTGAGGTACAACAATATTTAGTAAAGATACGAAGTGAAGCAGTGATAAGACAGGACTAGCTCAAATGAAATACATTTCGGGAAAAGCCATTACAACAGTTAACTGCTGTCCATCATCTTCAGGCAGCGATAGTGAGGCGATGATGTGAAACAAGGACCTTATTGTTCAACCACATTGATTTTTCGTCGATAAAGCTGCCACAGATTACAGATCGCCTTTTATCAGGCTGACAGGGCGGTCTCAGGCGGAAATGAAGGAAATTCTTAGGCACGAGGAACGGAAACAGAAACTTAATAGGTAGCGTCGGTTGAATCGGGCGCCTACTCACAACTGAGATACTGACACCAGGACGATACCACAATGCAGGTATCACCATCTATATGTCAATTTGTAAGGCGTTATGCCCTTCCAGAGATGCATTTCATGTTTATTCACGACTGACCGCAAAATTTATTTTTTGTGCGATTACATTCACCATTCCCTGACGCCACTGCCCCGACGGGACCAGCCTTTCCATTAGAAGGATACTGCGTCCCCGTACAGACATCGGCAACTGCTGTATGATTGTGCGCCGATGGGCTCCACAAGCGCGGGGGTATTGTCTACTGATTATGGCAGAGGTACTAGAATGAATACGGCTATCTTCGAAGAGAGATAGTATTTCCGCGAATGTTTGTAGTGCTTGTTTGTTCATTCTTCAAAGCTGTATTTCTGCTTGTGGTGCAAGACGCGACGAGATTTATCTCCACTTATCGCATCCAGGCGGAGTCGATTCTACGTTGCTCCAGAACGTTCTAGTAACTTCAGCTATCAGCTTTAAACTGAGCACGGCCGAGAGCGGCGGGAATTCTTTTCGACGACCGCTTCACTAGCGTCGTACGAAAAGAAAAAAAGAGCGGAGGCCCTGCTGCAGTCACGAATTCAACACCCAAACGAGACTGTGGCTGCGAATGTGGTAGAAGTGAAACGCCTTTTCAGGCGCGTCAAGCCTGACATGAATGAGGAAAAGAACCTCACCTTACTGATGCGTGCTTAAAGGAGCAACTGTTGGCTGGCCTGATTCGGTATCCTCCAAAAACCGTCGAAGAGACCGTAGTCGAAGCTTCGACCATCGAAAGGAACCTTGACGCCCGGACCCGTCAGTACAATCGAACACTTGAAGTGCTGATGACAAGATCCCCAGATGATGCCCCTGGGTCAGGGATAACCTGAGAGATTCAACATTCGAAACTGCTCGCGATGATCATCGCCAACTGCTTCCAGCCCCTACACAGCAGACGCTGCAGACCCAGGTGTCATCGCTCACCGACACAATCCGTGAGAAGTACAGCATGCATTTGGCTCTCCGTCGCCGCCGGAACCAAAGGAAGCCAAAGCCATGACCTACGCCGTCGCACACGCAGTCTCGTACTCCGACGAGACCCCACAAGCCCTCTTCGACGGGAAGCACACCTACAGGAACGACGGCACATCCCTCCGGCAAGCCCATCTTACGGGGTACAAGCTTGGGCGAGTTGGTGATGGTTGACTTGCCACATAGCGCTAAAAAGACACGGACACAAGGGAGGCACACAGGACGGGAGAGACACAGGACGGACAGCGCCTGTCCTGTGTGTCTCTCTTGTGTCCGTGTCTTTTTAGCGCTATGTGGCAAGTAACCCACCTTACGAGCGACGCAAGCGCTCTGGGAAATGCGATTAATGGAGGACTCCCGACAGCCGCCCCCTGCGTTTCCATTGTTGCCATGCAGGGCGCATACTTCGCCACTGCCCGCACACACACATTGGCCTGCGGGGTTTCGAGATCGACTCCTCGCGACCACTTCCCGGCCGGCGATCACGGGAAATCGACGACAACCTGTGCACAAGGGAGTATGTGTCTTCATGCCGTCTGTCCGGCTTGCCGTCGCCGTCCAGCACACGTTTTGCATCACGAAGCCGCAGCCACACTGTGGCTGTCCGAGGAAGGTCTCCTAGCCCCGGTAGAGGAAGCTGAAACAACCTGGGTCGCTGGAGGAAAGGACGAATATCCTCCAACGACCTTGTCCTATGAAGACGCCGCACCCACTGCGCCTATGCCACATACAAACAGGAGCTCAGCCATGACGCTATCTGACTTGACAGTGACGCCGCCGCCGAGTAAAGCATCCATGACACGCCCTACCCATGGTTCTCATGCCCGACGAAGCCGTGACCAGACGCCAAGGACGACGTGCAACGCAAGAGCTAGGACATCGGACTTGAAAGTGTGGCTATCGATGGCTGTACAGTTACGGCTCTAGTTGACACAGGAGCCGATTATTCAGCGATGAGCGAAACATTCGCTGCTCAGATGAAAAAGGCCACAACCGCTTGGGGCGGCCCAAAGTCCGCACCGCAGGAGGCCACCTCATTACTCCATTGGGACGATGCACAGCGCGAGCGAACGTCAAAAGACATACTAATCCCGTGAAATTCGTTGTGCCACAGCAATGTTCCCGCGAATTGATCTTGGGTGTGAATTTTCGTAAGGAGCATCAGGCGATCATCATCCTGCAATCCAAGTTAATCATGCTTTCGACGAATGAGGTCGTCCCTTCAAAGACAACCATGGAGAAGCATGTTGCCCTGAGTATCAGGGATGAACAAGTGGACGTCGCACCCCGATCAAGCGTTATAGTCACCTTAGGTGCCACTGATGCACGAAACAGAAGATCTCACCGAGGGGAACATGGAGTTGACCCTAGAGCGAGGAATCGGCATCGCTAGAGGCATTGCTCATTTTCGGAATGGACAAGCTGGCGTGCTGCTGACGAACTTCAGCCATCAATACCGGCACGTTAACAAGGGAACGACGACTGCTTTCTTGGACGAACTATCCGATCTTCACGACGCCTTTGCCCTCTCCGAACGAGTTCCAGAAGATTCACCTAATCAGGTTCACAAGCATATCTGCGACATCAAATCAGCCCAGTCCCGGAACACACAAGACCAGATCCGCAATCTGCTTCGAAGCTACAGCGAGTGTTTCTCCTCATCGCCCAAAGTCCGACAAACTCCGATTGTCAAGCATCGCCTTGTAACTGACCTGTACTCCGGACCTTCTGACCAGAGCCCCTTCCATTTGTCGCCGCGAGAACGACAAGCCATCCGGGACCAAGTGCATGAAATGCTTCGCGACGACGTCATCCAGCCATCAAACAGCCCCTGGGCAGCGCCGGTTGTTCTAGTGAACAAGAAAGACGGCGCGCTCCGATTCTTCGTCGATTACCGCCGGATGAAAGCATAACGAAGAAGGGCGTCTACCCTCTCCCCCGCATCGTCTACTCTGCGCATATTATCAATCATTTGTAAAGAACTTTCCGGGCATTTCTGAGCCTTTGACCCAACTGACAAGGGCATACGTGCCATATAATTGACAAGCGCCGCAAGCGGAATCCTTCAAGGAACTTCTGCGCCATTTACAGTTCCAACCCACCCTCGGGCACTTTGATGGAAACGCCGAGACTCAAATTCATACCGAAGCAAGCAGTGTGGTCCTCGGCGCCGTCCTCGTTCAAAAAACCGACGGACTGGAGAAATTAATCGCATACGCTAGCCGTTCACTGTCCAAGGCTGAGGCTAACTATTCAACAACTCAGAAAAAGTGCCTTGCCATCATCTGGGCTACGTCGAAATTCCGCCCCTACCTGTACGGACGACCGTTCTAGGTGGTCACCGATCAGCACGCACTGTGATTGCTCGGCAGTTTGAAGAACCCCTCCGGCCGCCTCGCTGGATGGAGCCTGCGGCTCCAGGAGTTTGACGTCACCGTCCTTTACAAGTCCGGACGCAAGCACTCTGAGGCAGACTGCCTGTTACGAGCCCCTGTAGATGCACCACCGCCGGACGACGATGAGGACGCCTTCCTGGGACCCATCAGCTACAGCTCTTTTGCATAGCAGCAACGCTCAGACCCTTACCTAAAACGCCTCATCAAGTACTTGGAAGGCAAGGTTTCTTCACCTCCCGCTTCGTTCAAGCGAGGATTGCTTTCGTTCTGTGTGCAGAATGTTGTCCTCACGAAGAAGAACGTCGCCGTCACGGATTCAGTGAAAAGCTTTTGCGCTACTATTTCGGTCCATACAAAAGTTTTCGCCGGCTATGTGAACTGGACGATGAAGTTTTTCCTGAAGAAGTGACTGCATCCTAGCGACGCCGCTTTGGACCAGAAGTGTTCCCTGTCATCCATCTAAAGCCCTGTTATACGCGCTAAAGTACGCTGTGTTTCCTCACTCAGTGTTTATTTTTTCACAATCCGTTTTATTTATTTGTAGTTGCCTTATGTTTTAAAGCATCGGTTCAATGTTTTTTTGAGAGGGGAGTACTGCCGGGAATTCTTGTAGTGCTTGTTCATTCTTCAAAGCTGCCGGCACGCCGCTTTATTGATTTGTTTGTGATGCAAGATGTGATCAGACTTATATCTATTGGTCGCATCTATGTGGAGCCGATTCAACTGTTGTCCCAGAGTGTTCTAGTAACTTTGCATGCTTTATCTATAAAGTTCGCTATCAGCTTTGAACTGAGCACAGCCGAGAGCGGCGGGAATTCGTTTCGACGACCGCCAAGCACGCCTGTTCCTAAACTGCCGCCGAGTCATTCAGTTGTTTGCGGGCGGAAGTCCACACAAATTCAATAGTTTCGTTTGGAACCCATTCTCGCTATTTTCCTTCTCGCCGGACTGCAGTCACCACTACGTGACGGTATGGTATAGGGGCTTTAACGTCTGAAACTGACATGTGGTATGATGTAACACCGCAGTGGACGGCTGCGGATTAATGTCTACCATCCATAGCGTTCCTTACCATGCACTGTACACGGGCGCCTAGCCTTTCGCCTCCAGGAAGACGAGGCTGCCGCAGCCGGGATACTGCGTTCTCGGGCTAAACAGCCGAGTACGCTGATCCCTGGGCCTTGGCTGCGGAATCGAAGACAGATAGTCCCGCTCATTAACTGAGGCGCCGCCATTTTTTACTCGGAAAGTTTTCTACAGTGAACTGTTGGCTATCTAGGATCGCGTAGAGTTATGATTTTCGCTGTCAGGAGTCCACTTTAATCCCCGCTAGCCACTTGTTAGAGGCATTTGCGCCGATTTTGTGAAGCAACAGTTCTGTTGTATTTTTCACTCAGCTGCCTTGGAAGAAGAGCAGTATAGTCAACCGTGCGTCTCCAACTATTTCAGGCACGTGTTCGCCGCAATCCAGACACGGGAAATACGAAACGGACATGATTTCGAGAAGGTTAGAGGACACTCTGCCACAAACACTGTCGAAACAACGCTCCTCCGTGGCTCTTGATATCGATCGAGAAAAATGACAGCTTTGGAAATATATTTTGCAGCGGACTGAAACCATGCAGGAATCGCCGGACTGCGTAACAGGGATCCTAAATGATCATTCTTAGAGAACGACCGCATTGGTCATTTCAGTAATTACATTCAAAATGATCGTCCTGCCTTCTCATCAGCTGTTGGTATTTTTGGATGAGCTTTGTTTATAACGAACACCGTGTTTCTTTTTTTTTTTACTCGAGAAGACACAGCCAGAAATTTTTCTCGTTCTGTCGATGACTAAGTCAATCTGGAAATCGTGGATTGCCTTAGTTCTGCGAACATAATGTTGTCATAGTGAAGAAGAACTTCGCACCGAACAAAACAGCATACCGCCTTGTTGTACCTTGTTGTGGCAAGGTCTTGCACACGGAAAGCGAGATCAAGCGGAAGCGGACTTGAATGCTCACAGTGTGCTCAAAATAAGGTTATTTTCCAAAAATGATGTCAAAGGAACACTGCTGTAGTGTTATGAAACTTCCAGCACGAGCGTGCCCCCTGATAGTGACTCCAGCGGCTGCCCGCCTAGCGCACGTAACAAGGTTTTTCTAGGTGCACTGGTGTATATGAAGACCCCTTTCCAGATGTGGGCACTTATTTCCACTGGTTAGACTCAGTCACGTCGAAGTGCAAGGATTCTGTGCCGAAAGACCGGTCCTGTCATTTTTCAAGGAGGTCCCGGCTTTGAAGAGAGCAGGGTTGGTTTTACATTTTGTAGGAGCACGTGAGAGAGCAGGGAAAGTCTGTAATAAATACGATGCCTGGCACACACGCAGTTCCTATGCTCAAAAACAGTGCTAGATCGCCGGTTTCCTAGCTGGAAGTCTTCGAACTTTATCAATGCCCAGTCGAAGGGTGCCTCAAATTGTCTTGGGGAGGTGAGCACCGAAGCAAGCTATATCGCGGCCGCTTTGCAGCATTTATAGTGCCGACAGTCCGCTATACAGACCGCGAAGTCGATTCGGTCGCAGATTTCCAGCTATTTAGGAGGAGAAGACAATTCAGCATCATGAATAGCAGGTCCTGATTACATCGGTCATTGACCAGCGTTAACTAGAAGTACCGTGTCCACACAGTCACCAGCTTCGAACTGCAGCGCTTCGTAGAGATGCGAGGGGATATAAGCCGTCGTTTTCGTTCCAGGAAATAGGGACGGATGGCTTTCAGACAGGTTGGTTAGCCGGGAGCCTTAGGAAAGTTATGGCTCCTTTCTTTTGCTGCCACCATTTCACATGGTTGGGAACACTTCTACCCTTGTGCTGTGCAATGTTAATGCATGTTAAAGGTCCCCAGGAGGCCGAAATTAGCCCTGAGCCTTCAACTACGGCACGTCTATCTCTCTTTCTCCTTTCGCTCTCTCATTCACCCCTTTCCTCACGGCGCGGCTCAGGCGTCCACCGTGATATGTGATACAGATAACGCGTCATTTCCTTTAATCAAAAAATAAATTTCAACTTTTCCCAGCGATCTGGTTAGCCCCGAGTGGTCAGCCAACACAGCATTCGCCTCGCCAAAGCTTCGGTCGCCGAACTCTTTCTGCCGCAAAAAAGAATAATTGGCGACGATTACGTTACTTCATAATGCAAAAATTTCGGCGCAGCTCATCAGCTGTTTTAGCTTTTCAATAGGCTGAGGCAAAGAATTTGAGCAAGACGTGTATGTTCAACTACAGACAATATGTTATTTTTCGCACATTTTCTTTCTTTAAGAAACACTACACTAACAGTTCTTGCTTGTGATGAACGAAGGTTTGTGGTCGGAGAAATATATGGATATATGCTCGATTTGCTGCACCAATGCCTGGTTCTCGAAGGCGAGGTCTATGCAAGTATTTCGCGAGGTTGTCACAGCCGCGGGAGGCGTTACGAGCGAGAGTAACGAGGTGTTCCTGATAAGTGGTAAAAAAATTCCTTTGTCTTTATATGTACATTAAAATCCTCACCCATCCAGCCACTGTGGCAGGTGGTTATTAATGGTTGATCGTGACAGTTCGGTCACCATTATCAGTGCTAACGCATGCAACCCAAACCTCTCTCTCTCATCCCCCCAATTACCTATAAGCGCGAGTCAGGCGTCCGCTGACCCAGGAAGCCAATTATATGCACTTCCTTTCCTTGAAATGATCGGATTATCAACCTTTGCCAACGCCAACGCCAATGAACACAATGAACGCCGGCGGCCTATGGCTTCAGTGCGAGGTTTCTGGCACAAAGTTGTCAATGCCTGCAGCCCGCATCTCTCTGATCCCCCTCGTACCTATAAGCGTGATTCAGGCGTCCACTGACCAAGGGAGCCACTTCCTTTCCTTAAAATTGCACAACGTTGTCAATGCCAAAGCATGCAGCGCACATCTCTCACTCCCGCCGCGTAGCTTAAAGTACGACTGAAGGGTCTTCCGTTCAAAGAGGGCAGTTATGCGCCTTTCCTTTGCTTTCCAAGTTCCCGCTTCATTGGTTTTGCAGCTGAAAACATGATTTAGGTGTCCACTGCTGGTTACAACGGCGACAGCGTTGGCAATGGCGACGCCGCTAAACGAAGAAACGGGCGCCAAAGAGCTGCCCTCTAAAAAAAAGACCCTACCACTGTGGCACCGCCACCTTGGCGGCATGCTGGATGTTGGTGCCACTCGAACGCCTCTTAGGGGACGCGTCTGTTGACGCCTAACGATATGTCCCACATGTAAAGTTTGCCCTTGTTGGAGGTCTCCATTGACGACACCTGCTCCAGGGCCAGGATAATGTCGGCCAGCCAATGGTCGCAGTCACTTGCCGCAGAGATATTAGGACTGGATCTGCATGGGGGCCTTGCTCTTCTCTGCGACAATTAATCAGTTCTAAGCCTCTAGCAATGTAGGCTGTAGTCGAAACCGATCACACAACACTGCACCACTCCCTGGTCAGTGTAATGAATCAACCTGAGAGCCGCCAGGGTATTGGGCACTACAAATGCCTTGCATCCCCGAAAAAACAAAATTTAGCAGCCTACAGCAATAGTCACACCAAATAAAGCTAACTTACAGGCAACCTTAAAAGGCCACCACAGATAAACCGCCACGTTGCACGATTAAGGGGTGGTCTCTATGATATTTCAATCCTGACTAAATTTTCGTTAAAAAGCACTAAGCTTGAATCCCCTGGTACCTTAAACGAAATGGAAGAATCTACCTTAGTTCACAATTTGCTCAGCTTGACCTTACAGCCCATTCTGAAGGAAACTTTGTTGAGAAGTTTGCCAGCTAGAAGTTGAGGCTACATTGAAACGAGCAGATTTATTTGTGTGTCCTGTTATTCAGTCTGGATGCGCGTCGAACATACCCTGTTGACTTCAGTCTGTTAGCCTTCGTGAAGGCTGATCCAAAAGCATCTGCTCTAAATAGCATTGTGCAGGATGACAGCAGAAATGCGAAATGAGAAGATACCTTGCCTACTGCTTTGATTAGTCAGAAATCTCCGTTCTGGTTTCCGGAAGCCTGTCCACTACACTTGTGAGGTAGCCATAAGGACTTGATAGCTTGAGTGCAATTTTAAATTTCACTCCTTGTTTTATCGTCAGGGCAGGATTATCAATAGCTAAGCAGAAAGCTTTTGTACTCCTGCGTGAGGCGAAGCTGTTACAACGCTGCGCCCGTTACTCACGTCCTGACTGTTCTTGCATAATTTCGATCTTTACGCTCCTACAAAACTTCACACAGACGCCAGGGGTACTGATGTTGATTTCACTCAGCGCAAACCACGTCGTTGCTTACGCCAGCCGCGCACTCACGAAAGCCGAGACTAATTATTAGTTCACAAAATAAGAACGTTTGCGGCATGTTTGTGGGATGACAATCTTTCTCCCTTATTTATGTGGGCGTCCATTTTATGTTATCACAGCTCAACATGCTTGCTGCTGGCGGCCTTCTCTCGAAGATGCTTCCCGCTGCCTCGATCTTAGGGCTTTGTTTACAAGAGTGCGAGATTCGTTTGATTCATTACTCCGGTCATACGCACCCAGATGCTGTCGCCCTATGTCGCTTCCATGTATTCCCTGATGCTGATCTACGTCTGTATCCGGCTCGACTCCTTCTTCTCTTGACACCGTTCATAAGGCTTCTCAGCAGGGCAAGGATCCCTGGGTTGTTTCAAATTTGGAGTTCTTAGCGAACCGCTGGTTATGACTCAAGCCCATAAATTTTTCTTACCTGTTAAGCTGCTTTACCATCTGAACTATCTACCGGGTTGTCGCAAATGGCTTCAAGTCATTTCACGGCATTTTCGCTCCATCATTTGCGTCGGTTATCAAGGCTACGGGATAAGCGCCCATCCCGGCCTACTGAAAATGTTTACCAGCCTGCGGCCGGGGTACTACTGGCGGGCATGTACAGTTTCGTCCGCCAGTACGTACGACCGCTGTTGTCTCGAAATTCAGCGCCCAACGAACCAACCACCGCACGCTCCTTCTGCTATGCAGCCA
Organism: Amblyomma mixtum; assembly: GCF_055824585.1. Classification (NCBI taxonomy): domain Eukaryota; kingdom Metazoa; phylum Arthropoda; class Arachnida; order Ixodida; family Ixodidae; genus Amblyomma; species Amblyomma mixtum. The sequence goes on along the minus strand of NC_143018.1, from coordinate 3,540,795 downwards.
TTACTTTGTCTAGCCCTGCCATTCAACAGCGTTGGAATCGTCCTTTATGGTTCACTTCCCAGCACTTCTGCACAGAACAGCTGTACCATTGCCACCACCTATAATCTGACGCGCTTTGCGGGATCTCTGTCGTTGACAGCCTCGACGGTCCATGACGTCGCTGGTTTCATACTCCAGAATATAATTCTACGCCACAGGAGCTCCCCAAGAGTTGCTTAGCGGTTGGGGTCGCGTCTTCTTCTCCGACGCCTTGGAAGACTTTCTTCAGGAGCATCATATCGTTCGCTACACAACGCTTTCGTACCATCTACAGACGTACGGCATGAAAGAGCGCTTTAATGAGACCCTCGGCAACATGATGGACAAGTATTTTCATCCCATCACTCAAACTGGGACCAGTTTTACAATACGCAACATCCACTTACAACTCTCACGTAAGCCAATGCCGGATTTCCGCGGTATTTTCTGCTGTAGAGCCATGGGCCTTCGTACATAATGAGCACCATGCTCTCTGATCGACCCGATGCATCCGGATTTACAATCCTTTCCCAAGCTGCAACGTATTCCGAAGAATTCCGTCAAATCGGCCGTAAATTTGCAGCTCACGACCAGCACAGTCAGAAAAGAACCCGTGCCACTTCTGCCCATCTACAGCCTTCTTATCGTCCCGACTGCCTTGTTTGGCATTGGGTGCCGTTCTCTACCTCAGGCGTGTGACCACATACCAGGTCCCCTATCGCGTCCTTGAGCAAACCTACGGAGTCACCTCGTCGAAGCCCCTCACGTCCTCGTCAGATCCCTGTTGCCGTTGTCATGAAACTGTCCACTCTGGCCGCCTGAAACCCTACTGCGAAACTGCTATAGTCTCATGTCCTTATGCCACCATGATGGCTCCTTTAAATCGCCGGCAATTTTAAGAATGATAGATGGAGCTTCAAGCACCGGAGGCCAGCGCCAATGGAACGAATATTCACGAAGGTGAAGCTGACAAAGCTCAATCTTGCTCTCAGAAGCGCTGATCTACGGAGAACATTCAAATAACGACTATGGCCGTACACATCAGTTGCCTCTCTTGTCTCTACTTACGGATAGAAGACCGTGAAATGCTCAGGACGATGGCGACGCTGTACTGCGCGCTTTGAGCTGTACGGCTGCCCCAGTCGGCTTTTCGTTGCAAACAATACTGAATCTTCGCTCTGGTTGCTGCTTCGCCATCGTCTCGAGAAATTCACACTATCCACATCACCAACGCCACATAGTCCTGTCCCCGCCGCGGTGGCCCAGTGGTTACGGCGCTCGGCTGCTGACCCGAAAGACGCGGGTTCGATCCCGGCCGTGGCGGCTGAATTTCGATGGAGGCGAAATTCTAGAGGCCCGTGTGCTGTGCGATGTCAGTGCACGTTAAAGAACCCCAGGTGGTCGAAATTTCCGGAGCCCTTCATTACGGCGTCCCTCATAGCCTGAGTTGCTTCGGGACGTTAAACCCAATAAACCAACCAAACCAACCTAGTCCTGTCCCACTGTAGCGAATAGGGCTGACGCGTCCCTGACTGCTGAAGGGGAACGCTTTCGCGTGCAGGTTCGAAGAAGAAAACAACCGAATTAAACAAAAAATTGGAGGCTTATCAAGGTTAAGCCCAGTTGATGCGAAGCATGTTAAGCAGCTGCCTCAGTGTGGATGGGGCTAAGTAACGGAGACGTGGTTTTAGGTTAATCGTCGTACTTTATTCTTTGCAGCCCGACAAACACACTCTTATGGTCCGTAAATGCATGACTGTTGGTTTGCACGTCACTTCTTGACCGCATACACGCCCGGCGCAAAGACGCTGGCGCGGTTGCGGGCACAGAGACTGACGAGACGGCGGGCGCGCGCCGCTTCATCCCTGGCGTGACGTCACATATCACGTGATGCAGCGATGGTGGCGCCGCCGCCGCGTCGCGCGCGACGGCGCGAACCGAAACGTGGAGGCCTCCGCCGGGCGACGTCCGACGGCGCGATATGAGGCCCCATCTGCAGCCGGTGTGACGTCATCACGTGACGTCACATCACGTGATCTCACTTCAAGGTCAATGGTGGCCACCGCCGGGCGTCGCGGGAAGGCCCGAAACCTACGTTAATATTCAAATTCAAATTCAAATTCTTTATTTCTGCCTTGTAAAGGCAGAAATATACTTCGCATAACAAAATGAAGCCGTGTTTATACTTTAAAGGAAAAGAGCCAATAAAAGAAACGAAAACACGAGGAAAACACACACTAGAAACGCGTACAACACTACGGATAAAAAAGAGAGTTCACCGGATACAAAGCGTCCCAGGTGGAGCCATAATGCCTTGCAGGTAGCGAGACGCGGGTTGTCGACTTGCGATGCGTCGCTGGCGTTGCGTCCAGGGAAGCGGTGGTAGAGAACTAGGCGCAGAAGAACGGAGATGGACATGGGAGACGCTGAGGAACTCCTGTCAGCCGCCCCCAAGAACTGCGCAGCTGCAGCAGGAAAACCGTAGCCAGGTCCTGTCGACGGCGTTCCAAAACAACGTAGGCTTGTGCAGCCTATCGAAGGAAGCCTTGGCAGCAAAGTGGCGATCGCAGTAGGCCTGCGTCGTTGATTCAAGCGAAGTCCACGGCAGCACAGACCCGAAGTCTGACGACTGCCACCTCCACGCTTGAATGACGCTCAATAGTCTTGCGTCGATGATCGATGGGAAGCCACTGGCAGTTCGAAACCAACGTCCGACAGCTGCCACTTCCGCGCTTGAATGACCAGACTTGTACTGCGTTGTCTTCCTCAACACCTCGGTTGTCTGACACGGCAGCCTTCCGCGCCTCGTGCCTGCCTCGCGTACACCATAGGCACGCGCACACGCGCAACGCGGGGCTGGCACGCACGGCGCTCCGCTGTCCGACACACCACTGCCGACACGCAGCGTTCCAAAAATTCCTCGACAGTGTGGTGTGCACATCACACCCACCCAGGCGAACCAGGAACATTTTGCGTGACCAAAGACGGTGATGCGTATGATAGGCTCGTACTTCGTGAAGTAACAGCACGTGTGACATTCCAAACCGTCGGGGGTCAGTCACAAAGCAACCTAATTTGTTTCTGTCTGCCGGTCCTGCTGAAGCGAGGAGAACTGAGCCAACACACAACACCTCCGGGCCAACCTTATTTATTGACGCTCCGCCTGAAGTCGGAACTGCGGGTGCCGCTCACCGCTGGCTTGTGTGAGGAGTCGGTCTAGTTCGTCCAACAGGTGCCTTGCTCCTGGCTGCTCAGGCGGGGTGGTGCTCAGCACTGTGACGGTCCAGCAGTCCGGCGACCGCTGACTTGGGGCTTCGAGCTTGACACGATCGGTTCTCCTAGTCGTCGTGGCTGGCATTGCTAAGAAGGTAGAGACCTCAGCTACTTGGCCGTCTCGGCTGGCGATCAGTTGGCTATGGTCCCCTGAGGTCTGGCTTCGCCGACTATAGACTAGCGCGATCATGCCTCGGTTCACTTCACCCTCTCTGCTTGTTTTGTTTCTGTTGTCTTTTCTGCAGCCGCTGTGTCTCTATGGGGATTTCCTTTCTTTGTGCCGAAGTCATCCTCGCCCAACCGTTTTTCGCCGTCGCTGCTCATGCAGCCGACTTAGAGCGCCCATGAAATTCTCAAAAAGCCGCGGCCATTACGACATGACGGCCGATGGCCTTGTTGGGGATGCGTCAAAGGGGATGAGGTGTCCCTCAGAGGGCAACGCTTCCCTGAAGCCAGTGTCCCGCCTCCTCTGCTGGGAGCTTGCCAGGTGCCAGCCGCCGGCTGCCCCGCCACCTCGAGCCGTTACGCAGTCTGTCGTGTCCGCTGCTAGTAAGGCCGCCTGCTGGCGCGCACGCGCGCACTCACAAACGCACAAACAGGCTTGTCTGCGCTCCAGGGGAGGGGAGGGGCACCGCACAACACGCCGCAGGGAAGTCTGTGGTTGAGTTGGGCTCCTCGCACGGCCTGTTATCTTTAACCCTCTGGCTACTTTGCACATCTGTCCTCTTTTGCGCCCGCATTCCACACAATGACCTTCGCAGACGTGTGCAGGGCGGTAATTTTGAAGACAGGCACAATGTATGCAACATTATTCGGCAGAGTGAGTTGTTTTGCTCAATGCCTAGGCCTCCCGTGTACAGCCCTTTACACAAACATAACCCATGGAATGCGACGCTGATGCTCGCCAATGTGATCTTTCGTCTGACCGACACCGCGCGGGTGGGGTTTGAAACGCACGAAGATGATTTCAAATCTTGGAACGGCAACACGCAGATGATGATGATGATGAAAACTTTTATTTTGGGAAAAAGAGTTTGTGAGCCACAGAGTGGCCCCGCTACATGGTCGGCGTCCCTAGTCCGGGACACCGCACGACGAGGCCCCGTCTCTCGCCCGTTTCACCAGAGCCCTTTGGGACTCAAGCGAGGAGCAGTTGAGGAGGGCAGTCTCCCATGCCTCTCTGGAAGGGGTAGGGGAAGGGGGGAGGTGGGGATTTTGAGTACATGCCCACACCATGTGGAAGATATCACAGGTCTCCCCACAGTGTGGGCATCGCCCATCCGTGTTAGGATCGTAATGTTTTATTATTGCAGGACAGAGTAGAGTACCTGTCTGCAGGCGCCTTAAAGTTCGCTCCTCCGTCTTACTCAGCCCTTTTGCAGGGGCTGGGAAAAGGCGGTGGTTGTCGCTATAATGTGTTAATATTTCCCTGAATCGCAGCAGCGGCTGGTTAGTCTCCGAGCCAGAAGAGCTGGGATGAGGAGCCCGGTGAGTAAGCGCTCGGGCAGCCGCGTCAGCGGCCTCATTACCTCGTAAGGCCTGGTGGCCAGGAGCCCAAATGATTCGTTTGGGTGTTGGATCAGTGGCAGTCCGTCGTAGAATACAAGCAGCTAAGGGGGAGATCTCCCCTGACAAGTAATATTCACATGCTTTTCGGGAGTCCGTGATGATTATTCTCGAATTGGCGTGGGCGGCAGCAAGCGCTATCGCTACTTCCTCGGCCCGCATTGAATTCGGGGCTCGAAAGGAGAGTCCATCAACGTGCATTTCCTGGTGAACGACAGCGGCCGAGTAAAATCCCGTGGGCGATGGCCCTGCCACGTCAACATAATATACACCGGGTCGAGAGCCGTGTTGTCTCTCAAGAGCCCGAGCCCGCGCTTGTCGTCTGTTTTCATGCATGTCGGTGTCCATGTTACGGGGGAGCGGGGAGACCCAGAGCATATGGCGCCATAGTACTGGGATACGCTCCGCCTCCTCTGGAGTGCAGTCGTGTTGGATGTGTAAGCGGTTTAGCAGGCGGCGCCCAGGAGCCGTCTGCGTGAGCCGCGTGTATTGGTTCACGAGGTGGGCCTCCCGCAGCTCCTGGTAGGAGTTTAGCACCCCCAATGCCTTGAGTTTGGCATTAGAGGTAGCCACCGGGAGATCCAGGGATCGCTTAGTTGCCTTGCGGATGACGGCGTCTATTCGCGCCTCGTCTTGCTTAGTAGTGCGGAGATGTGGCACGGCGTAGAGGATCCGGCTAGTCACGAAGGCATAGACGAGCCGAAGCGCGTCCCCGCCCCGCAGACCACCCCGCTTGTTGGAAACGCGGCGGATCATGCGCCCTACCTGTTCGCCTAATCTCTTGAGTTTCGCAATAGTGGAGTCCGGTCTGAGTCTCTGGTGAATGAAAAGGCCCAGAATACGGAGCTCCTCCACCTCTCTAATAGGACCTCCTGACAGAGAGATGTGTATTGCTGTCCTATCCTTTGGGTTCGCTCTGACATGCAGAAACTCTGATTTCGCTGGAGCACATTGGAGCCCACAGTCATTAGCATACGCATCGACTATGGAAGCATCCTGTTGAAGGCGGTCCTCCATGTCCCCAAGGCTCCCCTGAGTGGTCCAAATTGTAATATCATCTGCATATAACGCGTGTTGAATGCCTTCCACCCGGGCCAATTGGCTTGGGAGGCGCATCATAGCAATGTTGAACAGGAGCGGTGATAACACTGCTCCCTGAGGGGTACCCCGTGTTCCCATCATGTAAGGACCGTATTCCTCGCCCTCAATCCGAAGAAAGGCCTGGCGATTAGACAAGAAATCTCTTACATACGCGTAGGTCCTAGCCCCACAATCGGTATAACTCAAGTTGGCCAGGATGCTTCCGTGTTTCACATTGTCGAAAGCCCCTTTCAGATCAAGGGCGAGGATGGCTTTGTCATTGTGTTGCATAGTTGTGGGTCGTATTACATCCCTGTGCAGCTGGAGAAGGACATCCTGTGCAGACATGTGAGGGCGAAACCCGAACATGGTGACTGCAAAGAAGCCCTTACTCTCCAGGTATGGAGAGAGGCGATCCCGTACCATCGTCTCCATAAGCTTGCCCGCACATGAGGTCAGTGATATGGGCCTCAGGTTGTCCGTATTCACGGCCTTACCTGTTTTAGGGATAAACGTCACAAGTGACGTTTTCCACTCGGGAGGGAGTGGACGCCCGTCCCAGATCTGGTTGATGTATTCTAATAAATGAAGGTAGGCTGAGTCCGGTAGGTTCGCCAACAGGTTCACTGTTCTGTGGTCCCGTCCCGGAGCCGTACCCCGGCGCATTTTTGCTAAGGCCGCCTTAAGGTCGTGCAACTCAAAAGGGGCATCGAGTGTTTCATTAGGCCTGCCAGAGTACATGTACTCAGGCCCAGGCGGGTCCTCCATACGACAGAGATATCTGTCGCACAGAGTGTCCGCAAGTTGCGCCGTCGTACCTTGGAACCCTTGCAGAGCCCGCCGGAGCTGCTTTTGCGTCTCCCCTCTCGTTTGGGAGGGGTCGATTAGACTGCGAAAGAGACGCCACGTCCCCTTCGAGCTCATCTGATGAGCTGCGGCGTCGCAGCGTGCTATGCAATTTGAATCTGAGAGCTCGGCAGCATACGCTGCAGCCTGCTCTGTGAGTTTGGCTATGCGGTCGCGTAATTTGCGATTAGTTTTCTGCTTTTTCCACCGTTTAGTCAAGCTCCGGAGGAGGAGGAGGAGGAGGAGAAAAGCATTTATTTAGTAATGTACAGAGAGGTGCTCGGGGAGAGGCCCCTAGTGGTTCTCACCCCTTACAATACTAGTCGGAGTCCCTCATTCCGGGATCCCGTTGGTCGAGACCGCTACACAAGTCCGCCGAACCAGGGCCTGCTGGGCCGATAGTTCCAGGCAGCTGAGTAGGGCCGCCTCCCAGTCCTCTCGGGTAGGGGAAGGGGTGATTGGGGGGAGAGAAGGATTTTTTCTGCATGCCCAAACCATGTGGAAGGTGTCGGCCACCTCCCCACAGAATGAGCAGCGGCCGTCAAAAGAAGGATTAAAGTGCTTGAGAACCGCCGGGCACAGCAGGGTGTTTGTAAAGAGCCTGAGGAGAATTCGTTCGCCAGCTTTACCCAGTCCTTTCATAGGAACTGGGTATCGCCGGTGTTCGGCACGATAGTGCTCAGTAATTTCTTTAAAAGAAAGGAGAGGGCTGTGATCTGGGTTAAGCTCCTCCCAAGGGACGCCTGTGCCCGGTGAGTGAGTGCGCGGGCTGCCTCATGGGCGGCTTCGTTACCTGGCATGCCTTGGTGGCCGGGGACCCATATGATTGAGCGATGAGTTGGATCGCCGTCGCGAGTACTGCGGTGTAAAATCTGGTGAGCGAGTGGAGTGATCCAACCGAACTCAAATTTACGACAGGCTCCGCGAGAACGAGAGGCCGTCCACCTGTTTTCCCTCGTGTATGAGTGCAGCCGTGTACCATTCCCCCCTGGAGCGGTAGGGGCCTGCAATGTCGACGTAGAAGACGTGTTTCTTTGAGCCATAGCGGCGGTGCAGGGCATTCGCCCGCGCCTGGCGCCGGCCATTATGGTCCTCCTTGTTCATCTTAGTCGGAAGGGGTCGAACGTAGAGGGCGCTTCTCCACAGTTCTGGCACTCGAACCCGTTCCATGGTGTGGTGATCATGTGTGATATGTAACCGGTCCAAGAGGCGGCGACCGGACACGGTCTGGGCGAGACGCGTGTATTGGTTAACGAGATGCGCCTCGCGGAGTTCTCGATAGGTGTTCACCACCCCCAACGCGAGAAGTCGCGCGTTGGAAGTGGATATCGGGAGGTCGAGGGCTCTCTTGAAAATTTTGCGGAGTACAATCTCCAAGTGATCTTCGTCATGTTTCCGTAAGCGGAGGTAAGGAGTCGAGTACAGTACTCGACTTGTTACGAAGGCATGCGCGAGCCGCATCGCATCCTTACTTCGCAACCCTCCTCGCTTGTTGGAAACGCGGCGAACCATTCGGCCCACCTGGTCGCCGACTTTGCGGAGTTTGGCAAGAGTTGTGTCTGCCTTACGATGTTGATTAATGAAGAGACCGAGTATTCGTAGCTCCTTCGCTTCACGGATGGGGCCGCTTGCGAGAGAAAGCTGAACGGAGAATTTGCATTTCGGAGAAGATCGAATATGCACAAATTCAGACTTGGACGGGGAGCACTGGAGGCCGCAGTACGTGGCATAGTGGTCAACTATGCTCGCCGCTGCTTGCAGGCATTCCTCCATCTCTCCTATGTTTCCCGTAGTGGCCCAGATGGTGATGTCATCGGCGTACAGCGCATGCTGAACACCGCCGACAGCCGCCAGCTGTGCCGGGAGATACATCATAGCAATGTTAAAGAGAAGCGGGGACAACACAGCGCCTTGTGGTGTGCCCCGCGTTCCCATCTCAAACGGGCCGTACTCGGTCTCTTGTATACGTATATAGGCCAAGCGGTCTGTTAAGAAATCTTTGATGTAATTGAATGTACGAGGACCACAGTTAATCTCGCTAAGGTGTTTTAGTATGACGCCGTGTTTAACATTGTCAAACGCACCCTTGAGATCGAGTGCTAGGACTATTTTGTCGTTGTGTGGGTGTTCTATGGGTTCGAGAACCTCGTGATGAAGCTGTAAAAGGATATCTTGTGCGGACTTACTGGGTCGGAAACCGAACATGGTGTCGGCAAAGGAGTTCTTGCTCTCGAGATATTCTGAGAGGCGGTCACGGACCATCGTTTCCATCAGTTTTCCTACGCATGAAGTGAGGGAGATGGGCCGGAGGTTGTCTGTGTTTACCGGTTTCCCCGCCTTTGGGATAAAGGTTACCAATGATGTCTTCCAATCCGGTGGCAACGAAGTGTCCCCGGTCCAAATGGCGTTAATATATTCGAGTAGGGTTTCGTATGCCCGATCAGGAAGGTTCGCCAATAATTTGACTGTGACCTTATCCCTCCCGGGCGCCGTCCCCCCTGCGCATTTTGGCAAGAGCCGCGCGAAGGTCGTGAAGCTAGAAAAGTTGATCCAGTTCCGGATTATCGCAGCCTGCATACGAATAATCCTGCCCACGCGGGTCTTGATCCTGATTGAGGTACTGTGAGCGCAAGGTGTTCGCCAGCTGCTTCGTGTTTCCTTGAAAGTTGTGTATCGCGCGATTGATGTGTTTCTGTGTTTCCGAGCGTGTTTGTGTGGGGTCTATGAGAGTCCTGAAGAGCCGCCAAGTGTTGCGGCTGGACATATGTCTTGGTGCGCTGTTGCATCGATCTACCCAGTTAGTGTCTGCGAGCTGGGCAGCATACTCGGCAGCTTGCTGGGTGAGGTCAGAGATGCGAGCGCGGAGTTTACGGTTGTGTTTCTGCCGCCGCCATCGCTTAGTGAGGCTGCGGCGAGCTTCCCAGAGGTGCATCAGGTGGTTATCCACGTCAGGTGCACGCTCCGTAAGGTGGATATGGTTTTCGTGCGAACGGAGTGTTTGCATGAGTCCTTGTGCCCAAGTGGAGTAGTCCTGTTCCATGAGAGAAGTTACTGGGAGGGCCTGGCGGAAAGCGTTCCAGTCGGGAAGTTTGGCTTGCGCAAGGGGGCGACGTAAGGGCCGAGTGTAAATGACAGTGTTCAGTATGCAGTGGTCGCTACCGAGGGTGTCCTCGGTGTTGATCCACTCTGCGTGTTGGATGTGTTTCACGAGGGTAAGGTCGGGGCAAGTGTCCCGAGTGACGGAGTTCCCTACACGTGTTGGGTGGACCGGGTCGGTTAGAAGAGTGATGCCCAGCGTAGATATAAGTTCCGCCAACTTACGACCACGCGTCTCTTCCTTGCAATAGCCCCACATGAGACAGGGCGCGTTAAAATCGCCCACTATCATGAGGGGGTCGCGACCCGCGATCCTTAGCGCTGCGCTAAAGATGTTAGAAAAAGTGATGTTTTTGAGTTTCGGGGGGCAGTAGATATTAAGTATGTGTACGGGGCTATCTGTTCGCCGCAGGGGGAGGACAGAGACCATCACGTACGAATATTCCAAATTTAGATCGAGATCAACCTCCTGCGCTGTGTAACCCTTATGGACTAGGATACAGGTGAACGGGTCTCGTTGAAAAGCGTTATAGCCCGTGAGCTTAACCGCATCTCCGGTTTCTTGCAACGCAAGGACTGCGGCGGGGTGTTCAAGGTTGTCAATGTACGCCCTTAAGTGGGCGCGTTTGGTCCTGTTTTTGAAACCCCGACAATTCCATTGCACAAGGGAAAAAACTTGCTGTCTTTGCGGGGGGCGGCGCCCTTTAGGGTGTTGGTTGGGAGGGGACGCAGCCATGTTGATTTGAAGGGAGACTGCCTTGGAGAGCCGGCACAGGTTCCGTCACCTGCGGCTGGATCGGTTCCGGCTCTTCCTTGAGTTCGGTTAGATCGATGGGGCGGTTGAATATTGATGGGCGGTTTGCGTCTTTGAGGGGCCCCATTCGGCGTAGAAGCCTGGGGTTTGACTCCAGCCACGTCTTAATATTGGCCGTCACGGTGGCCGTAACCGTGGCCGTGACTGACTTGAACAGGTTTTCTTGAATTTGGCCGAAATTTGACATCTGAGTCGCTAATGCGGCAAGGGCGTTTTCGAGGGCGGTGAAACGCGCGTCAGAGCTAGATGATGTCGGGTCCACCGGCACTTGTTGCATCGGTTCCGGAGCTACCTGGGCAATAGGCGGGGGGGAACGAGCCGTTTCTAGAGCATGAATTTTGGCCTGGAGTTGAGCATTTTGAGCCCGGAGAGTCTCGAGCTCACGGCGGAGGTCCGCAACCTCAGAGTTAAGGGGGGGAGGAGGAGGAAGGGTTGGTGGGGAAGAAGGTAGGGGAGTGCGGGGGGACTGAGGAGGCCCGTCTCGGCTGCCTACCTTTGGCTGTGATGTCTTCTTTGGTGTGCCAAGCGGACGGCCCTCGAGAGGCGGGAAATCTCCGTTCTGGAATACGGGTGCGCCTAGACCACGTGACGACTTTTGGCTTGTTGATGGAGGGGACTTGGAGACACGCCCGGGCAACGCGCCCGCCGGTGGCGGTGGTCCGGATGTGCCTTGCACCAGCTTGTTGCCAGGCGGGGGAACGTTTGGAGTGGTGTCAGCTCCTGGGGGCACTGCACACTGACGCTGCTTTCGTTGACCGGTTGGGTTTCCCGGTCGTTGCAGCCTCCGGAATTTCGCTTTGCAGTCTTGCGAGCCCGTAAGGTGGCCGCCACCGCAGACGATGCAGGAAGGGGTGCACTCGTGGGTCTCCAAGTTGCCGTCTTCGAGGACTGGGACCGTTTGGCCTCAGTGTCCGCAATGATTGCGTTGAGGATCCGGGCATAAATCCACACGGTGGCCAATGGTGCCGCATCGGAAACACGCGGGAATAGTCCGCTTGTATTCGCGTACCAAGGTCACCACACTGTTATAGTGCACGTAACGTGGCACTTTATGCCCCACGAAGGTGAGCAGGGCAATCGTCGACTTCCCCAGCTTGCGGATGAAGGCTATCTCTCCTCCGCGCCACTGGACTTTCGATTTCAAGGTGGTAGAAGTTTCCTGCTCATGGACGGTAATGATCCCCCTGCAGACTTCACCGTTAACTTTGGCGTGACCGACCATCGGGATGGAGCCTTTGGAAGCTTTCAGAGTAAATTCACGAGCGAGCGCGTTCGCCGCATTCACGTCTTGAGTGGTGGCGATAACGATATTCTGGTCCCAGCTGGGCCAGATACTAAGAGTGTCCACCGAGGAGGCATTAACATAGGCGGAGAGCAAAGCACCAAGCTCACCGTTCTGCAGAACCGTCTTCAGGGAGACCGTCATTCTGGGCTTGATGACGATCGTGAAATCTTCTTTGCGGAGTCGAGGCATAGCGGTAGGCCGCCATTTCGTCGATCCAGCTGTTTGCGAGAGCTGATGGTTTGAACTTGAAGTATTTTGATGCACAGAAGCAGGGGCACTCACGGAGGGTCCGTCCACTGCCGAGGTGTTCAGGCGCTGCTGGCGTTTGCGAAGTGCCACCAACGAGAAGAGGCCTTCATCCACGATCTCCTGCGTCGGAGTGGAGGTTTCAGGAGAAGACGGGGCTTCTGCGACGACTTCAGTCCATGCCATCGTCTCGGGATCGTACCCGCGGCGAGCGGAGGCCGCCATGGCGTCCGCGGAGAACGCTGGAGACAGGCTGCTTGGCTTTAGGCCTGGCTAGGGCTCCCACGGGATGAAGACATAAATGGGCCTAAAAGGCCCAAAAATTGGCCCACCCGGTCGAGAGCGATGTCTTCGGGTGCCGGGTGATGTTAATCGTCGAGCACAAGCAAAATTTTCGCGGTCGCAGGGAATTTTTCGGTAATCCGGACAAAAATTGTCGGAGCCGAAATGAGGCGCGTCCGCTCGAGACGCGGCCGGCGATCGCTCTTTTCAAGCTCCGGCGCGCCTCCCACAAATGCAGGAGGTGGGTGTCCACTGCGGGGATCTCTTCGGTGGTTTGTAGTGTTGTGACGTGTTGTTTCTGATTGTTGTATATGTGGTTAGCCCATTCCGCGTAGCCGCCGGAAGATAGTACGGAAGGGATAGTGTGATTCCGGAATTTGTGCCAATCGGTCAGCTTGGCCTGACCCCATTTTTTGCGCGCTGCCTTTGCCTCGAGTGTAATCCGGAGAAGGAGGTGATCGCTGCCTAGAGAATCTCCCAAGTTCTCCCATGCAGACGCTCTAGCATTTTTAACGAGAGAAAGGTCTGTACACGTGTCGCGGGTTACCGAATTCCCCACTCGAGTGGGATACGCCGGGTCCGTGAGCAACGTGAGGCTGAGGGTGGAGATGAGCTCCGCCAGCTTATGTCCTCTTGCCTGTTCGAAGTGGTAGCCCCAATGAAGGCTGGGAGCATTGAAGTCTCCAACGATCACTAGAGGCTCTTTGGCTGCCAATTTTATCGCGCGAAGGAAGATTTCATTGAAAGTTACGCGCGGCTTACGCGGAGGGCAGTATATGTTGAGGATATGTATTGACGGGTCGCGGCGTCTGAGAGGCAGTACTCGGACCATTGTATATTCTTGCTCCATACTCAAGTCTAAGTCGACCTGAACCACGGTGTAAGCCTTACTCACCAGGATGCACGTAGAGGGGCCCCCCTGAAAGGTGCTGTAGCCTGATAATTTAGCGTCTATGCCGGGCTCCTGTAGGGCAATGAGCGCCGGCATGTCACCTAGGGACTGCAGGTAAAGCTGGAGGTGTGACCGCTTTTTCCAAGATCTGAAACCCCTGCAGTTCCATTGGATGATCTGGAATTTTTCAAAGTTTTTAGCATGCCTATTACATCTGCTAGCCATCTTGTCGTATTTATTTAAGAGTGATCGGAATAGCTCTGGCCGGGAGCCGGCGCAACCCCAGTGAGGGGCCGCACCGACCCACCAGCTGCCGAGCCTGAACCATGTTCCTCCGCTGCCTGACGGGAGGCTGTCTTACGTTTGAGGTGAGGGGATGCGCAGCTTGTGGCGTTCTTAATTTGGGTGCTGACCCAGGGCTGCACGGCTTTAAAGACCGAGTCAGTGAGCTGGGCCATAAGGTCGGGAAGTGCTTGCGTTAAAGCAGCCTTGAACATGTCCTGGAAGGACTCGCGGACTGCTGACATGATTTGGTTCGGGAGGGCCGCCACTTGCTCCTCCAGTTGCTCGGTTTGGCGCTGCAGTGCCTCTAGGCCGGCGACGCGACCAGCTGATCCAACTACCGTGTCCCTGCTCTGCCGCGAGACGCTAGTGAGGCAAGATGTTACGGATGATCCGTCATCCTCGTCGTCTGGCTCAGCTTCTTGCATTGGTTCAGATGATCCGGCCTGTTTGGCCTCTAATTTCTGAATTTTGCGCGCTAGAATTTGGTTCTGGCGCCTGAGCTCCTCTACCTGCTGCTGTAGGGCGGTTTCGGTAGGGGAGGGACGGGTAGGGGAGGGACGGGTAGGGGGCCCGGAGACTGCCCTACTCCAACTGCTCACCTGTGGTTGGACGGGTGCCAAGGGCGGGAAGTCCCTGGCGTTGAGGACCGGGGGGGCCGCCTGGGTCGCGGACTTGACAGGCTTCGATGGCCCGGTTTTGACCTTGGTTTCCTGATCGGCTGACGCTTTCTTGGCCTTGGGCGGAGGAGCCTGCTTGGGCCCCGTCTTTGTCTTCGGTTTGGATCCTGATGGGGAGCTGGGTTTGATGGGTTTCCGGAACCGCCCGGCACAGCCAGGAGCTCCGGTAGGGTGGCCGCCTCCGCAGATGAGGCAGCTCGGAACGCAGTCATGTTCCGCCGGGCCGTCAGGAGTGGCATCGGGAACCTGGACTCCGCAGCGTTTGCAGCGCCCCGGCTGCGGTCGCGGGCACGCATCGGCCCGATGGCCCACTGTGCCACAGCGGTGGCATGCAGGCACTGTTTTCTTGTACAGGCGAACAGGGAGCCGTTCGTAGCTGTACCACACCGTCCGTGGCACCTTAGTCCCCGCGAAGGTGATCACCGCAACCGGGGTTCCCCCCAGCTTGCGCACAGACACCACATTTGGTTCCGCACAGAGTTTTCTTTTAACGGTTTCAGACGTTTCGTCAGGCGAAACACTCACGACGCCGCGACAGAACGCACCGGAGAGTTTGGGGTGTCCCAGGAACGGTAGCTCGCGTTCCCCAACCCGCAGCACAACATCCCGGAGTAGCTTCTCCGCGGCGTCGACTGGTTTCAACGCACATACTAGCACGTTTTGGTCCCAAACAGGCCACACCGCAAGTCCTGCATTTGCGTCGTCCCCGAGGATGCTGCGGATTGCAGCGCCGGCTTGTCCGGGACCAAAAGTTGCTCTGAGGTCGACCGTGTTTCGCGGTTTCAGCACCACGACGATGTCGTCTTTCTCGATACGCGGCGTGTTCTGCGGCCGCCACCGGAGTTGCCTGGAGCGCTTCGAGGTTGCGTTCAGCGCACTCCCGCCCTGCGTATGCGTAGAGCTAGCCGGCGCCTGTTGCTGGGTGGCACCAGCACCAGCGTCCCTCGATGCCGCCGCCGCGTTCTTCTTTCCGCGCTAGACGCGGACCATATCTTCAAGGTAATCGTCCTCGGTTGGTAGAGGATCCTCGCCTTGAGTAGTACCCTCGGATTGGTTTGTATCCATTGTTACGATCCGCAAGGACTGTGGGTCGTACCCGGTGACTTGATTTGGAGCCGCCGAGGCCGAGGGATCGCCGACCGGGGCCATCGCAGGCCCCGGCGCCGTTAGGCTTAACACCACCGCGGCGTGACGAAGACTTCAAATGCCCGAAAATTGGTCAAAAATTGGCCCCACCTTTACAAACGTGGTGTAGACGGGTGCCGCTGAGGTTCCTGGAGACGATGGTACCAGGCTTACAGGGGGAAAACTTGATGTATCGCAATTGATTGCGAGCTATCACGGAGCCGACGCGGCATGCGACCGCTCCCGTCACCGACGCGACGCTCTCCAACACGCAGAGACTCCGCGGCCTGTTCGGCAAACCTACCGGAGGTCAAGTCGCCGCCAAGATGAGTGTCTCGTCGCGGGATTAAAATCTCCCAGCCTTACATTGACTTTAATCAGGGCGTCCTTGCCATGTGCAGGAAGGTTGATAGATATGTTGATGCGAGGTAAAGTTGGCCACTTAAAGATATTGCCGACGACGCCTTTATGCATCTGCTCTATAAATACTACTGTACTTTCACATCTGTTCTCGATGTGCGCCTTCGCTTCGAGCAGGCGAAACACGGGCGCATTTGCTAACGTTTCGATCGACTACCGAAAACGGTTGCCAGCTCCCCGTGCGATGACCTATTGATTCTGCGGCAGCCTTCCCACCAGGATACCTTGACCCGCATTGCGCGTCGTGAACTGAAGGCAATGATCACCGCTCTCTCCACTTTACAACTGCCAGCAACATTTTGGCCCTTATCCACGCTGTCGTCTGCCAGGAGGTTGCGAACATCGCCGTCCCTGCTAGCCACGTCGAGGATTATGTTTCCTCCAGCCCAGACCCTCCATGGAACGTGATCGCGGCTTCCATTTGCAGTACCAGCTTCTTTTCTCGGTGCCGGTACCGCAATCACACTAAATGGCGTAGGCCGCATGGTCGTCATATCTGTATTACAAGCTCACGTTTCGGGCACATGTCCCTTCGTTACCGAAAAGTTTGGTACCCGCAACCCCATTCCCAGTCCTTCGGCGCCCGCCACAGCCACTACACCCGGTGTCGTTACTCACCTCGTACACATGCGCCTCTTGGCGAGCGCACTTTGCCATCTCGTGTGTGCAGCCGCTCTCCGTTCCCGCAAGTTCGCGGATCCCATTTCCCTTTTAAAAGCAGCAACTTATCTCCGTCCAGCTGTGGTCACCTATCAGGAAACTAGGTCAGTCACCTCCAAAGGTGACGCTGCATCATTCACCCGAACTGAAATTCTTTTTTGTACCATTACTACCTAAATTAATGTCGTGAATGTTCCTGTGGATTGTGTCTCGGTCCATACTGTCGCTGTCACTGGCGCACAAGTATCTGTAATAATGTCATCGTTGCGCGGACGCCTCAAGAAGGTTTTAGCGCCTTCCGCCACGGGCATAATTCTCATTGCTTATGGCTGTAACAGGAATGTGCAATGCAGAAATGGGCATTACCGGTCGTCATATCGCAGTTCCTTTCACCGACCTAACCAGGTGCCCTCAGGATGTGTTTGTTGGGCTTTACTTTTAACAGCAGCCCTTTTTGACTCTTGCACTGGCCTGCCATTGGAACAGCACCTCTGCTATAAAGACTCCACAAGCCAACCCAGCGTTCCACTCACCGAGTTTGCTCATCTACCACAGAAAGTTGCCGTCCGCATCCCTTTTTCGCCTTCTTCCCCAGTCCTTGACGGCACCTACGTCACTTACCCTATCACCGCTGTGATTATGTGCTTAACGTCGTCTTTCAGCACCGTTCTGTATATCCCCCAGAACCGCACCTGCACCATCTCCTCGACTTCACCCTGTCTGAAGTTCTCCCCGGGGGCATTTCACTTGCTGGGCTGCCCCTACCGACCGATAGCCCAGTTTATGCCCTAGTTTCTAACTACCTTCTCACAACCCCAACACCTACGCATAACCGCCCTCGCGTACGGTTCCTATTTCTAGCAGGTTTGTGGACGCTCTGAGCTCTGTGGACTCCACGGCCCTTCTCAACCTCCTGTCCTTATAGAGCAACATTTTCGGCTTTGATGACCGTGTCTTGGATAAAACCTCAATTGTCGCTCAACGAATTTATACCCACGATGCCCATACCATCCACAGACGGTCTTTTGTTCTCTGAGCGTCGTGGCATCCAGGCGGAGGTAAAGAAGGTGTTTGCCCGCAACATTGTCGAGCCTTCAAGTAGTCCTTGCATTGCTTGTCAAAAATAAAGATCAGATGTGGATGTTCTGCGTTGATTACCGCCTCCTGAACACCATCACAAAGAAAGACGTCTACCCATTTGCCGAACTGGCGACGCTATCAACTGCTTGCACAGTGCCAGCTACTTTCCTTCTATAGATCTCTTTTCAGGACGCTACCTCTTGACTAAGGGCATCGCAGAAAATCACCTTTTTTCCAGGGCGGAATGTATCAATTTAGACATGCCTTTCGGTCTCTGCAACGGCCTGGAGACCTTCGAACACATCATGGACTTGCTTCTGCGCGGCTAATGAATGACGTGCCTCTGCTGCTTGGATGATGTCATTGTTTTTCGTCCACATTCTGAACATATCTGCGCCGCCTTTCTACCATCTTTGCCCTCTTAAATTGGGCTCCTCTTCAGTTTAACTCGAAGAATTGTACCTTCGGCCACCGACTCACAAGCTGCATGCCGCAACTACCTAAACGGCAGAATCATCCACAGCGTGCTCCGCATTCTCCGCTCAAGTGGCAAAACCGAAAACAACCAGGCCAAACACACGATAGTTTGGGTGCCGGGACGTACAGACATTAAGGGAAATCAGAAGGCGGATAGGATAGCTCTAGGGTACGCAACAAACCGAGCATCCAACACTCCCGACCCCGCTGAGGAACCCGAGCCGGTAGCCCAAAGCTACACAGACATTCTTAACTACTACAGAGGGATCACACGAAAATACCCGCCCCCACACAAACAACTCAACAGAGAAGACGCCGTAGCATGGCTACAGTTACAAACGGGAACATTCCCGTGCCTAAACATCCTAAGTAAAATCTACCCCACACAGTACAAGAGCGAGTGCTCGTGGTTTGGAGACAAACCAACATTATACCATACCACATGGGCATGCCAGAAAATAGACAAGCAACCCATAATTGAAAACCCTAGTGCGGAACAATGGGAGAGGAAGCTATCCAGCGACATCCTGAAAATCCAACAAGGACTAGTAAGGCGTGCACGCAGGGCAGCTACCCTCAGTGGAGACGTGGACTAGGGGAACCGACCCTGGTGATAAGATGGAAGACTCCATCTGAAGCCGCAAAAAATATTCTAAAATAGAGCAAATAAACGTTTTCTACCACCACCACCACGCCGTTAGCTCAAGGTCCTCGGTCACATGGTCGGTTCTGCCGGTGTCCAGCCAGAAGCCGATAAAGCCCGCGCCATGAGTTCCTTTCCTACACCGCGTTCTCGCGGTGATTTGCGCAGCTTCCTGATTATACTCGTATTTGCATAGGTTCATCAAGAACTTTGCGGCAATTACTCGCCCTCTTACCACGCTCCTCAAGAAGGACGTCCTTCTTGGGGGCCGCACCTAGCTGACTCCTTTAGCCCACTTATAATTCCCCCCCCCACACTCCGCATGTTTTAGCTCATTTAAATACTTTAGCCCTCTCGGAATTTCGGACCGACGTGAGTGGCCATTGCATTGGTGCTATAGTTGCCCTTCGCCAACGCGACCAGAATCGCGTGATTACGTACGCCAGCCGTCTCCTTTCCATGCCTGATCGTAAGTACTTTATCACTGAGCGGAAATGCATCGCTCTCGTTTTGGCACTATGTTATTTCGCGCTTATTTGTTTCGACCCCCCCCCCCCTCCCCCTTGCCGGTTGTAACGGATCATCGCGTGTTGTGCTGGCCATCTTCGCTCAAAGACGCTGCCGGTAAAAGACTACAGGCGAAATTCTAGAGGTCTGTGTGCTGTGCAATATCGGTGCACGGTAAAGAAGCCCAGCTGGCCGAAATTATCCGGACCCCTCCGCTGTGGCGTCCCTCATAGCCTGAGTCGCATTCAAACGTGAAACCCCATAAACCTAAACCTACTGGCCAGCTCGGGCGCTTGCACCAAGATGCAGATTGCTTAGCTAGTCACATTGTCGATCCACTCCCTTCCGGCAAATGAAAGGCTAACGCTTGAGTTTTGTCCATATGGGGCTCCCGCTAGATTGGTCAAGAGCTGTGTTCATACACTTCGTTATGCTCGGTCACTGACCGCCTCACCGCCAACCGCACTGATGCTTCCGTCGCCACATTTGAGCTCCACGAAAACATCATATACCACCGCAATATGCGCCCTGAAGGCACTGAGCTCTTCCTGGTGGTCCCCCAGCGGCTGTGTTCAAGAGTCCTTGAATAGCTCTGTTAAGTTCGCTGAACTTTCTGCGGCGCCATCCAGCCTCCAGCACAGTGCGCGGAGCGAGACTTTGACCTGTGCACATGTCCCCGGTCGAAGAGTTACGGAATTCAAGGAGCCGCGGATGCGCGATGGACGCACCGCGGACGCACGACGCGACGCATCTCGGTGGCTGCTCTGTTGTTGCTGGCGGCGCCGTCACCGGAATGCTCGTTTTTTCTCCGGTTTGCCTCCCCACCACAGATATTTTCAAGCGCGCAGCGTTCTACAGTGTACTGCTTGGATGCCTGCAGTCGTCGTGTTTGTGGCCAGTGAATGTTTTTTAACCTTCTCGCGTCCATGCGGATCACTGTGAGGACGTGGGTCTACGGTGGACAATCGGTGCGCGATGCGGCGCCGATGGTCCTGTGAGCGTCCGATGCTCGGAACCTCTCCTTTCCCAAGTGTTTGATTGGCTGGCATCCTTTCCCCAGTCTTTGATTGGCTGACGGAAACTTTATTGTCCTTTTCCTTGGGCATTGATTGGTGAGAGGTGTCGCCTGTTTTATTATTGGTGGCTGTCCCCGCCAAGGGCGGAGACAGAAGGTTTAAAACGGAACGCTCTGTGTTAAGTAGGGCTGATTTCGTATAATCAACGGTTCGGTCATGTTGTAAATACTTTCCTCCTTGCTTGTTTCTTCTCATTTATTCATGTGTTAATAAATAGTCAACCTTCTTGTCCCGCCATCGAGTAACGTGATTGTTTGCGAGTCCGAACCATCTATTCATCATCATCAAGTGTTTCCTCACATCTCCACCTGAAGGGGGAACCCAATTAGCTCCGTGATGCTTCCACGGCAGGTCATCTTGAACTATCCCGGACGTACGACTTCGTGCGTCGCCGCTTGTTTTGGCCAGGTCTCTGCCGCTGTGTCTGGCGCTGTGTTGCCGCGTGCGAGCTCTGCCAGCGCTGGAAGATGCCTTGTGTTCTTCCTCCCGTCGACTCAAAGCTGATTGGCGTTCCGATAGACCCGTTTTTCTGGTGTAAGTGCCGGCCTGCTAGGCCCTTTACCGGTGTCTACCATGGGCAAAAAATGGATCGTGCACGACACGCTAAGCTGCACGACACGCTAAGCTATCTCGCAAGCGATTCCAACCAGCTGCACAACTAATGTCGCTGGCTTCGTTCTGCTCAACCTTGGATAGCGGGCGCCGCTTCTTCTCCGAAATGGTAGCCGAAATTCTTAGCACTAGTTCTGCCCGCCATAAATTAGTCGCGGTCTACCACCGAAAGGCGAAAGGCCTGACCGAACGTCTTAACGAGACTAACATGATTTATACGTAGACTGCAACCATCTCTGTCACTGGGATATTAGCCCCCAGGTTTGGTGGCATTCGCCTACAACTCCACTTGTCATGATAAAGCGCGTTGCTCTCCTTTTTACCTTCAGCTTAGCTGCGACATATTACTGCCTCTAAGCAGCGTTCTTTCCGCCGTCGCCTCCACGAGTAGTTAAGCTCGGGATGGCATCGCCGATGCCGCCGCCGCCCGTATCGTGTAGCTCGACACAGGTTCTCCGCTTCCCAAGATTCTCAAGAGTGCCTTCACAACTGTCGCCATAGCGATGATACCGACCCTCCGAGATCCCTTACCTTGTGGTGTCTCGTCCCGCCCTGTGGCCCTCTCTGAAAACCTGGCGCACTATACCGTCCCTTATCAAAGTCTACATCCTGTCACTGCCACGGCGTACGACATCGCATCGTTGTGTTCGCTGTCCGCGCACGCTACACCCTGCATTGAGATCGTCCATGTCTCTAGTCTCAAGCCTCATTATTCTAGGTGTACTTTGCCTGTTTAGTACGCACCAAAATGTGCTTTTGGTGAGGGGGTAGTGCTATGTATCATTAGAGGACGGAGAAGTGCTCAGCAGGACGACGACACTGGCGTGAGTTTTTGTAAGCTGTTCTGCTGACTCAGGCCATCGGCGTTTGATCTCTTCCGATACCTCTGCCTGCAAATAACCATTTTGTAACCACTTTTCACAAAGGAGCGCCATTGCATAACGTGCATCTAAAACGGTTTTCTAACCGCCAGCACCGATTACACCGATCACCTGAAGTGTCACACACTGAACATCGTTGGTGCTGTTGTTGCTCAGCGGCGCACACAATTCCGCTGTCAAAGGATACAAATTAAATGATCTGAAAAAATCACTAGCAGGTATGATGCGGAAATGTTGAGAAAATTTTAGAACAGCATTACCTGTCTGAAATGGCTAGGAAAGTATTAACAAATTCACATGATCAACAAGACGAATTCAGAGTTGAGTGTAATGCGACAAACGTATTTTAAGGTTTTTTTCAAGTGTTTAAACGGCGGATTTGCCTCAATTGGCTCATTAGAACTACCTTTTTATGTGTCCTATTCTAATCAATCTCAATTCATGGGCGAAATTACTTACAACCTTGGGGCATCCTCTACCACTCGTTTATTGCATTAATGTGAAAATTCATAAAAGTATTAAAATATGTCCTTCTTTTGTCTTAAGTGAAATATTTTAGTGGGCATTGCACAGCTGTGAACTACCAGCTGATAGGTCAATTATTTCCTGGGCATGAAACTAGTGATAAACACCAGTGTCTCCGCGCCGCCGAAATCGATTAACAGACATTTACTAAAATTTTGCCGCAGGTACTGCTTCCAAAGGCTGTCTGGTTCCTTGAATGTAACTCCCTTTTTCCTTCCCTCTCTACACAATTTATGAAGGGTTATTCATGCGAAACAGAGTAGGTAATATTCATACACAAACTTCATGGAATTCGACGTCGTTGCTGGACCGCCTAGTATATTTTCCTGATTTTCGCGAAGGCGTTTGATAAGTTTTTCAATGCTTTTATTTGTTAATGTGTTGATAAGCTTCCTCAATGCCTTACGTTTGCAAATGTGCAATTGACTGGATTAGGCGCAAATATTCCGTAATGGCTTTAACTCTTCTGTTTTTTACGCTTCGTGAGGATTTTCTTACAGTCAGTGACGATGATTCCACAGTCCACCGTCTTCTCTCCAATGTTCCCCAAGGCAGAGTTTGGGGACCCCTGCTGTTACAGCGACAGTGGTTAAGCGCGCCCGTTCCTGAGTTTCGCGTAGAAGTAGCTGTCGCTGTGTGTGTTTGTCGGCGGCGTAACCAGTGGGGGCGTTTCAATGGAAACCACTCGAAGAGTGCTTGTACCGTGCAAAGGAAGAAGGTATCACGTGATCGAAGAACTGCGTAACCGATGGGAGATTGCCTTAGGAACCATCTCGAGGGTGATTACCATGGAAGGACAATGGTATCGAGAGAGCGGAGGAATACTTGAAGGGATGATGGCTACCCTGAAAGCAGGAGGGTATAGCGAGAGCGTAAGAAGGCTCAATCGGTTGGTTGTGTTGACGAACCACCGGGAGGGTAGTTAACCTGGAAGAACGAGGAAGGTAACCATGAAGGAGGCTTTATGGCGAGAGCCTAAGAAGGCATAACCAGGGTACGGTTACCACGATAACCGTCCGGAAGGGGTTACTGTGGAATGAGGATTGTGTGGCAAGAGTGAAGTCTCCAACCGGAGGATTATTACCAAATAAAGAAGAGGGAATGTTGACAGAGTGCCAAGGCATACGTGATACGTGGTTGCCATCGGAACCAACCTGAGGGTAGTTACTCCAGAGGAGGTTATGACGAGACTAAGAAGGCCTACCATTGTAACCATCCGGAACGTGGTTACCATGGAAGGAGGGTGAAGGGCATGGCGAGAGGAGTCTGCCTCACTAGGCTGACAGCCTCTTCTTTTGACATGATATCTTGTTGCCGGTAGTGCTGGAGTCTCCCTATACTCATTCTATCAAGTCGGTCTGAGAGACACATGGTCTGCTCAGGTTGTTTAAGAAATCCCAGATAAGGAGCTCAGTCTTGTGCATAGCCTACCGCGTCCGAGGAAGTCTTTCTAGTGGTAAATAATGCTTCATCATTATGGGATAATGACAGAAGTTGTGCGCTCCTTCTTAGACGTGGTGGTCTGGCTGTTCTGTAGTTTCAGGATAAGAATCAGTTTATTGGAGTAAAAAAAAAACATAAGGTGGGCAAGAGAGATAAAGAAAACTCTTTAATAAAAACATATTTTAGCTGGAATGAATATTCGCTTACTCGTTACTCTGCATAGGGGAGGAAATAAGGAAGACGGACAAATTTATACTGATGGAGGTCCCGTAGTCAGTAACTGTACTGGTACCTCCTTAGCGCACCGCTACAGCTTAAATTTTGCTGAAGTTATTGTGCTTAGGAAAACTCTCGCACCCGGGGGTTGCAAAGGAATTTGGCTGTTAATAAAACTAGTGCAGTCTTTTATTCATTTCAACAGGACCAAAAAGAATCAGATGGTTACTATTGTGGGTAATGCGAGATTTGAGCGCAGGTCATGACACGCCACCTGCCACCACTGGCACATGTGGCGTGCTACGCTGCTAGCCACCTTCCAAGTGGCGTTTCCCTCTGCTACTTGGATAACCGGTTACGTCAACAGCGCCCACGCCGAGGACGATGTGGGATGCAGGAATGCACGCCTATGGCTTGTGGTATAGAAATGTCGCGCGTTTTGTTTTTCTAATGTTTTCTAGGTAGTTTAAGATGTAATTCAAGGTTGTCCTATCAGGATACATTGATAAGACAGACTTTTGATCTCATTTTATCCATCTCAGTGGCTGGAGCATCAACGACGGAAGTGACGGCACCTAATACGAAAGGGACACCTAAGACGGAAGTGGTGCCAACTGTGACCGAAGGGGGGACACCCAAGACGGAAGTGGTGCCAACTATGACCAAAGTGGGGACAACTAAGACGAAAGTGGTGTCAACTACGACAAAAGTGGTACAAACAACGACACGGAAACCCCGTAAGAGACTGTATTTTTAGGAGTGTACAACTTTCCCCCTTGTGAGAACTAGGAATACTAAACCAAACAAAAAAATTAAAGCATGGAATGCGATATTCAGGGATAATTAGAACGAAGCTGAAATATAGTGAGGGCGATAGACGGAAACGCGTTTTCTATCGGAGCGTGGTAAGCTGGTGATAATGTTACAAGGTTATTGCGGAACTGCACTAACGTACCGATAACCCGTAAACAAAACACCCGTAATCACATGAAACACGCCTTGATGACTACAGTTCCTGATTGTTTATATTGTAAGATGCAACTGAAGGTAGCAAGATTGAAATTAAGCATCAATGTACACCTTAAATACGCATCCATGGACACGTGGGCGCACTTTTCGCTATTTTTGCATGTGCTGAAAGCTGCAATGGGACTAAACGAAAGAGTGAAGGGAAATCAGAGTTCTTATGGTGGCGTGCACCACCCCTAAGACGCATAGAAAAATCCTTCGCATTAGGCCTGTGTCGCAGAACTGCAGTAGAAAAGTGTCTGGAATTGAAGGCTTGTACCCGAGTAGGAAGTTTCAGAAAATTCGCCCAAGTAAACGCTTGTGCCCGAGTAGGAAATTTCAAGAAATTCATCGCATTGAAGGCTCGAAGGCCGGAATCGAAGGCTTGTATTCGAGTAGAAAGTTTTGAGAAACTCGTCGAATGCATGTACTGGAACACTGTATTGCACGGAAGTTTTCTTGTTGTTCGAGAATAATTTTTTTTGGCTAAACTGAGACGCACACTTGCGTGAAGTAAAAACAAAATAATTACAGAAACCGTCATCCATATATCCTAGTTTAGACATGTATTTATCTCCAGCCGCATATTGGGAAAGTTGAGGAGCAGCAGGGAAGACAACAGTAGGACTGAAGACGATCAAAGCCGCGACCGACGAGCGGAGTTTAGATGTTGCGAACCGAAGCATGACGAAATGATCCTCCTCCAATTGAAGCGATATGGGGCAGCTTCCGAGAGGACACAAGGCAGGGAAATCTAGTTGCGATAGCTTCGTCCATCAATTGAATATTCAAGCACCGTGCTTTCGAGTGCAAGATTTTATGATGAGCCCAGCCCGTTTGACCAATCACGTCTCTCCCTAATGTTTTCGCATAGCTTGCGGCACAACAGGCGGTCAGTGCATCGGCAGCAGCTGGTTCGCGCGCTGCACTCGATGTGGCACTGCTATAGCATGTGACTTGGCGCGCTGTACAGGGAAAGGTGCAAGGATGAGAGTGACGTCACACTTGGGAAGTACCAAGTGTCGCCGTCAGTTTCAAGCCGCTGCCGGGCGTGAGCGTCAAAGTCTGCAGTGGATGGTTTCGTTGAAGGCGTTAGGCTTAGGGTTTGAATGACTAAACGCAAGCAAGGAAAGCTGGAGGGCACACTTAAGCTCCATCCGTAAATACATGATGCGTTGGAGTTAATAGGTAAATGCGCATGCATGCAGAATTGGTTACTGTCTGCTTAACCTTCACAAATCTTTGAGAGTCCTCAAACCACGCCTGGCGCAGTGGGGGAGGATTAAGCAATGCGCAATTGCCACGGGTGGCGCTTGTGCGACCTAGGAGCAACCTCTCGCATGCAACCTCTCGCGTGAAGCCATTATCTGAACTGCAACCTGACACGGTGCACAGTTTGCTGACATTCAGGAGGGCAGGTTGTGTGAGACTACAAGGTTACGTGCCCCAGATGGCTCACCTGCTTCCTAGCTTGCTTCCCTCACAATTTTTCGCTTACGGTCAACGACACCAACGAGGCAATCTACGACGTAGGGTTTACTGCGATACGATCTGCTTAGTTGAAGCTACCGCGTTAAAACAACTCCTGTGGAGCGCAGTGATTCCTTTAGGTTCCTTTATCGCGTGGCTCAGCACATTTTAACCGCGGCAAATGTTTGAAACGAAAGCTAATTATGAAATTCATTCTGCAGAGCAGTAAGGTGCAAAGAAGCGAATGTTTTCGGAATGCGTTTTCGGCACTGAGACAGCGATATCGCCCGAAAGAGTTTGTTTTAGGAATAGGAACATGTTAATTTTTATAGACGGGATCTTCAAGTATTCAATGAAGAAGCTGTGTCTTGTATATTATTCATGCAACACTGGTATTTCAAAATTGATTTCTTAATTTTTCTCGCCAGTGTAGTTTGTGAAACTGGCACATGGTGAATTTGCGACAATGGGCATTTATTCTATATAGCGCAAACAGAGCGATCCATAACTTACGATCAAAAGGACAGCAGCCATCATGATCCTTGAAAAAGTATCTTTTGTCGTTATACTCACAGTTGTGGAAGTGCTTTAAAGGTTGCTGGCCTCATTCCAGGAAAAAAATGTTCATAAGTACGGGGATGTGTGTATCGAAAATTAGTCGGTGACTGCTTCCAATGGAAGAAGCATTTTTTGATAAATGACAATCTGAAAGCATGGGCAGGTAATCAGACACTCTTAGACACCTGCCAGGGTTTTTTGTTTGTTTCTAGCTTATTTGATGCGTGTTTCTTCATATCCATATGCTCTATTTACTTTATTTATGCTGTCAAGCCTGTGCCAATAGATCACTCTGGCGCTTCTTACAGCGGTCGCCTGCCGTCTGCTCTGTTTTATCGCATCTTTCGCGGTGCTTCCCACCTGTGAACTTCGGATAGAAACGCAGGATAGGTGCAGCAGAAATTAAAAAAAGTTTTAGCTGCTAGATTGAGACAGAAGAGAGAGAAGCACAACTGGATAGTATGAACTTTAAAAAGTTTTCAGCATCGGCAAATGAGGCAGATGAACAAGATCAGAACTAAATAAGGAAAGTGTGGGTCATGAGGCAATTTTGGTTGGCTCAAAATGAGGGAAGCCAAAGTCCTCCTCGATACCATCCTGAATAGCGAGCATGTTGGCCCAAAGGTTTTAAAGGATGACATACTCTTAAAGCAACACTTTTTACCACAAATCTGAAACGCACCTATCCCTGTAAGAGACACACACACTCACATTTCATTTCCTTTCATTTCCTCTTTCAATAAATATGAGGTGCAATATGAGGTGAACTGCAATGGCTGTGTCACATATAGTGTAAGCATTGTGCGCGAACCTCATCTTCATTTGTCTATATTCATCATCCTCTCCCATCGTCGTCTTCGTGGCGTACGCCATCCCTGCTGGTGGCAATAAAGCCTGCTCCGGCCGTTCCGAGCTTCTCAATACCAGTAATTCTCCTGTCCCATACAAGCGCAACACTGTACCTACGTGTCTGCATGTGTAAGATTATTGTAACAGTATTGTAAGAGTCCGACCTATATAAAGAGACAATGGATACATTTCGTCTTTGTTACCGTCTTATCCTGGGCGGATTCAGTGGCATGGCCATATTACGCGCGTCAACACTGCTGTTTCTGTTATTTTTGTTGTTTTCATTTAGTTTGCACTCTAAGCACATTGTATCTATGGCTCGTTATTACGCGTCGCGTTGGCTCGGTGTCTTTGGCGTTCGGCTACTGCTAGCAACGGCGTGGGATTGAATCCTGATCACGGCGGCCACGCTTTGAGGAAGGAGAGATGCAGATACGCCCATGAATTAGGCGGTACCAGCGGACGTTAAACAACATCAGGTGTTGAAGATATTGGCACTCGTTTACGCTTTGCTGTGTCACTGGCTGAACTCAAGGGAAGCCGTCGCGGTGCTATTAGCTGTATGGTTTTTGTTTTATTTTTGTTTTGTTGTTTGTTGCTCGGCGCTGACACGGTGCTTTATCTTTTTTCTGCCGCATACTCAAGATGGTGCCTGGTTTTTCTAAAACGATCGTAATCACGCGCAACTTCGCACGACATTCGCGATTGCTGTCACTGCTTTAAGCGCCCTATAAAAAAACTTCGTTGTAACCTTTAAACTGAACACAGCTAAAAGCAGCAGTAATGTTGATATTACACGCCACATATCGAGTACGCCTCATATCGGTGCCGTGGAGTTGTTGAATTATTTGTGGGGACGAGGAAAGAAAAGAAGGGCAGGCTTTGTAATTCCAATGTTCGAATGACACCAGCCTCCCTTATATCAAAAACCTTGTCGTGACTGCATGCAGACTGACGACTACCTGGGAATAGAACCTTCTTCGGGATGTCTCTTTTCATATGGTAAGCTTTCAGTACGTATTAGTGCGAAAGCACTATTCTGTTGGGTAAACCATTAGCAAGATCTTGAGGTGTCTGCGGTTTTGTCCCAAGCGGAAGAGAGAAATAAGAATAAATCAAATAAATATCCGCAACTGGGGTTCGCACCCGCGGCGGCGTGAACAGATCAGCTTAGCTGGCCATTGCGCGAGTGCATTAGGCTACCACCGCATTCGAACACGCCTCGTGTCAGAGTGCAACACTCTCTCCGGCTGTGCATTGCACATCTTCGTCTGTATCTACTAATAGTGCTACCAAAATATTATTCGCTCTTTGAGCGGTGTGGCGGTAGTGACAGAGAGGTCTGCGCTGAATGCGTTGGCGTGGACCACGTTTTGGCAGAAACACGGCACTAGAGCAATGTGCTCTGACGTTGACAACAGTGCTGCAGAACCGCGGCACTGGAGCATCGGCCGCCGGCGTCCACTGGGTACCCTGGCGTTGACGATGAAAATATGATTACGTGCATAACTGGCACCCTGGGTAAGTGGACACCTGAATCGCGCTTTCAGGTTTGTTGTGATGGTGTCGACCTGAAAAAACTCTGCTTCCGCACAATATTTTGTGCTCAGCGATGCTATACCTCCAGCCAATTTTGTTTAATGCGAGCCATGCATGCGAACTATGCAGTAGGCGCTCTTGGCAGCAGCGGGGTCACACTGGCATCTCGCTGTAGCGATACATCTAAACTCTGCCACTTGAATTGACTCGGCGCCTGCGCGCGCAAGCGGACATCTATGGACGTCAGCAACACCGATAAGAAAACTTTCACAACTTCGGTAGCGTCGTATGAACGACCAGCTCATCCTGTACTTTGACGTTGCTGCCAGGAGCACTTTGGCGGAATCGCCGCCTAATGTATCAAAGGAAGCCTTTACCAGGCACTCTTGGCAGTAGCTGGGTCTCGATGTATTCGCCCATCTGAACAGTTGCAGGTTGGTCTTCTTCACTGACTCTATCCAATATTTATCTGTTGCAATCATTGCTGCTGCCAAATAAATTAGACCTGTGAACATGAAAGAAAATTGGTCACAGGGCTTGGTATGTCGTTCAGATATTGATGCTCGCTTTCAGAGATGTAATGAATTTAAATGAGTTTGTCATACGGAAAATGTTCAGGTGTCCTAGAAGATCAATTCCTGACATTCAAGGAAAGAACAAAAACTGATAGCGATGCAAAACATGCTTCATGGGAAAATCCCTCAGTTTGGTGAAAGACAAGTTCCAGCCAGACTCTTCTGCTTCTGGCCACCGCGGTGGCTCAGTCAATAAAGAAAAGAAACCGCAGTGGCTCAGTGGTTATGGTGCTCGGCTGCTGATCCGAAAGACGCGGGTTCGATCCCAGCTGCGAGGTCGAGTTCGGAGCGCGGAGCGATCGGACGCGTGGCACATCGGCTCCGTCGATTTTTGACTGGAACCGCGGCAATCTGATGTAACACCCATCAAACCTGTGCGTCTGCATCTGTGAAGTCAGCAGGATCCTGGAGACACCGATCTGACCCAGGTACGCCCAATTTTCGACCACTTCGAGCAACCCTCCGCATCACCACGTAGCGGTCGAGCTGAGCCTAACGGCTCTGGCTCCCCCGCCACTGGCTGCGGAGACGCCCGCCGGTCAACCTCTCAACATGGCTCTGCCTAAACAACGCGGATACGACCCCACGACTCTGTCGTGGTCGTCTGTCCCTGCAAGCCAGCCACAGGATGGGCCATCCACCATTTCGGCGCAGCAAGCTGCCCTTTTCCAAGTCGTTGAGAGCCGGCGCCGCCGCCGGCAGAACGCACGAGGAGCTGCAATGCCGAGGACTCCTCTTGACAACTCAGCAACAGGAGACGCTCGCGCTCCGTCTTCTAAATGTCCACAAAAGACACCAGTCACCAAGTGGACGGCTAAGCCAACGGTCAGGATGAACCCTGACGATTACGTGATCTTGCTGAGGCACGCAGTACGGTCGCCCTCAAGACAGCATTTCAGCACGGTGAGCTCGGCGCTGCCATTTCGCAACTCATCGGCAGACAGCATATGAATGCGATTACAATTTCTCCCAATTGGGAACAAAACATTATCGTCTGTGGCACGCAGAACCCCGAGGTGGCTCAAAAGCTTCTGACGGACATCCAAATTACCACCAGCAAAGGATCGCTCCCGCTTCACGGACACCTCAAGCTCACCGGTGATGTGTGTCATGGTGTGATTACTGTGCATAACCTTGAAACCAGCGAATCTTTGAAACATAGTATGCAGTGGCGCGGTGGTGAATTAGTCTATGTGCGCAAGCTGGGAACATCGAATGTAGCTGTGCTAACTTTCGAGGGACGCAGCGTTCCGCGCTACGTCCACTACAATGCAGAACTGACTCCCGTCAAGGAGTATAAGAAAACGGTGCCAGCGTGCTACCGTTGCGGCACGCTGGGGAACCGGGTGGACAACTGTCCCACCCCGGTCAAAGAAAGATGCGGCCTTTGTGGCCAGAACGTGGGGATTGGTACTGAGGGGATGGCCTCCCACGTTTGCAATCCCGTGTGCATAATATGCGGGGGCCCGCACCTCACCAGCTCCCGCGAATGCACAAGCAAATTCATCCGGCTTCCGCAGCCAGGGCCCAGGCCGCCAATCAAGCCACCCAAGGGAGCCAATTCCGGCGCGACACGGGGAAGTCACATCACCGGCCGGCAGCAAAACAACCAGAAGACGCCACGGCCTGCCCCTGGCAAGACAGCAACGGTACCGCCACCACCCGGAGCAGCGGAGTTCCCAGCTCTCAGCGCTTCATCTGGCGGCGCCGCCTGCAACCAACCCAAGGTAGGCAGCTGGGCGAGGGTCGCCTCCTCTCCTTCCCCTCCTCCCTCCTCCCCCACCAGCACCGCCGAGACGCAGGAACTCAAGCGCGAGCTCGCCCTTTTGCGAGCTGAAAACAAAAAACTAGCCAGCGAGCTTAACTCGCTCAAAGCCCAATTCCCTACTCCGCCCGCGTCGAGCAGCGAGGAAGAAAACATCACAGACAGGGAGATTCCTACTCCTGTCGAGAGTCGCGCCGCGGCCCTGGAGACCCGGGTGACCGCGATTGAAACACAATTGGCTGACCTCACCAAAATTATCCATGATGCATTGCGCGTCAGGTGGAGAGTGTCATCGCACAGGTGACATAAGCCGTAACTCAATTATCCAAAAATGGATAAAAGACAATCCGCGCGTCCTTAAACGCGTAGGGCCAATCAGGGACGCTAACCGCCCCTCCAAATTCAACAGAGTTACTCCCGATGAATTTGACTTCTCGGAAGACTCCTGCACGTCTGCGCCGGGCACTAGCGGACTGGGGAGTCTTAACAACGTAACCCCACCCTCCGCCTCCGAACATGGCCCCCAACCCTAAGTGGCAAGCAAGAACAACTCAGCCGCTTACACTAACGCAGTGGAACTGCCGTGGTCTCAAGAACCGCACGAAGCGGACTCATCTCCGCCTCTATCTTGAGACCTTTGAGTTCCTCGTTGCCGTGGTTGCCCTTCAGGAACCCGGCGCCGGGGCCAAGCTAACAAAGTACACTACATTTCAACACAACCCGCAGACATGTATACTTGTTCACAAGCAGTATACTGCGCTCAGGAGGTCACGCTCCCCACAACACCGCCTATCCCATACACGATGGTGTCAGTGCTGCCCCTAAAGCGGTCTGACCCACCTGTACACATTTTAAACATTTACTGCCCACCTAAACTTAAGAACGTCACGTTCAATGAAATTTTCACCCAAGCTATGCAGGTGGCTGGAAGGGATACCCTTCTGATCGTCAGGGATTTCAGCGCCCCGAGCAGGCTATGGGGGTACCCCCAGGAGGACAGACGTGGGAGGAAGCTTGCGTAACTTCTTTCCACACTTGGACTCACTTTACAGACTGACCCCGCCAACCCAACACCTGTCGGCAATTCGATTCAACGAGATACTTGCCCGGACCTCACATTTACACGCAACATACGCCATGCCGACTGGCTGAATACAGAGGACACTCTGGGTAGAGATCACTGTATAATCAACACAACCATTTACATGCGTCCCCTGAAACGCCCACTAACACAAGCTCGTGTCCCGGACTGGACGACTTTCCGCACCTCTCTACCCATCGTAGACCCCCTCCAGTCGGGATACGACGCATGGTCCAAATCGCTCACGTCTACACTCACACAACAAGCCGCCGCGGTGGCTCAGTGGCTATGGTGCTCGGCTGCTGGCCCGAAAGACGCGGGTTCGATCACGGCCGCGGCGGTTGAATTTCTTTGGAGGAGAAATTCGAGGCCCGTGTACTGTGCGATGTCAGTGCACGTTAAAGAACCCCAGGTGGTCGAAATTTCCGGAGCCCTCCACTACGGCGTCTCTCATAGCCTTAGTCGCTTTGGGACGTTAAACCCCATAAACCAACCAACTCACACAACACGAAAAGCAGATACAGCTCACAGAAACACAAACGGACGTGGACAACCACTTGCTCCACCTTTGGGAGGCCCGCCGCAGCCTCACCAAACGATGGAAGAAACAGAAACATAACAGACGCCTAAAGAAACGCATCCTCGAACTCACACAACAGGCAACGGAATATGCTACTCAGCTAGCCGACACTAACTGGGTGGACCGGTGCAACGCGGCTGCGCGCCAGATGTCTGGCCGCAACACGTGGCGCCTATTCCGCGCTCTCATTGATCCAATACAAACACGCACGGAAACCCAACGCCACTTACATAGGGCATTGCACAACTTTACAGGATCGACAACACAGCTAGCGCACACGCTCAGGGATCGTTACCTGTGCACCACTAAGGACCCCCGGCCGGCGGCGTACTCTTATGCAGGCGAAGAGAACACGGAGCTGGTCACTCCGTTCCAGCTCCACGACCTCCGGGCGGCCTTAAGCAAGATGAAGCGGGGCACTGCACCCGGGCGCGACAAGGTTACGGTCAAGCTCTTGGCCAACCTTCTCGACGCAGCCTACGTCGCGCTCCTCAAATACAGCAGTTGGGACGGAGAGACTCCTCTCCCTCTCGATTGGAAATCGGCTCTCGTGACCTTCATTCCGAAGGCCGGCAAACCTATTGATGTGGAGAGCCTTTGCCCCATCACCCTCACGTCTTGTGTCGGCAAGCTGATGGAGACGATGGTGCGTGACAGACTCTCCGATTATCTCGAAACACAGCACATTTTCGCGGACACTATGTTCGGTTTTCGTCCTCACAAGTCAGCACAGGATATACTTCTGCAGCTCCACCACGACATTTTAAATCCTGTAGAATGTCCCCACAACGACAAGGTGGTCCTGGCCTTGGATCTTAAAGGCGCATTCGACAACGTCAAACATGAAGTAATCCTGGACCACCTCAGTAACCCAACTGTGGCCACAAAACATTCCATTACATAAGACAATTTCTTACAGACCGTCAAGCCTATATACGCATACAAGATGCGGACCACGGGCCATACACCATCGGCTCGAGGGGAACACCTCAAGGCGCGGTCCTGTCTCCCCTGCTCTTCAATTTGGCAATGCTTCGTCTTCCCTCCAAATTGTCTTCTCTGCACGGGATACATCACGCTCTTTATGCGGATGACATTACAATCTGGGCCACGCAAGGTAACCTGGGCCACATGGAGTCCTGCCTGCAAGCAGCGGCGACCCTAGTCGACGACTACGCGGCCTACTGCGGACTCCAGTGCGCCCCAGCTATATCAGAATTTCTGCACTTACGTCCCTCCCCTCGGGACACAACACCGCTTCGCGTCAGGCTCCCCTCGGGACCGATCCGGGAGGCCAAGGAGATCCGCGTCCTTGGCCTCTTCATAGACCACCAAAGCAGAGTCGACACCACCCTAGCCAAACTTCGCATGGTGGGAGACCAGGTGGGCCGCATGGTCCGCTGGGTCTCCAACAAGCGGGGCGGATTACGAAGCAAGGATGCACTGCGGCTTGCCCATGCTTTCGTAACGAGTAGAATCCTCTACTCAACTCCCTACTTGCACCTGCGCAAACACGATGATGACCAAATGGAGGTCATCCTGCGGAAAGTCATCAAGCGGGCTCTCGATCTCCCGGTCACCACGTCCAACCAGAGGCTTCTGGCCTTGGGCGTGGTGAACACATTTAGGGAGCTTCGAGAAGCCCACTTAGTCAACCAATACACGCGTCTTGCACAGACGACGTCCGGTCGCCGCCTCTTGGACCGGCTACACATCAAACATGACTACCACATTGAGAAAAGGGAGAGAGTACCAGAACCCTGGAGACGCGCCCTCCGAATCCGACCCCTTCCCCGCAACATGTCCAGAGAAGACCATAGCGGTCGTCGCCAGGCGCGCGTGGAAGCGTTGGCGCGATACTATGGTAACCAAGAACACGTGTATTACATGGACGTTGCCGGCCCACACCACGGGGGGTGGTACACGGCCGCAGTCGTACACAACACAAACACAGTTAACGGGCTCACTTTCAAAGCCTACAACGCAACACACGCGGAGGAGATTGCCATTGCTCTGCCTCTCACGAATCCCAAGTCAAAACACATCATCACCGACTCGCGAGGGGCCTGTCGGAACTACGAGTTGGGCTGGGCTCCCCCGCTTGCCTGGCGCATACTGGAATATAGCTGTCGATGCGAAGATCCAACTCCACGCAACCTGATTTGGGCCCCCGGTCACCAGGGACTCCAGGGAAACGAACAGGCCGATCAGGCCGCCCGCGCACTCTGTCCCCGAGCAATCTCCCTGTCCTTATAAGGGTACTCCCAATCAGACAATCTGGCCCTTACATTCAAACAAATCACCGATTACTACAAGGAAGGGTCTGGATCGCGCTGACGAGCGCCTCATCAAAATTCTTACTAACACTGTACTGTGCCCGGCGGTGCTTAAACATTTCAATACATCCTTTGATGGCGCGTGCCAGTTCTGTGGGGAGGCGGCTGACACCATCCACATGGTTTGGGCGTGTCAGTCAAACCAATCTATCCCCCCAACCCCAACCCCACCAGAGAGGACTGGGAGGCGGCCCTGCTCGGCGGTCAAGACCTAAAAAGCCAAAAGGCTTTGGTTCAACGGACACGGGCGGCGTTGCTTGCCAATGGGGCACCGGAATAGGGGCTCCACCCAGTATTGTAAGGGGAAAGGGCCAATAGGGTCCTACCTCAATCACCTTTCTGTAAAAAACTTAATTTCCCATAAATGTTTTTCACCACCACCATCCCAGCTGCGGTGGTTGAATTTCTTTGGAGGAGAAATTCTACAGGCCTGTGTACTGTGCGATGTCAGTGCATGTTAAAGAACCCCAGGTGGTCGAAATTTCCGGAGCCCTCCACTATGGCGTCTCTGATAGCCTTAGTCGCTTTGGGGCGTTAAACCCCATAAACCAAACCAAACCAAACCATCTTCTGCTTCTGAAATTGATAAGCCTGAGAAAGCCAATGACAGTATGTCTATATTGCCCTCATTTTGTCGGACATTCTGTGAAAGCGCTCTGCGATCCTTGGCCTAAAAATACAGAAGAAAACATAAATTGGGTGTACAGCTTCTGCTCGAAAAATATGACAAGATCTTGGCTTAATCGACACGTCATGAAGTTGAGATTAAAGGACTGAAAAAATATCTCTGCCTCTCCCGTAACCGAGAGTAGAGTAAGCATGAAATGTTTACAGGCGTAACACGTTGGTTGTAGATGGTAGTAGTCAAAATCTTGAAATGGGTCTAGTGTTCAACACACCACATCACACCACACATACTTTGCTCTGGTACATGTCGACACAATGGTTTCCTGTGAGTGTCCGGGGAATCTCTTCCGCCCTGCCTCGTCAGCTGTATCCGGTTTCTGTTTGCCTTTCATCTTTGTAATCGTTGTTTAGCTGCCGTGGTGGCTCAGCCGTTATGGTGCTCGGCTGCTGACCCGAAAGACGCGGGTTCGATCCCGGTCGCGGCGGTTGAATTTCTTTGGAGGAGAAATTCTAGAGGCCCGTGTACTGTGCGATGTCAGTGCACGTTAAAGAACCCCCGGTGGTCAAAATTTCCGGAGCCCTCCACTACGGCGTCTCTCATAGCCTTAGTCGCTTTGGGACGTTAAACCCCATAAACCGACCGACCGACCGACCGACCGACCGACCGACCGACCGACCGACCGACCGACCGACCGACCGACCGTTGTTTTCATTCCTCCGTTATTTATACCACTTTGCCTATGTGACACTGGTGACGTCCCCATTGGATTACGTCACACATAATTGAAGACAAAGCAATGACAAATTACTAATTAGTGACTAATTACTAATAATGTTTAAATACTAATTAACTGATAATTAATGACGCTTAAGCTTCGCCTTTAGGAGTGGAACACGACAGCATGTTGTAGCGCTGCCAGGCAGTCGACGGAACGGCACCACCTGTTCGGCGCGATGCCTTGCCCTTTGAACGCGACGCTTTTTGAGGAAAGGAAATTTATTTATTTATTTATTTATTTATTTATTTATTTATTTATTTATTATTCCTCAAAGGTCCCTGTCGGGACATTACATGAGGGGTGGGGATAACACGGCAAAAAAAAATATTATATATTAATAAGAAAATGGACAAAAATTACATTGATGAATGGGCTTCCTCGATGGTGTTCTTGAAAAGTCGGTGAATCATGATGGTGGCCACTTCAGCAGGGAGGTTATTCCAGTCACGGGCAGTCTTTAAGAAAAATGATTGCTGGAATGTGGTGGTATGGGCACGTTCAGGGTAAACAGCGTTCGGGTGGTTATGGCGGGAAATGCGATGGACACGTGGAATTAATTGGTTGGCTTCTGTAAAGTTGTGGAAGAATTTGTGAAATAAGCAGAGACGTGATGTGTTCCGACGGGTGACTAGTGTAGGCAATTGCAATCGTGATTTTAGACCTGAGATGCTGGTATGATAGGAATAGTCAGATGAGATGAACCTCGCGGCACGATTCTGAACAGACTCAATGGTATTAATTAGGTTAGTCTGATGGGGATCCCAGACAGAGTTAGCATATTCAAGTTTAGGTCTGACGAAAGTCTTGTAAGCGAGCGATTTGAGAGAACTTGGTGCTAGAGCAAGGTTGCGCCGGAGATACCCAAGGACACTGTTTGCGGAGTTAGTTATGTTGGTGATATGGAGAGTCCAAGTTAGATCACGAGAGATATGGACGCCTAAGTATTTGTAATGATTGACCGAAGAAATTGGGCAGTTATTAATAGTGTACACTGGGGCGATGAAGTTGGGGCGACGGTGAAAAGAAATCAGTGAGGTCTTTGAGATATTAAGAGACATGAGCCACGTGTTACACCAATGTTGCACTTGTGAAAGGTCTTCTTGAAGAGTGACGATATCTGAAGAATTTGTTATGGGGCGATATATGACACAATCATCAGCAAACAGTCGGACGTTGGAAGAAAGACTAAGTGGAAGATCATTAATATATATTAGGAAAAGAAGGGGACCTAGTACACTTCCCTGTGGGACGCCAGACTTCACAGGTGAAAGAGATGATGAGTGACTATTAGCATAGACGAACTGATGACGGTCAGTTAAAAAGGCACGAATCCAATTAACGATGAAGGGGTGCAGATTCAGACGGGAGAGTTTGTGTATTAAGCGACCATGAGAAACTTTATCGAACGCCTTTTCGAAATCAAGGAACACAGCGTCACAATGAATATTACGGTCTAAGTACGAGTGTAAATTGTGTAGGAAAAGGGCAAGCTGTGTCTCACATGAGCGGCCTTTAAGGAATCCATGTTGATTAGGATGGAAGAAATTTACAGAAGTTAAAAAGGCAGCAACATGCGAGTACAAAATATGCTCCATGATTTTGCAGCAAACGCAGGTGAGTGAAATCGGGCGATAATTTAACGGGGATGAACGGTTACCTTTTTTGAACACTGGAATGATTTTGCCGATACGCCAGTCACGTGGTAAAGATCCTGATGATAGCGATTGCTGAAAAATGAGCGACAAGATCACACTGCTAATATCTTTAGTATTCTTCAGAACTTTTGAATTTATGGCGTCGATACCTGAGGACGAAGTATTGGTTAGAGAGTCAATAATTTTTGCAATGCCTTGAGGTTCAAATGATATGTTTTCCATGACTGGATGATCCAAAAATGGGATATTGGGAAGGTTATCGGCAGGTTCATTGGTGAACACAGAAGAAAACGCAGAGTTAAGGACACTCGCCACATGAGAATCATTAATCGGAAATCCGGAATTATCACAGAGCGTAATGACAGAAGGTTCATGAGGCATAATGGTTTTCCAAAATCGCTTGGGGTTATTTTGTAGCATTGATGGTAAAGTGTTGGAGAAGAAGGTACGTTTTGCTTGCGCTGTTTGCGTGTTGTAGTGTTTTTCGGCGCTGTAATACTTCGTCCATGCTAGGGGAGAGTTAGTGAGCTTAGCCTTTCGAAATAAGCGTTTTTTATTGTTATTTAGTCGTTTTAACGATACGTTAAACCATGGGGAACCAGCCCGCTCGGTTATTTCTATGGTTGGTATATATAGCTTTAAGAGACGCTGAAATTCCGATTTGAAAAGTATCCAGTTTGATTCTACGGAGCGAGAAGGAAACCCAGGTGTAAACTTATCTAAGAAGGTTGTTAAGTCGCGATTTATGCTTACGTAATTGCCTTTATCATAAAGTGTAATTGTCTTTTTAATTCTTTTGTGATTATTCATGCTGCAAGAGAAGGTAGTGTGAACTGCCAAATGATCACTCAGGCCATGCATACAAGTTATGGAGGAAAAATTCTCTGGATGAGTCGTTAGAACAAGGTCCAAAATGTTGGCGGAGTGATCTGTTACACGCGTAGGAGTGGTAACTAACTGTGTTAAACCGAACGTAAGGCACGTGTTTAGGAATTCGCTTGGTAGTGTACATTTGGTTAGCATGGACGCTGTATCAGACCAGTTTATTGACGGAAAGTTGAAATCGCCAAAGAGCATGATAGGAGTGTTTTGGTGTGTGGTGGTGATGGTGCTCAGCGCGTCATGGAAGAGAGATACAAAGGAACTATCATAACTGGGCGGGCGGTAGCAGACACCAACGATGACGTTTGGAAAAATTTCAGTGCAAATGAGCCAGATCATTTCAAGCGGGGATGAGATAGCTAAGCGGGAACAACGCAGTTCCGATTTCGTGGCTATAAGGACACCACCACCGCGCATGCTGTCATCTCTGTCTTTGCGAAAAACGTCAAAACCTGATAGTGAAGGCAGAATCTCAGAGTCACGAATGTTTGAACTAAGCCACGTTTCTGTTAGTAAAACGATATTGGAAGAAGACGAAGAAATTAGGCTGCATAAGCGATCTCGTTTAGGGATAACACTTCGAATATCTGCTAACAAAAATGATAGAGGATATGGGTCATGATGGCTGGTTTTGCGCTTTGTTGTGACTGGCTGCTATTTTGTTAGTTCAATAACTTTGTCCGAATCATGGTCAAACACGTAAATCTTGTTTCCCACGAGCAGCCTGTCGCATCGCAGTTTAAATTTTGTGTTGAGATTTAGACTGAGGCCGAATTCGACGAGGCGTTTACGAGCAAGTCGTGTTCGAGGCGAGAAATCCTCAGCAATACTGAAGCCACTGTTCTTCAGCTTGCCACTTGCAGATATTATGCGCTGCTTATCCTTGAAATGTGCAAACTTAATTATTGGCCTAGTCCTGCCGTTTTGAAAGCCGCCTAACCGATGAGCGCGCTCAATATCTCGTGGTTCAACAGATTCTTCCAGCTGCTCCGCACAAAGGTCGATGACATGTTTTTCGGGAACATCCCATGATTCCTTGCCTTTGTCTTCCAGACCGTAAAATATCAAATTACATCGACGTGACCTGTTTTCCGCTTCGTCAATCCGGGCAGACAATGTCAAGACGAAATCCTTACACTCGTTAGTCGTGGCCCTGATGCTTTCCACTTCATTTTTGACATCAGAGAAGCACGCGCAATCGGTTTCAATTTTCGTCAGTCGCGTTTTCAGTTCATTAAAAGTTAATTCATGTTCGGTTAAAGTGGAGCGAATGGTTTTCAATTCTTCAAGCATAGCTGCCTGCCCGGACTTGATTTCACGTATCCCTTCTAGCAGTTGGGCAAAATCATCATGAGAGGGTCCAGGATTAGTCTCTACATCACCAGCTAATAACAGTAACTTCAATAGCATGCAGGCACAGTCGTACATAATGAGACATGAGCTGCGTGGGCCCGGCAGCACGAATAAACAACGGTTGCTAGTACGCTTAGCATAGAGGCAATAACAATTCGTTACCTGCACAGCGAAGAAGCGAGGCAGGTTAGTGATGCCCATCGTAGATGTGCTGCCGAGCCCACTGAAGGGTGCGCCGATGTGCGAAGGGAATATATTGGCTATCCGTGATGGCGATAGCATGACTGAAGTTCCGGTGACCACATGAGAAGATAGCCACGGCCTTTGATCCAGAGAAGGGAGGTGGGGTTGCGCACACTGGGATGCGCAGCCGTCAAATGATGCAGCGGCTTCCGAGAGACGCAGTTTCTCCGGGTACATCGATGACTTGGGCGTGAAGT
The DNA here is from genome assembly GCF_055824585.1 of Amblyomma mixtum. Classification (NCBI taxonomy): domain Eukaryota; kingdom Metazoa; phylum Arthropoda; class Arachnida; order Ixodida; family Ixodidae; genus Amblyomma; species Amblyomma mixtum. The sequence goes on along the minus strand of NC_143018.1, from coordinate 3,499,273 downwards.
TGAAGTTGTAGTCTACAGGCTCGGAACGAGCGACGCAACGGGGCATCGACCACGGGCCAGGCGGGACGCTTGGTAGCGCACCGGTCACAAGGGCAGGACCGGAGACCTGCCCGCCGACGGAGCCCAGGGACTGAAGCCAGATGCCAAGGCACTGCACAGCGAAGAAGCGAGGCAGGTTAGTGATGCCCATCGTAGATGTGCTGCCGAGCCCACTGAAGGGTGCGCCGATGTGCGAAGGGAATATATTGGCTATCCGTGATGGCGATAGCATGACTGAAGTTCCGGTGACCAGATGAGAAGATAGCCACGGCCTTTGATCCAGAGAAGGGAGGTGGGGTTGCGCACACTGGGATGCGCAGCCGTCAAATGATGCAGCGGCTTCCGAGAGACGCAGTTTCTCCGGGTACATCGATGGCTTGGGCGTGAAGTTGAAGTTGTAGTCTACAGGCTCGGAACGAGCGACGCAACGGGGCATCGACCACGGGCCAGTAATTCTCTGTCATCTCGGTGGACACCCGAAACGCACCGTACAGGAAGGGAGGAACGTCACCACCCGTTCGGCGCGAAGCTACCGGCGCTTGTATGCCGGTCCTGCAGGAGGGCTTAGAAAGTCTCGTTGAATCTCGTACGGTGCCCGGATGCTCTCGTTTCAGTGCCCGGAAGAGTGGAATTCAGTGCCGGGATGTTGGCTCTCAAGCTCGGCGCGACGTCACTACACTGCCGGCAACGGGAGCTAAAAATTCAGGGGGGCACTGTTGACCTTAAGGGCGGTGAGGCGACAGCCTTAAGCGCAGTGTTCCTGCTTGTGTCACTGATGCGTTGTTAAGATGTTAGGCTTCGCCTATAAGAGAGAAACGCGACAGCGTCTTGCAACGCTGGCAGGGAGTCTATGGAACGCCATCGCCCGTTCGGCCTTGCTCGTCGGTAAATTGGTTTTTGAGGAAAGGAAATGTATCTGTCTCGCATATCTGGGTGGACACCTAAACCTCGCCGAAACGGGAAGGGAGGAAAATGGAAGGGAACAGAAAAGACCGTATTCACTAGACGCGCCTTTGTTCATTCCAAATCATCGAGCTGGCATGGCAGAGTGGTTAGCATGCTCGTCTCGCACTCCGGAGACCGGTGTTCAATTCCCGAACTCGTCCAATTTCCTGCTCGATTTTATTTATTTATCTCGGCTTACTAGAAGGGTTAATTAAGCTAATCGGACAATTAGGGTAATTGGGTAATTAAGCCATTAAGTACACTCATTCCCACTTACTTGGAGCATGACTATTCAATCCCTTTAATTGGTTGCATGGTTACTAGCCAAAGTACTATCCGCCTTTTCATTTTCCTGTGCTGCCACCTCGCGTACAACGCTGAAAGCTCACTGGAAGGGTACTGTGCGCCCAACCCGGCCGGACTAAGTGCCGCTGCGGAACACGTTTTGATGGAATCTGTCGATAGTGTTCTGTAATTTCTCTCTAGGTCACCATGCGATCCCTGTCTGTAAAGACCACCTCGCTCGGGTCTGCCCGGAAAGAAAAGCCTCGGGCTATCGTTTGCAACGAGCTAGACTTCCTCCAGCGGATAGATCCTTGTCCAGGTACCAAGCCATCAACTGGCGCCGGTTACAAACTTACACCTTTCCAAACCCGGCCCTCTGGAGTCTTATGTACCCAGGGCAATTTTCAGAAAAATGCGCAAACTGCGAACTTAGGGCCACCTTGGACCACATACTATGGGAATGTCCTCATGCCCCCCGGGAGGGACGAGGTATAAACACAAAAGATCAATGGGAGACCTTACTACTGAGCTCCGACCCGGCGACTCAGTTACAACTCGTCCGACTGGCCGAAGCCGCCGCCGAGAGTCAAGACCTTTCGGCCGTCGTCTAGGCGGGTAGCCCTCTGGCTACCCTCTTTCTGTTGGACAATAAAAGTTTTCCTATCCTATGGAATCTGTCGACGATGGCGTGTCATGGGTAGCACCTGGTATCTCGAGGATTTCTAGGGCTGACTGATGGCTGGTGCGAAGTCCGAGGCAGGCTGCTGTGCCCACCGAAGAGTAAATTCTTCAGTATCTCCGATCATCCGGCATGCGATGCGATCACCAGCTAAGCAAAGGCCGCCGCTTCAAAGACGAGGGGTACATTCGGAACGTAATGTTCAATGAAATATCCCCGATCATTTCCTATTTATTGGCGGTAGTGCCGCTTAGCTTTATCAAATCGTGCCGTAGCCTAGTTGCATAGAGGCCGATCCGCATACAGTCGCGATATTGAATGTGCAAACTCGTATGTGCTTGCTGGTGTGCGATTCCAGTTTGCAGTGTTTTAATATAGGAACATATGAAATGGCCACATTCTTGCCTCGAGTGTCCACTATTTTTTTTCCGTTCTACCACCCGTACGGATGTGCGCGCTGCAACACTTTTGGAGATAACTTAAATATGCCCGATTTAGTTTTTGCCCTACTGGAATACAAACCTAAACACATTTTTGGTGACGAACTGGAAGCGTGTGAGGCTACCGCCGCAGTGCACCTTTGTTTGTTTCTTGAAAAACAGTTGCCTTCGATGAGCGCACGCCATGGTATTGATACGTGGACTTTAACGTCTGACACGTGGGCTGTGTAGAACGTTTTAGCGGAGGGCTCCGTATAAATATATGCGACTTGGACTTATTTCACGCGCATTGACATATACAGCACACCAGTGCTTTCATATTTTGCCTCCAGTGAAATGCGGCTGTCGTGGTCTGCATCGAAACCGCGATCTTGAGATCAGCGACCGGAAGTCTGGGAGCCGCGGTGACATCCGAGGCCTTCCTGCCCATGAATAAAAGATTTCGTGATAGACTGCACACGCATTTAACCACAGTACCTCATCCGTACCTGTCACAAAGTGATTCCCGCACAGTCTCGACGTGCTAGACGGTGCCCAAGGGCGGCCATGATCGTCGAGCCGGCGTACTGCTTTTATCCGCGCTTTGCGTCAAAGGCGGTCCCGGGAAGCGTTCGGAAAGCGAAAAAATCCGACTTTGCTTCCCTTTACATATTGGGCATTGCAGCCGTACGCAATACATGTCATAGGCATCGCCAAACGCGTCGAGCTGAACGCCCGACGGCTGCAGCAACGCACCCCGCGCGTAGGAAGCCGGTTTGTTTACACTTACAGCATGTTTCGCGACAACGCCTCCAGGGGATGGGCGCATGCGCAGTCGCGTCGTGAAAAGGCGGATTGGCCCCGTTTGAAATTCGCGCACTGTGACGTCATGACCGTTTCGACCAATTGAAAAGCGTGACATTTCTGTCGACAACTCCTGCTTACAGCGATGAGGGATTAAAGGATTCCGCCTTAAAAAAGCATTTCATGCTTAAAAAATGCAGGTCCCTGAACTTCGGAAGCAGTCCGACGCTGACAAGGAACAGTTAATCGATATGGAATGTAGACGCCACAATTAAAACAGAGCTGGTTTGGTTTATAGGGTTTAACGTCCCAAAGTGACTGAGGGGCTCCGGAAGTGAAGGGCTTCGGAAATTTCGACCACCTGGGGGTTTTAACGTGCACTAACATCGCACAGCGCACGGGCCTCTAGAATTTCGCCTCCATCGAAATTCGGCTGCCGTGGCCGGGATCGCACCCGCGTCTTTCGGGTCTGCAGCCGAGCGCCATAACCACTAAGCCACCGAGCCGGCTAAACCAAGGGTTCGATGGAATTGGCCAAACAAATGGTGAAAACTTGATTCGAAAGATGAGGGATGTGGCTACAATACTAAAAGTACCCTGTTTGACTAATGATGATGTTCTTGCCAGTCGCCACTTACAGGCTAATTCTAGATGGAAAGACAGATGACAATATTGTTGAATTTTCAACAGAACAAGGAAGACAGTAGTAGTTTCAGAAGAAACGTGACCTCATCTCATCGGCAGCTCATCTTCAGTCTACATTCAACGAAATCTAACTGTACTGACAAATGCTCTACTTTGCGATGCAAAGAAATGAGCTGAAGAAAACCAGTTTTAGTTTCTCTTGCATAGAAACGGTCAAGGCTATTTTCGGTGAGCGGGTAGAGACCCGGTCAGCTTGGTGCATTCATTCTTTGAGTGAACTTGATGAGATAGATGTCGGTGAACCTTAACTTTTCATTTTTATGGCCCATACGAGTACCTAACCTCTATTACTAATAAGGGTTCCTTTAGAACTGCTTTTTAAACTTCTTTCCAAATATTTCTTTCTAATATGCAGTCGGCTAGAAACAAAAGTGCCAGCCTGGAGACTTTGCTTAGTAAACTGAACGTTGACTTTATTGCGATTGTATTGTCACGTAGTGGTCACTGCAGTCCGGCAAGCAGGAGAACAGTGAGAATAGCATCCAAATGAAACTCTTTATTTGGGCTAACTTGCGCCCACGAATAACTGAATGTCTCGGTGGCGATGCAGCAACAGGCGTGCTCGGCGGACGGCGAACCGAATGCCGGCCGCTCTCGGCTACGCTCTTTTTAAAGCTGATAGCGAATGTTTCAGCTAAAGCTTGGAAAGTTAGTAGAACATTCGGGAACAACATAGAATCGGCTCCGCCTGAATGCAGTGAATAGATATAAATCTAGGGGCGTCTTGCATCACAAACAAATCGAAAATCGATAAAGCGGCGTGCCGGCAGCTTTGAAGAATGAACAAACACCACAAACATTCGCGGCATTACTCCTCTCTCAAAGAAGCAGCAACTCGATGCTTTAGAACATAATGCGGCTACAAACAATTAAAAATGAATTGTGGAAAAATATATACCGGATGTGGAAACGCAGCGTCCTTTCGCGCATAATGTGGCTTTAGAGGAACGACATGGACCACTCCTGGTCGTACGCAGTGTCGCTGGGATGCAGTCCTTTCGTTCAGGGGCGACTTCATAGTCCAGTTCCCCTAGCCGACGAAGAACCTTGTACAGGTCGAAATATTGGCACAAAAGCCTTTGACTCAATCCGCGGCTGTGGTGAATGGGCGTCAAAACCCAGACTCGGCCTCCTGCCTTGTATTCCGCGTTGAGTCTTCGTAGGTTGTAGCGATTGGCGTCGGTCCGCGGCTGGTCTTTGATCTGTAGTCTGGCAAGTCATTGGGCTTTTGCCCGTTGAAAGTAGGTGGCGACGTCGACGTTATCTTCTTCGATAACAATGGGCAGCATGGCGCCGGGAGTGGTCTTGGCCTCCCCGCCATGGAAGAGCCTAAAAGCGTCATCTGGGTGGTCTCCTGCACATCGGTATTGTAGCAGAAGACCATTTAAGGCAGTATAACGCCCCAGGTCTTGTGTTCGGTATCGACATACATGGCGACCATTTCAGCGAAGGTTTTGTTCAGGCTCTCGGGCAGTCCATTAATCTGCGGATAGTATGCACTTGTTCTCCGGTGGCTGGTTTGGCTGTAACGCAGGATGGCTTGCGTCAGTTCCGCCGTGAATGCTGTCCTCTGTCCGTGATGAGCACATCGGGGGCGCCGTGTCGCAGAATAATGCACTCCAAGAAAAACTTGGCGACTTCTGCTGCTGTTCCGTTCGGTAGGGCTATTGCCTCGGCCTAGCGGGTCAGGTCGCTATAATGATCCACTTATTTCCAGATGTTGACTTCGGGAAAGGGCCAATCAAGTCCATGCCGGTCTGCTGAAAGGGTGTTGAGTGGGGTTCAATGGGATTCAGAAATCCTGCTGGTCGTATTGGAGGGGTCTGTCGTCGCTGACAATCTCAACAGTTTTCACGTAATGTACGACATCAGCAAGCAGTCGGAGCCAGTAATACTTGTCTTGAAATCGGCGGAGGGTGCGAGAAAGCCCGAGATGTCCAGTTGTCGGCTCGTCGTGTGAAGCCTAAAGAACTTCTCCACGCAGATTTGCGGGTACAAGGGGGTAGGCTGTTTTGTTTACTGCGAAATTCTTCTTCACGAAGACATAATTCTGTACAGGAAGGCAATCCCCGCTTGAATGAGGCGATGGGGGGGGGGGGGGGGGGGGGGGGGAAGAAACCTTGCCTTCCAAGTACTCGATGAGGCATTTATATCGGGGTCCGAGCGTTGCTGTTGTGCAAAAGAGCTGGAGTTGATGGGTCCTAGGAAGGCGTCCTCATCGTCGCCTGGTGGCGGTGCATCTACAGGGGCTCGTGACAGGCAGTCGGCGTCAGAGTGCTTCCGTCTGGACTTGTAAACGATGGTGACGTCAAACTCCTGGAGGCGCAGCCTCCATGGAGCGACGCGGCTAGAGGGGTCCTTCAAACTGGCAAGCCCGCATAGTGTGTGGTGATCTCTGGCCACCTTGAATGGTCGTCCGTATAGGTAGGGGCGAAATTTCGAAGTAGTCCTAATGATGGCAAGGCACTCCTTGTTAGTTGTCGAATAATTAGCCACGGCTGACAGGGAACGGCTAGCGTATGTGATGACCTTCTCCACTCCGTCAGCTTTCTGAACGAGGGCAGCGCCTAGGCCCACGCTACTTGCGTCGGTGTGAATTTCAGGGTCAGTGGCTCGCCGATGCGCGAAAAGTTGTTGACAAATCGTCGATAATACAAGCACAGCCTGAGGAATTTCCGCACAGCTTTCTTATTGTCTGGCTGAGGAAACATTGCGATAGCAGCTGTTTTCTGCGGGTCTGGGCGTAAGTGGTCTAGGAACAGCCGCTCTTTTTACGCAAAATGACACTATTCTGCTTTCCTTTCTTTCTTTCTTTCTTTCTTTCTTTCTTTCTTTCTTTCTTTCTTTCTTTCTTTCTTTCTTTCTTTCTTTCTTTCTTTCTTTCTTTCTTTCTTTCTTTCTTTCTTTCTTTCTTTCTTTCATTTTTTTATTTGTTGCTTAGACGTTTGCCTAAGAAGGCAAACGTCCAAGAAGGCAAACGTCAAGGTTAAGCCGGAAGGCTTGATTGAGTTTGCTATCGCAGCCTTTTTCGGTGCTGCTCAAAGTTCGAGGCGAAGACAACGACGTCATCTAAATATACCCGACAAATCTGCCACTTCAGGTCTGCCAGCACTGTATCTATTACTCGCTGAAATGTCGCTGGTGCGGAACACAGACCAAACGCCATCACCTTGAACTCGAATAGGCCATCTGGAGTTATAATACAGTGCTCTTGTGATCTTTTTCATCGACTTTAATTAGTCAGTAGCCGCTCTTGAGGTCCATCGATGAGAAATGCTTAGCGTTGCAGAGCCTGTCCAGTGTCGTCGATGCGGGGGAGTGGTAGACGTCCTTCTTTGTGGCGTTGTTCAAGCGACAATAATCAACGCAGAATTGAAGAGCGCCGTCATTCTTTCTCACTGGAACAACCGATGCTGCCCAGGGGCTCTTTGAAGCTTGGATGACGTCGTCGCGAAGCATTTCTTCCACTTCGTTCCAGATGGCATGTCGACCTCGGGGCGACACTCGGTAGGGGTATGGTGGAGAAGTCGGGCGTGCTGGTCGGTTATAATGTGATGCTTGGCAATCGACGTTTGTAGGACCTTCGGAGATGACGAGAAGCACTCGCTGTAGCTTCGAAGGAGATTGCGGATCTGGTCTTCTCTTTTCAAGGGCAGGGCTGATTTTATGTAAAAAGTGGGCGAGTTCACTTGGTCAGGCGAATCTTCTACGGATGGGCCGGAGAGGGCGAAGAAGTCTCGTATGTCAGATATTTCATCGAGGAAAGCAATCGTCATTCCTATGTTAACGTGCCGATTCGTCCGTCGAGAAGCATCTGCATGTTCTCCTCGATATTGGCTTCAGTGCTGTTAACGCAGAAGCCTTTATTATCTACTCATCGTTGTCGGCAGAAGGTTGTTGACAGAAGATTCTCAGCAGAGGTGTCATGCTTTTCGGTTGGGAGAAATGGTTATGACGTCCGAGTGCGCGGATTTCGAATGCAACTAGTAAAAGGCAGATAAGAACCAATACCCAATTAACTTATGGACCAAACGAGTTTGCAATTAAATTAATTAACCAATCTACCTCATTTCCCAATTGATTAATTGAACTAATAACTAATTAACGAATAATATTATTTCGTGAGTTGGTGAATTGATCTAACCATTGCGTTAGCCACTTAACTAATGAGACGAATTGACGCAATTAACTAATTAGGTAATCACCTGATTAATCACGTCAATTGCTAATTGTGGAAATGGTTTAATTAGTAAACTGTTTGTGTCGCTAATTAGCTAATTTTGCTGCGAAAGCAGCCCTACACCAGTCGCCGAGCCATTTCGCGATGCTCTAGAAAGGCCAAGCTGCGCATACGCGAGGAGCGGGTGACGTCACACGGCGCTCAGCTGAGGCGCCGGGGCCGCCGTCAGAGCCGCCGCCGCTACCAGGCGCTCTCCATCGTCTCGCCGACAGTCTCCCTCTCTCCCTCTCTGATGCGCGGTAGCGACTAAGCATCGCCATCTGCGTGGCTTGTGGTGGGAGACTCACCCTTCGTCGCACCATAAAAGAGGTCTACCTTGAGCTCCGCCTCGACAAACGCCTTTACCCTCCCCCTCATCCATCACTCACGGTGCCGGAGTCTCGCCTTCTTCGGCACATTCAGATGAATGCAGTTATCACCCCGTCCCGCCTCTTCTTCTATCGCTATCGATCGGACCCTTCCTGTCCCAACTGCCCCTGTATCTATGCCGACCTGGCCCATTGCCTATTCTATTGCCCGGCTGCTCAGCAGTCGGGTTCCTTCCCCCCACCCTCTCTATCCATCACCACCTGGCTCGACTGGCTTGGCGCTGAAGGGGAAGAAGAACAGCGGCTTCTGGTCACCCAGGCGGTCGAAATGCTCGGCCTGTAAATTATGGTTGATTAAAAGTCTTTTACTACTACTACTAAAATTGGCAGGGGCTTCGCTCTGCTATACCAGGATATACGTAGCCTGAGGTGAGGGCGAGGTGTCCACATCTTGGCAGACACCTGAACCAGGAGCAAGGCGCATAACTGCTCTCATGGAGCAGCGGGCACCTCAATCATGCTTTAAGCTAAGGGGCGGTAGTGACAGGTGTGCGCTCCATACGTTGGCATTAACGACGTTGTCAAGTGAAAATCTTTACAGTGTGCCGTACATGCTTTCATTCAATTTGTGACGGAACGATACTGAACCTCTCCACTACCAACGGCTGCGTGTACCCACCCAAGCCTTCGCATTTACTGCCACTTAACGCAGTTAGTGAGCGTCTCATCTGCCGTCTCATCTGCACAGCTGCCGGCATTCCATTTATGCAAATTTGACACTTACAGTACCACTCGTCAGGGCAGCTGCAGATCACCGGGCCTCGTTAACGTTCCCATCAGTGTAGGCAGCACAGTTGCTATGCTAACAACAGCCTCGCTAACGAAGTCGCTATCCACGTCAACGTTAAGCGTCGCGTGATTTACAAGACGCCATATGTACAAGAGATGGTGAAGAAAAGTGATATGGTATGGTAGTGATATGGTAGCTGAACTACCATATCAACAGAGAACTGTACCGCTGCTTCAACATCTGAGTCGACATGCAGCAAATTGATGACAAATCCCTACGCGCTGGGAAGAAAGGCTAACCATTGTTTGACGGGCTTGAGTACACGGCTAAAACTAAACAAGATGCAATTGAATGCAAGTAAGACGAAATACATTCTCTTCAGGGCAGAAGGTTTAAAAGCTCCTCACAACCTAAACTTAAACTTTGAAGATACTGAGCTGCAACACTGCTCATAAATTCGTTTTCTAGGTGTTCTGTTTAAAGAAAATCTATCTTGGAACTCGCATGTTGATCAGCTTCGCAGTGATCTTTGTCGGGTGATTGGCATTTAAAACAAATTGAGAGATATCTTCCTGCGTCCTTAAAGCGGCAAATAAACTACTCACTAATACAGTCCCGCTTAAGCTACTGTTTCCTTGTGTTGTTAACGACGACACAGACACAGCTAGATTCCCTCCTTGCAGTTCAAAAGCGGGCATTACGAGCTATTGGAAAAATAGTTATTGCGAACCTGCCGGCCTTTATTTAGGTCTTATAGAATACTAAAAATAAGTGAACTATACACCTACAAACTATGTCTAAAAATATTACGGCAGTACAAACTAAACAAAAAAACCTTCGAAACCACATATCACACTAAACTTAGCGCATACGAACTTCAGAAACAATGTATGGAAACACCTCGTGTACACACAAATTATGGTTTTCATAGATTAGGATCGCAAATTCCTGACTTAATTAATCAATAGCCTACTATTATGAATACTGCACGCAGCCATCCCTTTATACGTCAATACAAAATATTAACTAAAGCAATGCTCATAGTTGAAGTTTAAAGATGAAAACTAGATGTATGCCTATCACTTGTATGTGTTTTGTACATATCGCTATGGTCGAATTGTGGTTAAAGTATCCTGTTTGCTTTCGCCGAAAGCCAGTGTTTTCTAAGGTTGTCTTAATATAAAAAATTCGGCGCATTTTTCAAACAAACAAAGGAAAACACCGCCGCGCGCACGGCGCCTCGCCGGCGCGAGCCGAACGGGGGAGAAGGAAAACCCCCGCTGAGGGCGTGGCTCCCTCTGCCCTTCACCACCGCTCACAGTCACGGCGTGCGCCGAGGGAATGAGTCATCCATGTCGAAGATTTCTCTGGAACATCCGAGTTGCTTCTACAGCTGACGGGGGGAAAAGGGCGTAGCCTTGCGTGCACTAAGACACGTCCCCCTCCTCTGCACTCGGACGTCGGCGACGGCGCCACGCCAGAACACGCTCGAAACTTCGAGATGCGACCCCCGCACTCTGACCAATGGGGACGCGCGGCCGGTGAGAAGAGGGAAGGGAGACAGCACTGCCGATGCTGCGTGTACGTGCGCGCCTACTCTGGCGCGTAGAACAAACAGACGTGGTTTGGTTTGGTTTATGGGGTTTAACGTCCCAAAGCGACTAAGGCTATGAGAGACGCCGTAGTGGAGGGCTCCGGAAATTTCGACCACCTGGGGTCTTTAACGTGCACTGACATCGCACAGTAACGGGCCTTGAATTTCTCCTCCAAAGAAATCCAGCCGTCGCGGCCGGGATCGAACCCGCGTCTTTCGGGCCAGCAGGCGAGCACCATAGCCATTAAGCCACCGCGGCGGCAAACAGACGTGGAAGCGAGCCTATAAAAGAAGGCGTTGACCGCTATCAGATTAGTCCGGACCGCCGTTTAAGCTTCATCGAAGCGCGCCCGTTGGACTCCCGGGAAAACACCACTCGGCCAGCATCGGACCAACGAGGCAACGTTCGCCAGTCTGCGGGACGGCATCGTCGTGGAACTCTGGTCGTCGGACTGCCGCAGTGCCCGATGAACAAATTGTGTTTTGTTTGTTTGCCTCTCTCTCTCTGTGTTAGTGCACTTTAGGTGCAATATTGTCTTTGTATTGTATTCGCTGTCTCGAGTTTAACTTTGCACGAGTTGCATTGTTCTGTTAATCACTTTGTATGTGTCTGTACTAGTGATTGTGAAATCCTCTGTATCGTCTCATCGCTGTATAAACATTGTTTTGTTTGTGAACCTTTGGCTCCAACCCATTCTCTGGCTTGCGACCAGGGAAAGCTGGGTACCGAACGCCCAAAAACCTTTTGTCACTTGGTAGCTGGTCTCCGCTGAGCTTGCCACGCTGAGTCGAGGGCATCTCCTTTGAGTCCGATACCGCTACCCCCACACGCTCTAAGGGTGTCTGGGAGCTTCACTCTTAAAAGTGCGCGAAGCGTAGGTGACAATAAATTCTGGCGTCCGCGACAGGACGTTTGGTGTTTGTAAGCGCAGAGAACGGAGAAAGAGTCCGACGGAGTTTACGAAGAGGTCGTAAACGAGTGTTAGCAGCAGAGCAATATTGTGAGGGGCCGCGCCGAAGCGGTTAGTGAGGTTCACCGTGGAGAGGTATTCGTTGCCTTGAGTACAGAGTTCGGTCTCCAAATATGAATTTAAAGGAGCTTGTGGAGGCCGGCACCCAGATGGGGTTGTCCGGAGCCGGACTGCGTAAATGGGTGGACCAGGAAAGAGAGAGGCCCGAGAAAGAAAGAGAGAGGGCTCGGAAGAAGCCGAAAGAGAGAGAGAGAGAATTGAAAAAGAAAAGCAGAAGGCTCGAGAAGAAGCCGAGAGTGACAAAGAGAGAGTTTGAACGCGAAATGAAGCTGCTTGCCGCGAAGCTGGAACTACAACGTGGTGCGAATCACTCAGCTGTAGTTCACAGGCCTAGAGAGGAAGGTAGTAGCTTGCGTATTGATGCCAGCCGGTTGCTTCCAAGATATGACCAAAAAAAAAAGATGATCTCGACGCATTCCTCAAGCGATTCGAAGGGATCGCAGTTAGTCAGAATTGGTCAGACAGTGAACGCGCTACCGTTCTTAGCACGTGTTTGAGCGGCGAAGCACTAGGTGTATTCGGGCGACTGTCTCCTGAAGAAGCAGCTAGTTATAGCAAAGTAAAGGGCGCTTTGCTGAAACGATTCCGACTCACCACCGAGGGATTTAGGGAGAATTTTCGGACAGGAAAGCCCACAGACGGCGAAACGACAACCCAATATGTGGCGCGATTAAGCCACTATTTCTATCGGTGGACAGAACTGTCGGAAATCGCATAGGAGTACAGTGCACTCCGCGAGCTGCTGATCAAAGAACAATTTCTGAGCAGTTGTCACCCGAACTTGTCGCTGTACTTAAAGGAGAGAAGGGCCAAGACCCTCTCCGAAATGCTAGAACTTGCCGACCAATTTCTTGAAGCCCAAGGAGGAACCAATCTGAGTAAAGTCAAGAATGCAAGTACGGAAAGCGCTGAGAAATCCGACAGCGGCGATACCCGATCCAGCCCAAAGCCGCCACCGCAGTGCTACCTGTGCAGCAAGACAGGCCACTACGCATCTAACTGCCGCAACAGCGCCACGAACAGTAGTCCTACAGCTTGTTTTAAGTGCGGCCAGAAGGGGCACAAAGCCGCGGCTTGTTCCAGCCCGGGAAAGTCTGTTCCCCAAGTATGGTGCGTTCGGGCCTCCTCAGGTGATCACCTGGAGGAAGAAGATGAAAACGGCTTTGTCGAGCTGAAGAGCGGCAAGAAGGTTCCCGTTGTGAACGCCGTAGTGAACGCGCGGCCCGAAGCCGGTATGCACAGGATGCCTCTCTCGGAAGGGAAAGTAGGGCAGCAAAAAATTTCAGTGCTGCGAGACACAGGAAGTAGCGCGGTCATCATAAAGCGAGGCTTGGTGCGAGATAAGGTTCTGACTGGAACGAAGAGCCTTGTGCGGCTAGTAGACGGCTCCTTTAAGCGCTTACCGGAAGCTAGAGTGCAGGTGCAGACTCCATACTACAGTGCAAAACTGACTGCATTGTGCATGGAACGCCCCATATACGACCTCATATTGGGTAACATCAAGGAGGCAAAATTTCCCAAGGACCCAGACGGTAGAAACGAGGGAGGAAAATCCGAATCTTGCACGTCAGAGCGTCGCAGTGATCGACAGGAAAAAAGGCGGCGAAGGAAGCGCGAGTGATCTAGCACAAGAAAGGAAGAAATAAAAGAAGCACCCAAGAAGGAAGAACGGCAAAATGTAGCGCAGGAACGTTCCGCGCAAGAGAAACCTTCTTCGCAAGAAACATGCAAGAACGAAGTAAGCAGCTGTGAGAAGCTGGCGCATAAGCCAGTAAGTGGCCGCAGCGGAGCTCGAATGCCGAAGGAAGGAAGGAAAAGCCAAAGAAGGACACGCGGAAACAACGCGTCTAGAATTTCTGATAAGTTCAGCGTAAGGCAGACTTTAGAAACAATCCTCGTGCTGATCGGAACATTGCTTCGGCTGTTTTCCTGCCGCACCGTCGAATTCGGGAAGGAGACCAGGAGAGTGTTCACACCGGTCCTTATTGTGAGTCTCTGCGTTGTGATGCAAGTGCCTTGGAACCTGTCGATTGTCTTTTTCGCAGGTGCATGCAGCCCCGAAATCTTTTTGTATGCGTGGGATATGAAGGAATTTCTCAGGGAGGAAACGGCAGAGGCAAACATTGACAGAGCGAAGGAATCGCGTAAGGAAGAGAACCTCGAGTGCGGCCGAAAGTTTGAACGAAACACTTCTGTTCCGAACCCACTGTGTAAGCCAAACGGGGATGTATAATCGAAAGTATGCCTCATACTTGTGTGCCTCCTGAATGCAATGTTGTGTTAATGTAATGCCAAATCTCGGCGTGTTGTTATGTGCATTGTGAACATTGCATTGAGTTATGTATTTGAAAACATTGTATTGATGGGTGTCCTTTGGCATTCGCCAGTGACTTTGTGAGCGCATGCATGTGCGCGCGAATTGTAGCGCCGAAATGCGGCGTGTTTTGAAGTGTTGTGAAGTTTTGAAGTGCAACCTGTCTATTGCACTGGGTTATGTATGTGAAAGCATCAAGGTATTGATGTATGTATTTTGGCATTCGCCATTGACTGTGAGCGCATGCATAAGCGCACGAATTTTGTGTTTTGCGAATATTGTTACACAATATTCTTAAAGGAAGGGGCAGTGTCACAAAATTCGGCGCATTTTTGAAACAAACAAAGAAAAACCCCACCGCGCGCATGGCGCATCGCCGGCGCGAGCCGAACGGGGGAGAAGGAAAACCCCGCTGAGCGCGTGGCTCCCTCTCCCTTTCACCACCGCTCACCGACACGGCGTGCACCGAGAGAATGAGTCATCCATGTCGAAGATTTCTCTGGAACATCCGAGTTGCTTCTATAGCTGACGGGGGGAAAAAGGCGTAGCCTTGCGTGCACTAAGACACGTCCCCCTCCTCTGCACTCGGACGTCGGCGACGGCGCCACGCCAGAACACGCTCGAAACTTTGAGATGCGACCCCCGTACTCTGACCAATGGGGACGCGCGGCCGGTGAGAAGAGGGAAGGGAGACAGCACTGCCGATGCTGCGTGTATGCGCGCGCCTACTCTGGCGCGTAGAATAAACAGACGTGGAAGCGACTCCTATAAAAAAAGGCGTTGACCGCTATCAGATTAGTCCGGACCGCCGTTTACGCTTCATCGAAGCGCGCCCGTTGGACTCCCTGGAAAACACCACTCGGCCAGCATCGGACCAACGAGGCAACGTTCGCCAGTCTGCGGGACGGCATCGTCGTGGAACTCTGGTCGTCGGACTGCCGCAGTGCCCGGTGAACAAATTGTGTTTTGTTTGTTTGCCTCTCTCTCTGTGTTAGTGCACTTTAATGCAATATTGCCACGTGTCATTGTAATGTCCGTTCGTTCGCGCAAGGCCGCACGAAAGGGGTGTGTATCATATTTGTTTGTGACGCGAGAAGCGACCGGACTAATCTCGATTGTTCACAGCCACGAAGAGCGGGATCTACGTGTTTCCAGATTACTCTAGATGATCTCGACCGGTTATCTCGAAGTTTCTTTGCCGGCTTTAAATTGAGCGATGCCGCGAGCAGCGGGCATTCGTAGTTCGACGATCGACGAGCACGCTTGTTGCTTACGCCGCCACCGAGTGATTCAGTTCTTTTGCGGGCGCAAGTCAGCCCAAATAAAGAGCTTCGTTTGCAAATCTTTCTGGTGTCTTCCTGACCGCTGGACTGCCGTCACTAAAACGTGACAATATTGTCTTTGTATTGTATTCGCTGTCTCGAGTTTAACTTTGCACGAGTTGCATTGTTCTGTTAATCACTTTGTATGTGTCTGTACTAGTGATTGTGAAATCCTCTGTATCGTCTCATCGCTGTATAAACATTGTTTTGTTTGTGAACCTTTGGTCCAACCCATTATCTGGCTTGCGACCAGCGAAAGCTGGGCACCGAATGCCCAAAAACCTCTTGTCACTTGGTAGCTGGTCTCCGCTGAGCTTGCCACGCTGAGTTGAGGGCATCTGCTTTGAGTCCGAGACCGCTACCCCCACACGCTGTAAGGGTGTCTGGGAGCTTCACGCTTAAAAGTGCGCGAAGTGTGGGTGAGAACCGGCGCAAAACAAATTAAACTACTTCAACCCTTGGATTAAGTCGGTGCTCGACTCGAACATGAACACTCAAGTCGTCCTGGTTGTCTATGCCTGTGCAGCGTACGTCGTCTAGTACGTAACAAAGCCAACAGAGGAATGTCTAACCTCCATTGCGAACTTTACAAGATTGTGGAGGAGTCACCGGATGCAGAATTGACGTATAGCAGAGCCATTCGCGAGCTTAACCAGAAGATGCGCATTGCAGTTGAGATGTCTGCTCAGGAAGCGGCGTGGTTCCTTCTGCAACCGGGCATGTCAACAAAGTCTCTTGATGTAGTTGCCGTCAACACACAGTGGCTAGAAGTCCGCACCCGCATCCGCAAGACAAACAAAGAGATGGAGAGTTAGGGTGTCGATGCAGCGAGCACAAACGTGTGGAAGACGTCGGCCATCGAACGCTACGAAGATCGACCAGAAGAGTTACAAGACCTCTCCTATGCCGATTACATGGGAAACTCCAACAACCTGCCGTTCTGAAGTGGCATTCGTACTTGGAGTCGGAAAGTCTCAACTTTAAGCGTGAGCATGTGCTGCTCTTCCATCCATTCAAGCGTGAAATGGACATCGTAGACTGCAACCGCTTCAACGAAATCTTTGACCACTACCAGCAGATCATGGAAATCAAGCGCAAGTACACGCACAGCATGAACATTGAAGAACTAGTCACGATATGCGATCGCATCATTACCGAAGAACACGAGATGCGATTTCAAGTCGAAGCGTTCCAGGCAGCACAGGTGAGATAGGTGCAGAAGGAAGCTAACAAGGCGTCAGAAACCGTCATAATGATTGACTTGGTTGAGGATTCAGACATTCATCTCCAAGCTGAAGTTGAAGCAATAGAGGACAAAGTCATGCACCCGAGATGCGGAGCGGTCCAAGAGCGAGGGGACATACTACCAACGGAAGAGTTCCTTGACAAGATGCGGCTGACCAACGAGGGCCAGTATGAAATCATACGCGAGATCGTCCACAGACTAACTACACCCGAGTCACAGCCCATCCAAATCCTCTTCACGGGTGTAGCTGGCTGTGGCAAAACATTCGTACTCAAGTTAGTCATGGATGTCTAGAGCCGTTATTACTTAACAAGGGAAACCGATAGGACATCCTACTCTTAAATTGCTTAAGCAACAACTGGCAGGGCGGCAGGTGCGCTGGGGGAAATGACCATGCACGGCGCCTTCAAGCTAGTGGTGCAGCACAGGAGTCTGAATCAAGGAGTCAGCCACAGCGATCTCGACAGGTTCGAAACGGCGTTGAAGAATGTCAAGTGCATCATCATCAGTGAAGTCAGCATGATCTCGAGTGACTCTGTCGTAATGATTGATCAACACCTGCGTCACAACTCCATACCAACCATTCAGATGCTATGACATCATTCTCTGTGGCGATTTGCGACAGCTGCCACGGTTTACGCACCAGTAGCATACTCGCGATCGAAACTCTCGAACTAATTCTTCAATACACAGCCTGTACCTTGGCAGCAGCTGTCCTTCTATGCCCTCAACAAAGTGGTTCATCAGAGCGACGTCACGTTCTCCTAGCTACTCACCAAGATTGACGATGGCATGGAGCCCAGTGACAGAGAGAAGGCACTCATCGAGAAGAGGTTCGCCTCAGTCGACGTTGACCAGGCTCTAGGTCCAGGACCGATTGGCCTGTACTCAAATGCCGCCATAGATGCCTACAATGCATCTGTCTTTGAAAGCAGATCATTCGACAAGACTCCCTTCGTTGCCATAGATGTCATCGTGGAAAGTTTTTCTGAGGAAGAGAAGCAGAAGGCCAGAGACAAGGTTGCGTCCCTCAAGAAAGAGGATATGGGTTGTCTACTGTCATCCGTAACGGTCTTTCTGGCCTTCCCATTCATGATCACCAGGAACATACACGTAATCGATGGTCTAGTGGATGGTGCCGTGGCGACACTGCGCTACATTCAACGTGACATCAACGATATCCTTGTGCGTCTGTGGATTCAGTCCGTCCAATCCCAAGACAGGCTCAGTAGCCCGAACGAAATTTCGGCACCACAGAATTCACGACAAGGCAATGAGCCAACGAGAGTTCCGATTGAGAGAGTCAAGTTCTCCTGTCACCTCAAGGGAACCGCCCTAGGACACATTCAACTCAAGCGAGATCTGTTTTTCATAACTAATGCATCGGCGATTACCATACGCAAGTCCCAAAGGGCACCTTTCAGTCAGTGGTCTACGACTATAGTTCGAAGCATCCTCAAGCTCTCGTTTACGTCGCTCTCAGTAGAGTTACGAACCTAGAAGGCCTACTTAACGACGTCGGATGAACTTCGAGAAGGGTCTGCAGCGAAGTTTCGACCCGGTTTGACTAGCAACCCCTCAGGAGCCTCATGGACGAGTTCAGACGTCTAAATGAGCATCGTCTAGCTACAGTCACTCAGCGATGCAGGTCACTCATTAAAGCATCACAGTTCCCAGTAGCGTGTGTAAGTGTGCGATCGCTATCCTTGCATAGCAAGGATGTAGCACACGACCACTTCCTGGCCAAGTGTAAGGTTCTCTGTCTGACAGAAAGTTTGACAAGTTCTTTAATATTGCCCGTTCAAATGAAGGGATACCATTACATCACTCGAGCCAGCCGACTTTCCAACCAAGCAGCCAGAGTTGCCATGCACGCACACCCAGACGTTCACCTAACACCACTGGAGTTTGACGACTCACACTTTGACATGGGAGAAGTGTACGGAGTCAAGCTTGAAACTGGAATCAATGTTGTGCGCGCCTGCTTGTCTCCTGACATATCCATACGAGCGGCGCATGACTTACCAGGGCTCTTCCAGGTAGGCTAAAGTTTGGTTCAATGGTTGTCGTTGGAGAGTTCAATCAAGATGCCAGAACTCATCGAGACTTCCTCGATGCAGTGAAAAATTCGCTTGGTCTACAGCTCGTGACCCCACAAGACAGTTCTAGAACCAAGTAGAGGAGCTGCTTAGATTTAGTCTTCTACACCTGCGCCAGCGTCAAGGAACTGGACTAGATATCGTAATGCCGGAGCCCACATTTCGCTGGCTGGCCTCTCTGGAAACAAGCGCTGCGCGCCCGCCGTCGCTCAAAGCAGGCCCAGACTCTCTCGGACATGTCGCGACGTGCAGCGTGACTCATCCAGCCACGCCGGCGCCGACACAGACCCTTCCTCCTCCCCTCCTCTCCGTCGGTGCGAACTCCTCCGACGCTCGCCGGCTCTCGACCATTGGTTTAATTTGAACGGTGGCCAGTGCCGTGACCTGATTGGAGGATTTGAACGGCTGGCTGCCGTAACCGTTACCAGCGGCTTTAAAAGCGGAGCCGCGCTGAAGCCGCGCAGCAGACGGGCAGCAGAAGAGCCATCACGCCGGAGCTCCGCTCGCCGCCGGGGCCGCCTTCGTCTTTGTGCTAGCCCGTGGTGCTCTTGACCCTTGCATCATGTAAAAGCCCTTGCACATACTGTACATAAAAGTTATTTGACTCACCGTCGCCTCGACCGTTTCCTGGCTCGGACTCCCAGACCAAACAGTGGTGGCAGCGGTGGGATGCCAAAGTCCCAACAGTGGTGGCAGCGGTGGGATGCCCCAGTCCCAACAATATCTGTGTATTTCAGTGACCATAAGGCAGCGGTCATAGATGTAGATCCACTCAAGCACAAAGAATTCAACGGTAATGAGCCATCAGCAAACATCTTCCCAGACCGCAACTTTGAAAAGAGCATGGATACAACCGAACTCATTGGAGCAGAGAGAGAGTTGGCAGTAAAATTGTGTATTTGTAATGTGTAGTCAAAATGTAGTCAAATAAAGCACTAGTACAGCACAAACAGTCTCGCAGTCAATGCCAAAGACTGCGCCTCTCTAAAGTGCCTTGCAGCACTTTAGAGAGCCAAAGTTCCCCCTGAATTTTTTCGGTTCCGTGGCGCCTACGATGACCAATGCCTGAGCGGCGTGGGACACTCAGTTGTTCCTCCGGGACACTAAGTGCAACGTGATGATCCGCAGTTCTCATCGAAGGGATGGCCTCGTCCGAAGAAAGTGTGATCAGCTTGGATCGCAGGTCGATGATCGCCCGATGCTCATTAAGGAACTCCATGCCCAAGATCACATCACGGGAACATTGCCGTAGCAGTACGAAGGTCGCGGGATAGGTATATCCCTTGATTGTCAATCGTGCTTTGCCTCGTCCTGATGGCGTAGTGAAGTGGCCACCTGCAGTGCGAATTTGTGGGCCATCCCAACCGTCCTTACTTTCCCCAGCCGCGCAGTGAGTGATCCATTCATCATCCAATAACCGGCTCCATTGTCGACTACAGCGGTAACTTTCAGGCCGTTGATAACCACTTCTAAGTCTGATGTCCTGGGTATGCAAATCATGCGTCGGGCGTGTGGTCAAGCTCCTCTTGATGGAGGCGTCGTTTTGAAGGCGGTTCGCTTCGTGGTCGAGGTTGTCATTGTATGTGGCATCAGCGTGGTGGGTGCGTGTATTCATACGTCGTGGTCGCTGGAGGATATTTGTCATTTGCTCGGCCAGCAACCTGACCTGCAGAAGTTGCTTTGTTTAGTTCCCCTACGGGGGCAAGGGTACCTTTCTAGGACAGCCGCGGCGTAGCTGCTCCCGGTGATGCAAAACGTGCGGTAGACGGCGACGGGGAGCGGAAAAGACGACTTGACGACACGTACTTCCCTCTGCGCAGGTAGCCGTTGATTTCCCGTGGTCGCTGGCCGGGTAGCGGTCGTGGGACATCGATGGCGAACCTCGCAGGCCGATGCGTCTTTACGGGCAGTGGCCTGGCATGTGCCCGGCATGCCACAATGGAAACACCGTGGGCGGTTGTCGGGTGTCCTCCACTGGTCGCATTACCTAACTCTGTTGTTCGCTCGTAAGGTGGGCGGGTGGGCGGGAGCTAGGGGTCGTCGTTCTTGTAGAGCTGGTGCGCGTCGAAGAGGGCTTGGGGGGTTTCGTCGGGGCGCAGGACTGCGTAGTGCTGCGGCGTAGTTCAGGGCTTCAACTTGCGTTGACGTCGTCTGTGACGGAGAGCCAAGTGCGTGCTGTACTTCTTCACGGATGATTTCCTCAAGGGTCGCTACTTAAGGCTGGTTGGAAGATGGTAGCAGGCGACGCAGCTCTTCCCATACAATTTCGCGGATAACATCCCGCAGGTCGCCTCCGAATGCTGTGCCATCCGAGAGGGCAGTCGAGGTGCTTTGGAGCTATCGAGGAAAATGACAGGCTTGTGCTTCCAAAGTTTACTAAATGGCGGCTGCTTCACTGGTGAATTCAGCGACCGTCTTCTCTGGACGATGGGTCCCACCACCGAAAACTGCCTCTTTGCATCAAAAGTTCCGCCTTCTTCTCCTCCGTCATATCAGGATCGACACGTCGAACAAGGCGCTTCATGTCTTCTACATACGCGCTCACAGTCTCATACGGGTGTTGGATGCGTGATTATAGAAGCAGCTCTGCTCCTTCTTTTATGACGATGTTTTAGAATGCCTTCAGGAGCTCTTGCATGAATGATTCCAACTTCGTCAGGGTAGCTTCGTTGTTTTCGAACCAAATTCTGGCTGCTCCTTCCAGGTTGAAGAAAACGTGGCTTACCTTAGTCTGGTTATCCTAACTGTTGAAGACGGCGACACGGTCAGACTATTCCAGCCATTCTTCAGGATCCTCGCCCGGTGAACCGTGGAACGTGGGCGGCAATCGGGGCTGGTGCGAAATAATTGGAGTTGGTGTCCTAGCCATAGTTGACGTCGGAATTGAGGATATCTTCTTTGTTCGCGTGCGGTCCGATAGTAGTCCGAACTCTGGTGGACACCTCTGGAGACGACGGCTGCTTCGCCTTCGTCCTCGGTTGGGGCGGCTTCTGCGGCTTTCTCGCGATCTTCTTTCGAGACTGCTTGCGCTGCTTTGGCGGCTCACAGGGGTTGAGGGCGACAGGGACACCCGTTAGAACCTCCACCAGATGTCGCGTAGTGGTTACTGCAGTCCGGCAAGCAGGAAAACAACGAGAATGGCATCCAAACGAAACTCCTTATTTGGGCTTTCTTGCGCCCACGAATAATTGAATGACTCGGCGGCGGTGTAGTAACGGGCGTGCTCGGTTTATCGGCGAATAGAATGCCGGCCGCTCTCGGTCATGGTCTCTTTTAAGCTGATAGCGAAAGTTCTAGATACAGCTTGGAAAGTTACTAGAACAATCGGAAACAACGTAGAATGGGCTCTGCCTGGATGTGATTAATCGAGATAAATATAAGCGAATCTTGCACCACAAACAAAGCAATAAAACGACGTTCCGACAGCTTTGAAAAATGATCAAACAAAGGCTACAAACATTCACGGCAATATTAAGAGAGACTTGGTACGAAAATACAGATGATTGCAACAGTTTATCTCGTTACAAGATGTTCAACCTTAGTCGAAAATATGGGATAGGAAGAGTACTTCGGAAGTAGTTAAAACTGGAGGTAAATAGTGGACTGATTCCATGTTTTATACACTCAGCTGGAGATTTTGAAGGGATTCGTATCGCTCCTATAAAAACTTATTGCTAAGGAACACCGGCCATCGGAACAAAACCTAAAAACATTTTTTGAATTGTTGGAATCCCTGCTGAGGTTCACAGGTGACCACATCGTTGCTCTCATCTGTGGTGAGGATTTTAACATCGACATGAGTTTATCTTCTACTCGCGTAAATGAATGTAAGACAATACTGGATCATACTCTGTGAATATTCTGATTAGTTCGAAAATCAGGGTTATTGGAGTCTTGTGCTTTTCTTGACCTTTTTTTTACCAATTATAAAGTTAGTGATGTTAGGGCTGCAGACTTGTCAGATGACCTAAGAGACCACTGCCCGGATTTTTCTCTGTTCTAAGATGCACGCAAAACAAGTTACCACACTGAAATCACATTCCAGTCAATTTTACCCTCCCATCTAGGCAGAATTTGCGATGATATGACGGTCACTGACTGCAGTGGTGGTCCCAGAGATTGGTTCTAGGGGGGCAAGGACTTCCGTATACCAAAAAAGAAAGAAAAAGAGAAACGACAATTTTTAATTTACACTCTATTTGTACAACAATTTCTGTGCATTGAAAAATCAATGGATAACGACAAGATGTTATACCATAACTCATGTTTTGAATGCTTGAACATGTAATTCACACCTGTTAATGATTTGTATAAGAATGTTGCTCACGTAACCATTAACTTATATAATTCATATATATTTACGCGGCGGTCGAATTTCGATCGACGAAAAATTCTAGCGGCTCGCGTACTGTGCGATGTCAGTGCACGTCAAAGAATGCCAGATGGTTGAAATTTCCAGAGCCCTTCGCTACGGCGTCCCACATAGCTTGATTCGCTTTGGGACGTTAAAACCCCATAAAACACACACACAAAAAAAAACAGATATATTTGTCTCACAATATTCCAAATTGAATGATACTGCCAGTCATAAACCCCAAAGGAATCTGTGAGGGCCCGGCAGGACCACGATACCTCGACAGTCACGTACGAATTGCACTCGTATAACTAACAACCTGTTGTATAACTAATACTCTTTAAGAGTATTAGCTTACAGCGTTACTTACTAGCAGTAGGAAAATGGGGTGAGAAATGGCAAATGTCTAATTATTACTAAGTGTAAGATCATGCATTTCCATAGACGCGCCAACTTAATTCCACATAGCTACTTTATCTGCGGTTCTCGTTTACATGCTACTAACGCATGCAAATACCTTGGATTACACCTGTCTGACGATCTTACGTGGTCAACGCGCATCAACCACACCACTGAAGTATCCAGCCGATCCCTTGGCTATTTTCAACGCTGAATGAAGTTTGCCCCAGGACATGTAAAATTACTAGCCTACACCACAATAATGCGCCCAAAATTAGAATATGCAGCCGCTATTTGGGACCAACATCAGAAATACCTTTCTGAGAGCATGTAAACTATCAAAATCAAGCCATTAGATTTGTTCATTCCTATTATTCATCCTGCACAAGTGCACCCGATCTGAAGAACCGATCCAGCTTGCCATTATTAAAGCACCTTCGAAAACTAGCCAGTTTAGCCCTTTCTCATGGTTTCTACTATTCATTTCCGTTAAGCATCTACGTCACGAAACACTCCCTGTTTTCAGCTCGTCACGAAAACAGTCAACAGGTGTCATATCCTTGCCCAAAAACATACGCATTTGCGCAGTCTTTCTTCATCCCAAGAGCAAAAGATTGGAACGGCCTTCCCAACGCCGTTGTAATAATAGAAGACACGCTTGCGTTCAAAGATAAGCTTAAATCATTAGACATCTTTTAGGTTTTCGTGTATCTTTGTCCCTCTAATGTTGACCTATTGCGCTTTGTTCTACTAAGCGGTCTTTGCTGTCCTCTAAACCGTTATTCAATTCTTACCCATAATACAGCGTTTTTCTTCTTGTATTCTTGTCTTGTTTTTTTTGTTGTGATGCGTGGTTCATCAGACGCGCGCGTTCATGCGAAGGAGCAGACAAGTTTCCAGGGGCGAACGCGGCGTTTATTCCCGCATGTTCGTCGGTGCGTGGCTGGCTGAGAATAACCCACCCGTAGGTTGCGGCGCACGCCTTTTAGTAGTTTTTGGCGCGCATGCGCATTAGCGACGGCGGCGGCGATAGCCGGACACCACATCCCTCCCCTTTTATATTGGCTAATTAAACAAGCTAAACTCCAGCTTGATATCTGTCCGGTGGTCGACGGTCTCTGGTCGGGTAGCGTCTTGCACCCGCCGTCTGGAACGCTTGCGAAGCGGCAGAACCACTGGTGGTAGGGCGGAGGATGTCACTGGATCGACGCTTGGTTGGATGCCAACCTCCCTCCTGGTTGGATGCCTCGCGGTCTGGATCCGTGGACCGCGCGAGCAGCTGGTCCTTGTGGCGACGCCAGGTGAAACTGCCTCTGGGTGTGGTAGCACGAACGGTAAAAGACAGAGGGCCGCACTGCCCCACAACAACACCAGGGACCCAGTTTGGTCTGCCTCGATAATTGCGAGCCATCCCTTGGTCACCGACTGCTATGTCACGATCACGACGTGGGCGAGCCACGGATTGCTTGAACTGATTATATGCAACCCTTCCTCCCACCGCTGGCTTGACAACATGGAGTCGATTTCGCAGCCGTCGTCCTAGTAGCAAGTTTGCTGGTGACTCAGTTGTTGTCGCATGGGGCGAGTTGCGATAGGTAAGCGAAAACTTTGAAGCCTCAGATGTAATGTGTCCGCTCTGCTAGACTTACGAAGAGCGTTTTTAAGTGTCTGAATAAAACGCTCTGCAAGCCCGTTTGAGCTGGGATGATAGGGTGCAGTAAGCACGTGACGACAGCCCAATTCTTTCACAAAAAGCTTGAACTCTTCGGAAGTAAACTGCGGGCCGTTATCGGTGACCATGGTTTCTGGGAAACCAAACCGCGCAAACAGCTCTCTCAGTTTGTCAACTGTAGCGTCCGACGTAGTCGAGCGCATAACAAACACTTCCGGCCACTTGGAATGCGCGTCCACGACCAGAAGAAACATTGCGTTCAAAAAGGGGCCAGCAAAATCTATACGTACGCGCTGCCATGGTGCTGTTGGCTAAGACCAAGGATGCAGGGGCGCTTTGCACGGCTCGGAACGCTGTTCTTGACAACTTACGCAGGCCTTGACACGATGCTCGAAGTCCGCCTCGATGAACGGCCACCACACGTAGCTGCGCGCCAGTTGCTTGCTGCGCACGATGCCTGGGTGCCCCTCGTGGAGTTCGTCCAGCAGCAAGTTGCGCAACTTTGCCGGCACGATCACTCGCATCCCGAACATGATGCAGCCTTGGTGGACTGTGAGCTCGTTGCGTCTGTCAAAAAAAAGGCTTCAAATCTTTTTCAGTCACAGACGCCGGCCACCCCACGTTTATGAAATCTATCACTCTACAAAGCAAGGGGTCCCGAGCTGTTGTTCGAGCAATGTCGTGGCTTGAAACTGGCATTGATTGCAACCGCAATGAATAAAAGGTTTCCTCTCTTTCTTGTGCTTCGTCTTTTACCACTGATAGCGGCAGGCGCGAACAGAAATCGGCTTCAGCGTTTTCGCTTGATTTTCTGAAGATAAGCGAATACCGGTAAGCTGACAGCGTGACAGCCCAACGCTGCAAACGCGCTGCTGCGATAGTCGGAATACCGGTTTTTGGGCCCAAGATTGCTTGAAGCGGTTTATGGTCGGTGACTAATGTGAACGAACGACCGAAAATGTAGAAATGAAACACCAAATATTATTGCAAGGGCCTCTTTCTCAGCTGGCTGTATTTCTTCTCGGCATCGGTCAAGGTACGCGATGCGAAAGCGATTGGCTTTATGCTGCCATCATCTGAAACATGAGGAAGAACCGCGCCTAAACCATAGTGCGATGCGTCGCATGATAGCTGCAACGGTTTGCACGGGTCGTAGTGCGCCAAAATCGGCGGAGACGCTAGCAAGCTTCCTATCTTGATGAACGCTTCCTGGCAACGCTCATCCCAGCACCACGGGGCGTTTTTACGTAGCAGCCTGAAAAATGGTTGTGCCACCGCTGCTAGGTTAGGAAGGAACTTGCCGTAGAAGTTGACGACTCCCAGGAACGACTGCAGCTGCTGCCTGTTGTTAGGGGCTGGAGCCTTGATGAGTGCGTCAACCTTCTCTGTCGTTGCCGAGATGCTCGTTGTCGTTGCTCCCCAAAGGTGTTCGCCATCCCCAGGCCGAGGAGACGTTGGCTGGATGTTGCAATTGGGAGGTCGAGAGCTCTCTTATAGATTTTTCGGAGAATCACTTCGAAAGCGTTCTCATCGCATTTGCGCAGGTGGAGGTACGGTGCCGAATACAGGATTCGACTGGTTACGAATGCATTGGCCAGCCGCAGGGCGTCTTTGTATCGCAACCCCCCTCGTTGGTGCGTGGCTGGCTGAGTATAACCCACCCGTAGGTTGCGGCGCACGCCTTTTAGTAGTTTTTGGCGCGCATGCGCATTAGCGACGGCGGCGGCGATAGCCGGACACCACATTTTTCTTTTGTATTCGAAAGCATTTCAACTTTTTGCGTATTGATTTTCTTAGCTGATTGCATGTTTCATTTGTATTTTGAACCTTGATGTTGGAATATAGAACAGGATATGTTCGTTTTTTTTGCTGATATTTCTGTACAACCCACTCCTCATGTAATCCCCCCTTTGAGGTACTAAAATAAATAAATAAGTGAACCTGAAGAACGTGGAATTGTGTGAAATAAGGCAGCGGCTAACACGGTGAAAGTACAAAGTAGCTGTCTACGTGACGCATCACAGACAAAAAAGCTTTCCATTTCTGCGTCAAAAATCACATCTCGCCCTATGAGAGCCCGAAAACGTACGTTCGGGAAATTGTGTGAAGGCTTTTTTCTTGGGGGGGGGGGGGGGGGGGGGGGGGCAACCGCACCCTCCGCCACCCCCTTAGGACCGCCACGGACTGACTGGCACAATGTGTCGGTTATTTTCAGCCGTAATGCTGCGTAGCAGCTACTTCTGGAAGGTTTTACTCAGCTCACCAAAAATTTATTTTAACAAAATTGGTATTCAAAAAACCGCAGGAAGTCTAGAATAAATTATCAATTGTTGGCAAAATTAAAGTTATGGTCTATTTATTTTGTAGGTTTTTAAAGATTAGAGATGTAGCCTCTTTCCAAGATGTCAAGAAATATAGAAACTGTCCAACGATGAAATTAGAAAAAGGAAGCCTTACTACCTCGAATCTTCATTCAACGCAGAGAAAGAAGACAGCAATCTTATCACTTGTACCAGCTTCCATTCAAGAACTTACGATAAATGGTAAAACAGTACATGGTACCACTTTAGCAGAGAAATTTATTAGGCATTTCAGAAATCTACCACATCCTCCTATGCGACATGGCAGGGACCATTGAATTAATGGGCAGTTTTGGAACAGTTGATTTTTATCCTGAAGTACCTGGAATATTTATGCAGCCCAAAAATTCAAGCGCTTGCCACGTGCAGGGAATCAACATAGACCCTGTTAGGTTTGATCACTGCACTATATCACCGATTTTGTCTCATATATTTCATCGTTGGCTCAACTCCGGAATGGTTCCTAATTTGGTGATAAATAAACTTTTATATTTATCAAGGATGATCATAATAAGCTTAATCTTTATTGCCTGATTTCAACATTACTACTGGTAATGATGGTGGAGGCTTACTTTGAAAAATACATCTTCATAACTTCTGCAAAATAGAGATTCCGTAGATTTTGTTCAAGACACATCGCTGTACTGGATCAGAAGGAATACATACTAAGCAACAAGGAAATGAAGCGTTCTGTATTAGGCATATGTACTTAGTTCAATAAGGCCATTGACCAATTAAAAAGAAATATAGGTTGGAAAAATTACCATCTAATGGCAAACCAATGTTGTTCTGAATGGTTCTTCCTTCATATAAAACTCACATAGATCTCGGGGTTTTGCCGGGCAGCATGATTGGACGTTTTCTAATCAATATATACTTGAACGACATTGTTGACGCTCTTGCTGGGGCTAAATTCGTGATGTACGTCTACGACTCCATTATTGTGTGCGTTTCTAATTCTTGTGAACAATGGTTTAGTATAGCCAGTTTTTGTCGTCCAAATTAAGTGTGTGCGCCGACCAAAACTTTTTGTTTATTAACCACGATAAAATAAACGACATTATCTTTCGTGCTAAAAGAAAACACTTTGCACTGACTCTAACACTTAACTTGAACAGCAACGAAAGAGAAACCGAGCCTGAATTCAGACTTCTGGGAGTGGTACGTATTTACTGAAAATATGTCCTGGCACAAGAACGTAGATTAAATAGTACAGAAACGTGCCTCAGTAATGGGCATTCTTTACAAACACATAGTTATTATACTGATACGTGGCGGCTAGAAGCAGCAGTAGAAACAGCAGAGGTAACCTACTACGCAAGGAACCGACGGCTTGGAGTAGTCTCTCCGCACCAAAGCGCGCACCTCAGTGTCGTCTTCGTTACAAAACCACTTCGTCGTCCTCCCAGCGTCCGTAGCATGACCCCCCTCGCGGCAAAAGCACCGTCCCGGTGCGCACTACACAGGCCAGCTAGACGGCGAGTTGTAAGGTTTGAGGCGGGACACATGGACGATGTCGGTGCGGGGAGCAGCGGCCGGGGATGGCGGATGTAGCGGGGTGATCTCGTACGGCACCGCGGTCACCAGACGTACGACCCGATAATGGCCTGTATATCGGGGGAGCAGTTTTTCACAAAGGCCCACACGGCGGGAAGGGACCCAGAGTAACACAAGGGAGCCAGGAGAGGAGGTGACTTCACGACGGCGACAGTCATGACGTCGTTTCTGATTGACTTGGGAGGCCGACAGACGCTGGCGGGCGACAAGACGGGCAGCGTCGGCGCGAGCGATGGCTTCCCGAGCGTAAGGACTCGTGGAGGCGGTGGCGGGCAGTACACTGTCGAAGGGCAGCAAAGGATCGCGGCAAAAGCGAAGGTAAAAAGGGGAGCGGCTGTATCGTGACGCGTAGAATTGTAGGCGATTGTAACAAATGGGAGGCTAATATCCCAGTCGCGGTTATGGTCGGAGACGTGCATGGAAATGATGTTGGTGAGGGTACGGTTCAGACGTTCAGTGAGGCCCTTCGTCTGCAGATGGTAGGCCGTGGCGAATTGATGACGGACGGAGCAGGAGCGCAGCAGTTCGGCGACCACTTTGGAAAGAAAGCAGCGGCCGCGATCGGTGAGCAGGTGACGGGGAGCACCGTGGTGGAGTATGACGTCGTGCTGGAGAAAGTCAGCGACATCAGTTGCGCAGCTGGTTGGGATCGCTCGCGTAATAGCGTAGCGCGTCGAGTAGTCCGCCGCGACCGCGATCCATTTGTTTCCCATAGCAGACACCTGAAAAGGGCCGAGCAGGTCGAGGCCGACACGGGAAAGCGGGTCTACGGGGATGGGAATCGGCTGAAGGTGTCCGGGAGAGAGAACCGAGGGCGTCTCGCAAGCGGCCACATAACGGCGGACAGAACGGTGTAGACCGGGCAAAAAGAAGCGGCGGCGCACGCTGTCGTAGGTGCAGGAGACTCCAAGATGACCGGCCGTGGGAACGTCATGAAGCTGCTCAAGGACACTGCTGAACAGGTGTTGCGGGACCACGAGCAACAGGTCAGCGCCGTCAGGCCGCATATTGCGACGGTAGAGGGTCGACGTTCTCATGGAGCACAAACGGGGCGAGGGACGCATCACAGCGGTTGGCAGTGAGGCGGTCGATGAGGGAACGTAGCGAAGAATCCAAGCGCTGTTCTTGCGCAATGTTGCGGAAGGCCGAGATGGATAAGACGCAGGCGTCAGCCTCGCATTCGTTGGAGGAAGGCGCATCGACAGGGTAACGGGACAAGCAATCCGCGTCCTGGTGCAAGCGGCCGGACTTGTGGACGACACAAAATGTGTACTCTTGAAGGCGCAGAGCCCAGCGCCCCAGCCGGCCAGTACGGTCTTTGAGCGAAGAAAGCCAGCGTAACGCGTGGTGATCCGTGATAACAGAGAAAGGGTGCCCAAACAAGTAAGGGCGGAATTTTGCAATAGCCCAAACCAGGGCGAGGGATTCCCGCTCGGTTGTAGATTAGTTGCGCTCTGACACAGAAAGGAGACGGCTGGCGTACGCAATAACGCGAAGCTTGTTGCGTTGCCGCTGAGCAAGTAGGGCACCAATGCCATGGCGGCTCGCATCGGTCCGAAGTTCCGTAGGGGCTGAAGGATCAAAGTCCGCCAACACAGGTGGAGCATTGAGGGCACTGATAAGGGCTCTGAAGGCGTCAGCTTGGGGGGTCCCCAAGAGAACGGGATGTCCTTCTTGAGGAGCGTGGTAAGAGGTTGGGCTATTTCCGCAAAGTTCTGGATGAACCGTCGGAAATAGGAACATAGGCCGAGAAAGCTGCGCACATCATTGGAGGAGCTCGGAGTAGGAAATGAACCCATGGCGCGGACTTTGTCGGGGTCGGGTTGGATCCCAGCAGAATCGACCAAGTGGCCAAGGGCCTTAAGCTGACGGCGGCCGAAGGTGCGTTCCTTCGAGTTCAGCTGAAGACCAGCGCGGCGGAAGGCGGCAATGATGGCTTAAAGGCCATGAAGGTGGCTTTGGAATGTGGAGCAAAAAACAATCACGTCATCTAAGTAGCAGAGGCATGTCGTCCACTTAAAACCGCGCAGGAGGAAGTCCATCATGCGCTCGAAGGTCGCAGGGGCATTGCACAGGCCGAAAGGCATGACTTTAAATTGGTACTGGCTGTCCGGGGTGACAAAGGCGGTTTTCTCCCCATCCCGTTCATCGACAGCGATCTGCCAGTACCCTGAGCGAAGATCGATGGAGGAAAAGTAACTGGCGCCGTGCAAGCAGTCGAGAGCGTCGTCAATTCAGGGCAAAGGGTAGACGTCTTTCTTTGTGACGGCATTCACATGGCGGTAATCGACGCAGAATCGCCAGGTTTGATCTTTCGTTTTAACAAGCACGACAGGGGACGCCCAAGGACTACTCGAAGGCTCGGTGATGTTGCGGGCCAGCATCTTGTCCACCTCTGCCTGAATAACACGGCGCTCTGCGAGGGAGACCCTATAGGGCCGTGTGTGAATAGGGCGGGCCTCGCCGGTGTCAATGTGGTGGGCGACAACAGAGGTTTGACCCAAGGGATGGTCCCCAAAGTCAAAAATATCACTGTAGGAGGACAAGAGGCTGTGAAGAGCTGTAGAATCAGCAGAGGGCAGATCGGCCGCGATCATCCGGGAAATAGAATCCTCACGGGAGGGCTGCGATGTAGGGACTTTGGAGACTGCAGTCGTTGGGTCAGAAGCCAGGACAGAAACTGTGCAATCGATCAATGGGGACAGATCATCAAGTGAAATGCCGGTCGGAAGTACCTGAGGGAACAGGCTGAAGTTGAGGACAGGGAGGCAGGTGCAGTTGTTGGTGATGTGGACAATGGTGTGGGGAAAGAGGACGTTACGATTCAGAATCACAGCGGTGATAAGGCAGGCGACGTAGTATCCATCAAAGACGGGAGGAGAAGGCGACATAGGGATGTAGACAGCAGCTTGTGGCGGGAGACGAGCAAACTCGGTGGATTAAAGGCGAGGTGAGCTGGTGGAGTCGTCATTGCACAGGGGCAGATCCAATCGGAGAAGGCCTGAGTAATAGTCAATAAGAGCTGAATGGGCGGTTAAAAAGTCAAGGCCAAGGATTATGTCCTGAGGGAACCTGGTCAGGACGGTGAACAGAACGGGTATATGACGTCCTGCAATGCTGACTCTCGCAGTGCACATTCCAATCACGGCAGCGGGGCTGCCATCGGCGACACGAACCGTGGACATGGCGGCAGGCGTTAAAACTTTCTTCAGAGGGCGGCGCAAAGAAGAGCTCAGGACAGACACTTGGGTGCCAGTATCAATGAGGGCAAGGACCGGGACACCATCCACGAGAACATTCAAGAGATTACGTTGGGCAGCGGTGGTCAAGAGAGGATTTTCAGGCCGGGTCAATGATGCAGCGTCATCTCCGGGGGCTGCATCGGCTAGTTTTCCGAGAAGTGGCGGGAGGTCGAAGGAGAAGGGCTGCGGCGTGTGGTAGGAGAACGGGAGCGGCGGCCTAATGGGGAAGGTGAGCGGCCGGACCCACGAGCGTGCGGAGCGGGCTCGTCACTGAGCGGATCGGGATGTGGTGTGAAGCGGCGCGGGCCGTAGTCGTTGCGGCGGTCAACGAAGGAGTAGGGGCGAGGAGGCGGGGACCAGCGGCTGCGGCAGTGATAGGAGATGTGTCCGACGCGAGAGCAGGTAAAACAGATCGGCCTGTCATCAGAGGTACGCCATTCGGCAGGATTGCGATATCGGTACCGAGGCGAGAAGCTGCGACTGTAAGTAGCAGCTGCGATCTCTGGAGGGTCCAGGCTGGCATGAGCGTTGTCCACGACGCGAGGAGAAGGGACGGCCATGTTCGCAACCTCCTGGCGAACGACGGCTTGGTTGTGGGCCAAGGTGTTGTCCGGCAGTGCAAGGAAGAAACAGCGGGCGTCATCGCCTCCAGTTCGCGGCGCACGATACTGGTTAAGTTAGCCGGGTCGGAAGGCTGCCGCGATGTTGGCAGATCTTCACAGGAGGAGCTAGCAGCAGTGTTCGGCAGCCGGTCAAAACGGTGAGAAATGCGCCGGTGTTTGGCTTGCTCAAAACGCCGGCACACCTCAAGAACAGAGGCGACCGTGGAACAGTCTTTGCATAGAAGCAGATTAAAGGCATCGTCAGCAATGCCTTTCAGTATGTGGCCCCCTCGATCTGCCTCTGGCATGTCTTTATCAACTTTACGGCACAAGGCGAGGACGTCTTGTATGTAGGCTATGTATGGCTCGGAGGAAGTCTGGGCGCGTGACGCGAGTGCCTTCTTGGCGGCGAGTTGACGGCCGATGGGTTTTCCGAAGAGGTCGCGGAGCTTCTGCGTACAGATGTCCCATGAGGTCAAGTCATCTTCGTGGGTTTCGAACCACACTTTCGCGGTGCCGGTCAGGTAAAATATCACATTAGCGAGCATCAGCGTTGAATCCCACCTGTTGTGCGTGCTGACGCGTTCGTAAAGGGCCAGCCAGTCGTCCACATCAACGTCGTCTGTAGCGCAGAACGTGCCCGGTTCGCGGTGGTGGGCGACGACGACCGCTGG
Organism: Amblyomma mixtum; assembly: GCF_055824585.1. Taxonomy (NCBI): domain Eukaryota; kingdom Metazoa; phylum Arthropoda; class Arachnida; order Ixodida; family Ixodidae; genus Amblyomma; species Amblyomma mixtum. The sequence continues at coordinate 3,465,593 of NC_143018.1, read as the reverse complement.
CGGTGTTGACGGAGAGGGAGCTGGCTCGGACTCGTTAGACATGGTGGCGAGACGGCGGCCACGGCGGAGAGGTAACCTCTCCGCCGTGGCCAGGTTACCTTTGCTCAGAGGTTACCTACGCAGGTTACCTCAGAGGTAACCTGCTACGCAGGTTACCTCTGGAGTAGTCTCTCAGCACCCAAGCGCGCACCTCAGCGTCGTCTTCGTTACAAAACCACTTCGTCGTTTTCCCAGCGTCCGTAGCAATACCAAGGAACATAATGTTGCTGCTACGCAGTTATCTCTTTATCTTACATAAGTTGCTGCTATGCAATCTGGGGAATGACAACAAATAACTTAAAAAACTTTACCAGGTCACAACGCAAAATTATAAAAGTTATAACATACTCCCCATATGATAGCAACATAGATGAATTCTTTTTAAAGTCGACATTAATAAGAGAAGAAATTTACAACAATAATTTCTGCTTACCACAAGTAAGAGAATGCAAAGGAAACAATAATATGCTAACGGGCCTAGCAGAACTTTCTATTAAACCAAGTCACGACAGGCGAAATCCAGAACATTGCAAGATTTGTCCTCATCGCTCAAACTACGCGAGGAAAACTTTACCTTACAACATTCCTCTTACATTATGCGCTTTTCCCAACCAAAATATTACTCATTGGCATCCACCCGAGCGCAGCCATACGGCTACGAAGGAAGGCTATACAGCTTTCTCAGAAACATCGTAGTTAAAGAAAAATTCGTCATGGTCCGGGGTTCGATGCTAATGAGCAATTATTCCCTTATTACAAATCTACTCCACCTTGAGGGATTCCCCTAAACATTTGACCAAAACTGTTCCCACTTTGAGGTATTGATCAATTCGCTCTCGCCCTACCATAAGCTTGTCGTCCCGGTTAGCTCAATTGGTAGAGCGACTGCTCCGGTGAAGCGGTGGTCCCGGTTTCGAACCCCGGGCCAGGACGAATTTTGCTTTAACTACGAAGTTTATGAGAAAGCTGTATAGCTTTCCTCTGTAGCCGTATGGCTGCGCTCGGGTGGATGCCAATGAGTAATTATTCCCTTATTACAAAACTACTCTACCTTGGGGGATTCCCCTAAACATATGACCAATCAAAACATACATGTTTTCTCGCTGAGTATGAAAAAGCTCAAATTTATATTTTTAAGCCGCACTAAAATTTTAGTTCAGAAAAACCTTCCCACCTTACTGTAATCACTTTTCACGTGCGATGGACTGTATTGCGAGCGCTGGTTTGTTAACGCAAATATTTTTTGATCACCAGACTACCTCCTGGTACTAGATTTTTTCACGTGTTTCAAGTGTGTATGTTTATTTTAGTGCCAGTCATTTCTAGCTGTCGTTTTTCTATATTGGTTAACAGAATACTACTTTTCTTACTTCTGTTTGTGTGTCTCCTAATTAGCTAGATATTTTTGTCAGAATTACAAAATATTTTTCTGTATTGTGTCTGCCCATGTTGCGTTGCTTAGGTACTGTACTGACGTACTTCGCCGCGTGACCCATTGCTGTTTATAGGGAGCGAGGTCCATTCAGGCTGCGAAATCTTGCTTTTAGCCTCGTGATCACGATGTCTCATGGAAATAAATTCAATTCATAAAACGGCGCCGAGAAGTTAGTTAAGCAGCAGCTCGCACCATAAGCCGTCCTCGCCACATCCCGTCGCTCCGAATTGAAGCCCGACAGCGCCATGTGGTCATCACGACGCGTACTAAGCACTACATTTGATAAATGAGCTGACAGTATATTCTCTCGACAAGCCGGAGATGCTGCTTGCATTACTGAGTTAACTTACCACTTTTCATTTTCAGGCGGACTCTTCTGTTTCTGCGGAAGTCCAGATCATGATCGCGAGGTTTATATGGACAAAATTATTGAAGTCTGCTACCGGATTGTCGCAAGGGCTATGGCGTTACCAGAGGACATGTACAAGGATAATAACATCGGTTTGGGTAAGAGTGGAACGATACTAATGCTATGGGCATAACTCTAGTTACTGATGGGCATCGGTTTGTTTGCACTGCCCTTTTTTGGGAGTACACTATTAATGGATATAAAAATGATTTTTTCTTTCCACGAAGAGAAAGAGTGTGTATTTGGCACTTAGCAAGTTTGTCTTCAATAAAGAGTAATAATAATCAGTCCAGTTACAATGGATTAAAAAAATATTCTGTGTCACTAAAACACCACTACCTCCAGGCTTGCTTGCACATTGCGGATCATAGTAGTTGCAGTAGCAATAATAATCGTGCAGCACAGAAAATAAAATCCAGATTGCCGGAATAAGGGTAACACAATAAATATGTGAATAGTTTTTTTGTACCGGAAACTTTCTGCGAATCACAAATATGCTTAACTCTACTGCCACCTAAGTACCGTAGCCATTCCAATTTATGCAAAAATGAGATCAACATTTCAAATTAATAAAGTCTCTGCCTCTCCTGTAACCGAGGGTAGAGTAAGCATGAAATGCAGGCCGATGCAGAAGCGTACGCAGACACGACGAGACGCAGGCCTTACAAGAATGTATAGTGTTCTGCAACTTTATCGGCACAGGTTTGAAAAATTCTCCCGCCACAACCGTTGGCTCGTTTGTGGTGAAACCGCGCACAAAGCTTCCTTATTGTTCTCCGTTTTAAGGCATAGTAAGTATAAAAGTGGTACTTGCTAGGTTTGGTCACGCGAGATGCGAAACAAGAAGCACCCGTGTTGAGATCGAGCCGCCGTCATCGAATTTCTGCCGAAAGATACTTGTGGCGCCATCTGGCATCGCTGAAGGAAAGCGCCGCGACAGAAGCGCCGAGGCGAGCGCTGCAACGACTTTGAATGCGTCGTTCGGGCCATGTCGTCTGCTTAAGCGCGTGAAATATTTTTCGGCCAACGCATTTTGAAAACTATCGTAAACAAATTAAATGACTTGACGGTGATTTACCAATAAAAGATATGTTCTCTATTGTCTCGTCGTATTTCTGCCGTCTGCTTTCGCGGCGCTTTCCTTCAGCGATGCCAGATGACGCCACAAGTATCTTTCGGCAGAAATTAGATGACGGCGGCTCGATCTCAACACGGGTGCTTCTTGTTTCGCATCTCGCGTGACTAAACCTAGTAAGTACCACTTTTATATTTACTATGCCTTAAAACGGACAACAATAAGGAAGCTTTGTGCGCGGTTTCACCACAAACGAGCCAACGGTTGTGGCGGGAGAATTTTTCAAACCTGTGCCGATAAAATTGCAGAACACGGTATATGCAGCGCGTTCGAAACTGTGTAGAAGTGCTTAGAGGCGAAAGCGTTTTCCGCACCACTTTGCCTATGTGACACTGGTGACGTCACCACTGGATTACGTCACACCTTATTGATTACGGAGGTCCCGGACCCCGTCACCAAGGCCTGCGTGCCGGGGATGGGGAGTAGGGGGCTTCCTTATCTGGCGGAAAATAAAGTTGCTATCATCATCATCATGACGAAGTAATGACAAATTACTAATTAGTGACTAATTACTGGTTAATTAATAAATACTAATAAACTGCTATTAACGAAGCTTAAGCTTCGCCTTTAGGAGTGGAACGCGATAGCGCGTTGTGGCGCTGCCAGGCAGTCCACGGAACAGCACCACCCGTTCGGCGCGATGCCTTGCCCTTTGAACGCGACGCTTTTTCAAGAAAGGAAATTAGGCAGCAATTCTCTGTCATCTCCGTGGACACCCGAACCGCACCGTAGAGGAAGGGAGGAACGCCACCACCCGTTCGGCTCGAAGCTACCGGTGCTTGTATGCCGGTCCTGTAGGAGGGCTTAGAGAGTCTCGCTAAATCTCGTTAAATCTCCTACGGTGCCCGGATGTTCTCGTTTCAGTGCCCGGATGAGTGGAATTCAGTGCCCGGATGTTAGCTCTCCGTCTCGGCGTGACGTCACCACACTGCCGACAACGGGAGCTAAATGCATTTTATGCTTAACACCAGAACAGAAGTCCAAGCTTTTTAGCACACTCAATTAAACCATTCTATAAGTTAGAACTGCTCAGAGTGCGAGTTTTTATTAAACCTTTAATTTTCAATACCTGGCCGATTAAAATAAGATTTTAAAGGTGCTCAGTAAAGAGCCTTTATAATTAATGAGAGAAACAATTAGCAAAACGAGAAAGCCATTTTAGCATATCAGCTTTGGCTACAAAGTTATGCGTTTGGCTTGCCATTCGTGTGTCGTAGAGAATTTGAACGCAACATCAAGCGCAACAAAGTCCATTGTCCCCGTGTCAACGGTGTGAAATTGCAAATTAGCTCAGAGGGTTAAAGTTTTTGGAGTAGCTTTTTAGTTTGAAGTAATTCTGCTTACCGTGGCGGCGAAGATAAAAGCCATGTATCAGAGCGCTCGTCGCGGTTCCCGACCCGTCCATATGAACTGATCTTTGGCAATGAAGTTGGGCAAGACCTTTCAGATTGTCAAAAATTTCTAGGGGACACTAAGGCTCCGCATTTAGGCTATAATGCTATAGCGTAATGGGTTACTTCGCATATATGCAGAATTGGTCTTTCTCTAACTTACATTCATAGATTTTTTGGGAGTCCTTGGTGATATACTCGCGCCGTAGTGCAGCAGATGCGCCACAGCCCTGCGACAACAGGCGCTCCCAGCGGTGGGCCTTGTGCGGCCAAGCTTGCTCTTCCCGAGCAAGCAATCAATAATTTGACGGTCACCTGCCCCTGTGGGCAGCTTACTCACTATCCCGCAGGTAGGTTGTGATGACGTCGCAAGGCCACGAGACCTTGGCAGTCCACCGGCCTCCTAGATAGCTACCTGGGGTCCACCTACTACAGCCATAACAGTGATTTTTCGCTCACAACGTACACACCGGCTTTTCAACTTAAAGACGGCTGTGACAGTATCGCGTAAATAATAAGGTCGTGTAAAGAATTCTCTCTGCGCGGCTGCTGTAGGAGACTGTATTCCTAGGGTTTCACCTGCGATGACCTGAAATTAATAATGTTAAGGTATTGTAAACAATTCTTTCTGTACGGCTGCTGTAGGAGACTGTATTCCTAAGATTTCAGTTGAGATGATCTGCAATTTTGCAGATTAATGTGGTGTTAGCAATTCTCTCTCAGTGGCTGCTGTAGGAGACTGTATTGCTAGGGTTTCACCTAGGATGACCTGCAATTATTAAGGTTAAGGTAGTGTAAACAATTCTTCATGCGCGGCTGCTGTGGGAGACTATTCATAGGGCTTCGCCTAAGATGACCTGCAATTATTAATGTTAAGGTGATGTAAACAATTCTTTCCGTGCGGCTGCTGTAGGAGACTGTATTCCTAAGACTTCATTTTAGATGACCTGAAATTATTAATGTTAAGGTGGTGTAAACAATTCTTTCTGTGCGGCTGCTGTAGGAGACTGTATTTCTAAGATTTCAGTTGTGCTGACCTGCAACATTGCAGATTAATGCGGTGTGATCAATTCTTTCTGTGCGGCTGCGGCAGGAGAGTGTATTCCTAGAGTTTCACATAAGATGACCTGAAATTATTAACGTTAGTGAGACGTAAACAATTCTTTCTGTGCGGCTGCTGTATGGAACTGTGTTTCTAGGATTTCACCTGAGATGAACTGCAATTTTTAAGATTAATGCGGTGTTAGCCATTCTTTACGCGCGTTCTCTGTACCCGACTATATTCCTAGGATTTCAGTTTAGATGACCGGCAATTATTACAATTAGGGTGTGTAAACAATTCTTTCTCCGCGGCTGCTGTACAAAACTGTATTGCTAGGATTTCATCTATGATGACCTGCAATTTTTCAGATCAATGTGGTGTTACCAATTCTTCCTGCGCGGTTCCTGTAGGAGACTGTATTCCTAGGGTTTCACCTGCGATGACCTGGAATTACTAAGATTAAGGTGGTGTAAACAATTCTTTCTGTGCGGCTGCAGTAGGAAACAATTGCTAGGGCTTCATCTAAGATGACCTGGAATTATTAATGTTAATGTGGTGTAAACAATTGTTTCTGCGCCGCTGCTGTACGAGACTGTATTCTTAGGATTTCATCTAAGATGACCTGCAATTTTTCAGATTAAGGTGGTGTTAGCAATTCTCTCTGCGCGGCTGCTGTAGGACACTGTATTCCAAGGGTTCCACCTTAGATGACCTGCAATTATTAATCTTAACGTGGTGTAAACAATTCTTTCTGTACGGCCGCTCATGGAGACTGTATTTTTAGATTTTTAGGATTTCTCCTAACATGGCCGGCAATTATTAATGTTAATGTGGTGTAAACAATTCTTTCTGCGCGGCTGCTGTAGGAGACTGTATTCCTATGGTTTCACCTAAGTTAACCTCCAATTCTCAATGTTATGGTGGTGTAAGTAATTCTTTCAGTTCGGCTGTGTTAGGCGACTGTATTCAGAGGGTTTCACCTAACATGACCTGCAATTAATGTCTTTCAGCGCGGCTGCTGCAGGAGACTGTATTCCTAGGATTTCACCTAAGATCACCTGCAATTTTTCAGATTAATGTGGTGTTAGCAATTCTTTCTGCGCTGCTGCTGTAGGACACGGTATTACTAGGCCATGACCTAAGATAACCTGCAATTATTATGATTAAGGTGTTGTAAAGAATTCTTTCAGCACGGCTGCCGTAGGAGACTGCATTCCTAGGATTTCACCTAAGATGACGTCCAATTTCTCAGATTAATGTGATGTTAGCAATTCTTTCTGCGCGGCTCCTGTAGGAGACTGTGTTGCTAGGGTTTCACCTAAGATGACCTGCAATTATTAAGATTAAGATGGTGTAAACAGTTCTTTCTGTGCGGCGGCTGTACGAAAGCATTCATAGCATTTCACCTAAGATGAACTGCAATTTTTAAGATTAATGTGGTGTTAGCAATTCTTTCTGCGCGGCCTCTGTACTAGACTGTATTCCTAGGATTTCATTTTAGATGACCTGCAATTATTAAAATTAGGGTGGTGTTAACATTTCTTTCTCCGCGGCAGCTGTACAAGACTGTATTCCTGGCATTTCATCTAAGATTACCTGCAATTTTTCAGGTCAATGTGGTGTTAGCAATTCTTTCTGCGCGGCTGCTGTAGGAGACTGTATTCCTAGGCTTTCAGATGCGCTGACCTGGCATTATTAATATTGAGGTGGTGAAAACAATTCTTTCTGTGCGGCTGCAGTGGGAGACTATTCTTAGGGCTTCACCTAAATGACCTGCAATTATTAATGTTAAGGTAATTTAAACGATTGTTTCTGCGCCGCTGCTGTAGGAGATTGTATTCCTACGGTTTCACCTAAGATGATTTGCAATTGTTAATGTTAAGGTGGCGTAAACAATTCTTTCTGTGGGGCTGCTCTAGGAGACTGTATTACTAGGGTTTCACCTAAGATGACCTTCAATTAATAATGTTAAATTGTGTAAACAATTCTTTCTGCGCGGCTGCTGAAACGAGAATTTATTCCTATGAGTTCACATAAGATGGCCTGCAATTTTTGATGTGAAGGTGGCTTAAACAATTCTTTCTTTGCGGCTTCTGTACTAGACTGCATTCCTAGGATTTCACATATTATGACCTGCAATTTTTCAGATTAATGGGGTGTTAGCAACTGCTTCTGTGCGGCTGCGGGGAACCCACCCAAATCCGTCGAGGAATTCGTCGAGGAGTTCAGCAACAGGCCAGAAAACTCATCGAGTATGAAAACTATAGTCGTCGTAATAACCTGCTGGTTTTTGGTGTTTCTGAAAAAATCGGCGATTCAGAGACGGAGTTAAAGGCAGCTGTCATAGATAAAATTTTTCATGATACGCTGGGAGTTGAAGTAAAAACCGTCGAAAAAATTCATCGCATAGGGAAAAAGAGCAAAGAACGGCCTAGGCCAATTATTATGAAATTTTATGACAGCAGAGAAAAGCAACAAGTGCTGAAGAACTGCAACAAACTGAAAGGACAATCGGTTAGTGGAAGCAATGACTATGCGAAGGAAACGGTAGCGGTGCGAAGGAAGTCGTGGGAAAGTGCCTCTGCTGAAAGGGCGCAGGGCGAGAAGGTCTTTTTGATCGACGACAAGCTCGAAATAAATGACAAGTTATACACATGGGACAACGAGAAGAACGCACGCTCGCTCCTGAACTCCCGCGATAAGTTCAAGCAACGCACTAGAAAAGCAGGCAACTCGCATGATGGCTCTTACACCTCGGATAATTCCGGCGAATCAACACCTGAGCTCACCCCGTCATAGCTACGAATCTTATCTTTGAATGCTCGTAGCCTTTTTAACAAAGTAACGGAGTTGGAATATGTATTACTGACAGAAAGTCCACACGTGCTCGTCGTAAGCGAAACATGTCTAAACAACGGTGTGCCTAGTCACTGTATAGTACCCCCAAATTACCAGATGTTCAGATGGGACAGGGATACTCGTGGTGGGGGTGTTGCAATTATTGTCAAAAGATCTATAGATGCAGTAATGGTCGAGTGCACTTTGCCTGAAACAGTTTGGTGCAAAATTACTTATGCGAGTGTTACTTACCTTGTTGGCGCAGTGTATAGGCCGCCTGCCACTTCAACAGAGTTTTTGTATTACCTTAATATGTTCTTATGCACTCACTTGAACCGTACCACCAGACTAATAATGACCGGAGATTTTAATTTGCCAAGCATTAACTGGGACAGACTGCTACCTGGGAACGTTGAAATTTCTAGTTCCGAAGCACTGCTGCAAATAATGTTTTCGCACAATCTTAAACAAATCGTGGAAGAAGACACGAGGGTAACACTCGAATCCCGGTCACTTTTGGACTTGGTGTTTCTCTCGGGCAGAGTGGGTGACTATACTGTGTCTGTTAAAGACGGGATATCTGACCATAAAATGGTTTCTGTGCACATTCCGATCAGAACAAACACTCGTGGCCAACCCTTTGTACCTGTGCAATTTAAGGCTTATAGGCAGGCAGACGACACATCCATTCAAGATTTTCTAGAAATGTCATGTAGTGAATTCGAACTTGCCTGCGATTGTGAACCAGTTGAAGACCTATGGCTACGTTTCAAGAATATCATAAAAAATTGCGTTGACAGATTCATTCCAACTCGAGAAAAGAAAATAAAACCCCGTAACCCTTGGATTAATCGACCTATTATACACAACAAGCGCAAGATAAATAGGCTGCGCAGGAGAAAAGACAGCTCAGCTGAGGTATCGAAATTGCGAAGGAGTTTAAAAACGGCTCTGATGGAATCAAAAGAGCAATTTTTTAATAAAAAATTAAGTAGCTTCGTTAAAACGGACCCTCGGAAGTTTTGGCTTTACCTTAGTGGCAACAAAGAGGAAATAAATAGAATTCAAATTAGTGACAACATAGTAACAGAAAAAGCAAAAATAGCAGATCATTTCAATAAATTCTTCCAGTCTGTTTTTTTCTAAACCAAACAATGACGACTTTGACGCGTACCCGCCTTCCTCCCTTTCATGTTCGATGGAAGACCTGGTCGTGACTCAGGCCGGCGTGTTTAATCAATTGTTACTTTTGGATTCTAAAAAAGCTAGCGGGCCGGATGGGATTCCAACCCAGTTTTTAAAGCGATACGCTGAGTGGATATCATTTTTCTTGATGATAATCTTTACAAAGTCCCTACACACTAACTCGTTGCCACAAGTTTGGCGGTGCGCAGTCGTAACACCTGTTTTTAAAAACGGCGACCGACTACTCGCAAATAATTATCTCCCAATTTCCCTGACAAGTATCGGCTGTAAACTATTGGAACATATCATAAGTAAACATATACTAACTTTCCTCGAGGATAACACGTTCTTTTATCAGTATCAGCACGGGTTCCGAAGAGGGCTATCTACCATAACACAGCTCATAGAAACGATACATGATTTTAGTTCAGCCATAGATGCCCAAGAAGAAATAGATGTCATTTGCGTAGGTTTTGCAAAAGGATTTGACAAGGTTCCACACAGTAAATTACTTTTCAAGTTACACAAAGCAGGAATTAGCGAAACCATTCTTAAGTGGATTAAAGCCTATCTGAACAATCGCAGGCAGGTTGTGCATGCGGATGATTGTTTTTCTTCTACATTAGAAGTATTTTCTGGCCTTCCTCAAGGATCGGTTTTAGCTCCATTACTGTCCCTAATTTATATTAATGATATTAACGAGGTTACCGAGTCTCCCGTAGAATTGAAGCTTTTTGCAGACGACAATTTAATTTATTCTCGAATAACACAAGCTGCCGACCAAATTAGAATAACCCGTGTCCTTCATTCCTTGCATCTTTGGTGCGAAAAATGGGACATGGAAATTAATTACACAAAATCAACATTTACGCATATAACAAATGAGAAGACTGTGCAGTTATTTTCTTATAATGTTGGAAGAAATAATCTAAAAAATGTTGATACCTTCAAGTATTTAGGTGTCACAATTGCAAATAATCTGCAGTGGCATAAACATATTAATAATGTGTGCTCGACAGCTTCCCCAAAACTTTACTTTCTGCGGTAGAAATTGGAACATATAACAAAACAAAAGATGTCAAACTGATAGCTTAAAAAACATTCATCCGCCCATCCTTGGAGTATGCTTGTGTTGTCTGGAGCCCGCACCAAAAAGTTCCAAAAGATAAACTGGAACGAATTCAAAGAATGGCCGCTCGTTTTATTTCGTCAAGATACAGAAGAAGGAATTCAGTGATGGAAGTGCTGAACTCATGTGGGCTCGAGTAACTTGAAAATCGAAGGAAAAAATCAAGACTAAAGCTTTTATTTCAAATAATTCAAGGGCACTTTAAGATAAAATCAGATAGATATGTTCAGCCTTCGGGAAGACGGAGCGCGAGAACAAACCACACACGATCAATCAAGCCTTACGAGTCACGTGTTGATGTTTTTCGTTACTCTTTTTTTCCTGGTGTGATCGAAATTTGGAATGGTTTGCCTGTTGAAGTTGTCGAGCAATCGGACGTGCACAAGTTCGAACGTTCTATCAAAATTTGTGTCAGGGGCACCCAACTTGATGTTATGATATATGAATTTTGTATGTTGTACATTGCATTGTATTCCCTCCCTGTAACGAGCCTCAAGCGAGGGTCAACAGTATCAATAAAATAAATTATCTGAAAGGCCTCCCCGAGGGTTCAAGCGCCAACTGTCGTCCTTCGTCTTTCACAATATTGTCCTCCTGAAGAAGAACTTCGTGCCCAACAGGACAGTGCATCTTCTTGTCGTGCCCAAAAATCTCAGGCAAGCAATTATGCAGGCATGTCATGATGAGGCGACTGCAACGCATCTCGGGATTGCTCGCACGTTGCACCGCATCCAGGAGAAGTACTATTGGCCGCGGCTAGCTGCCGACGTTTCCCATTATGTGAAAACATGCCGTGAGTGTCAGCGACGCAAAACTCCTCCGACTAGACTAGCCGGACTCCTCAACCCCATACCACCTCCAACGAAGCCCTTCCAGCAAGAAGGCATGGACCTCCTCGGCCCCTTTCCGACTTCATCATCAGGTAACAAGTGGATCATCGTGGCTACCGACTACATGACCCGCTAAGCCGAAACTAAAACGTTGCCTAGTGGTACCGCAACAGAAGTCGCCAAACTTTTCGCCGAACGAATTCTCCTGCGACATGGCGCCCCCGAAGTGCTCATCACAGACAGAGCTACAGCGTTTACAGGGGAGCTGACGAAAGCCATTTTAAACTACAGTCAGACAAGCCATCGAAGGACAACTGCCTATCATCCGCAAACCAACGGACTCACAGAGCGTCTGAACAAAAGCATTGCAGACATGCTCTCCATGTACATCGACGCCGAACACAAGACTTAGGACACCATTCTGCCCTACGTGATCTTCGCCTATAATACTAGCGTCCAGGAGTCAACCAGGTTTACCCCATTCCAACTTGTATACTTCAGGAAGCCTGCGACAACACTCGACGCAATGCTCCCGCACGTTTCAGAAGAAGACAACCTCGACGTCGCAGCCTACCTTCATCGCGCCGAGGAAGCCCGAAGACTTGCTCGTCTTCGCATTAAAGACCAGCAACACACCGATGCCAGACGCTACAATCTGCGCCGACGAGACACGCATTATAAGCCCGGTGATCGTGTTTGGATATGGACGCCAATCCGCCGCCGTGGATTGAGCAAAAATTTGCTGCGACGCTACTTTGGCCCGTACAGGGTTCTCCGTCGCATTCGTGTCCTCGACTATGAAGTCATCCCCGATGGCATGACGGCATCTCAGCGACGACGCACACGCCCGGAAGTCGTACATGTCGTGCGCCAGAAACCATATTATGAGCGCTAAAGGACTCGAAGTTTGCATTCTTCGTGTTTATTTTCAGTTTTGAAGTCTCGAGGCGACGCTTCTTTGAGAGGGGGGGGTAATGCCACGTATCATTGTAGTCTCCATTCATTCGCGCTCAAGGGCGCTGGAAAGGGGTGTTATCATTTTTGTTTATGACGCGAGAAGCGTCCGGACTAACCTCGATTGATAACAACCATGAAGAGCTGCATCTACGTTTTCTAGATTACTGTAGATGATCTTGATCTGTTATATATAAGTTTTCTTGCTGGCTCTAAATTTGAGCGATGCTGCGAGCGGCGGGCATTCGTGGCTCGACTACTGACGAGCACATTTGTTGCCTACGCGCCGCCGAGTGATTCAGTTCTTTTGGGGGCGCAATTCAGCCCAAACAAAGACCTCCGTTTGCAAGCCTTGTTGGTGTCTCCCTGACCACTGTACTGCCGTCACTACAACGCGACAATATTTGGGATTAATATGGTGTAAAAAATTCTCTCTTTTTGGATGCTGTAGGAGACTGCATTCCTACGGTTTCACCCAAGATGACCTGCAATTATTAATGTTAAGGTGGTGTAAACAATTCTTTCTGCGCGGCTGCTGTAAGAGACTGTATTCTTAGGATTTCACCTAAGATTACCTGCAATTTTTCAGATTAATGTGGTGTTAGCAATTATTTCTGCGCGGGCGCTGTAGGAGACTGTATTCCTAAAATTGCACCCAAGATGACCTGCAATTATCAATGTTAAGGTGGTTTAAACAATTCTTTCTGTGCGTCTGTGTTAGGAGACTGTATTGAAAGGGTTTCACCTAAAATGACCTGCAATTAATAATGTTAAGGTGGTGTAAACAATTCTCTCTGGCGGCTGCTGTAGGAGACTGTACTCCTAGGGTTTCACCTAAGATGGCCGGATATGATTAATAATAAGGTGGTGTCAACAATTCTTTCTGCGCGGCTGCTGTAGGAGACTGTATTCCTAGGGTTTCACGTAAGATGGCCGGCCATTATTAATGATAAGGTGGTTTAAACAATTTTTTCTGTGCGGCTGCTGTAGGAGACTGTATTAGTAGGGTTTCATCTAAGATGACCTACAATTATTAACGTTAAAATGGTCTAAACAATTCTTTCTGCGTGGCTGCTGTAGGAGACTGTATTGCTAGGGTTTCACGTATGATGGCCGGCCATTATTAATGATAAGGTGGTGTAAACAATTTTTTCTGTGCGGCTGCTCTAGGGGACTGTATTAGTAGTGTTTCATCGAAGATGACCTGCAATTGTCCAGATTAATGTGGTGTTAGAAATTCTTTCTGCGCGGCTCCTGTAGGGGTCTGTCTTAGTAGGGTTTCACCTAAAATGACCTCCAATTATTAAGATTAAGGTGGTGTAAACAATTCTTTCTCTGCGTCTGCTGTATAGACTGTATTCCTAGAATTTCAGCTAAGATGACCTGCAATTTTTAAGATTAATGTGGTGTTAGCAATCCTTTTGCGTGGCTAATGCAGGAGACTGTATTCCTAGGATTTCACCTATATGACCTGCAATTAAGATTAAGATGGTGTAAACAATTCTTTCTCTACGGCTGCTGTACGAGACAGTATTCCTAGGATTTCACCTAAGATGAACTACAATTTCTAAGATTATTGTGGTGTTAGCAATTCTTTCTGCGCGGCGTCTGTACTAGACTGTATTCTTACGATTTTCTTTAAGAGGGCCGGCAATTATTAATGATAAAGTGGTGTAAACAGTTCTTTCTGTGCGGCCGCTGTAGAATACTGTGTTATTAGGATTTCATCTAAGATGACCTGCAATTTTACAGATAAATGTGGTGTTAGCAATTCTTTCTGCGCGGCTGCTGTAGGAGTCTGCATTCCTAGGGTTTCACTAGCGGTGACCTGCAATTATTAAGATTAAGATGGTGTAAACAATTCTTTCTGCGCGGCTGCTGTACAAGACTGTTCCTGGGGTCTCACCTAAGATGAGCTGCAATTATTATTGTTAAGGTGGTGTAAACAATTCTTTCTGTGCAGCTACTGTAGGTGACTCTATGCCTACGATTTCACCTAACATGACCTGCAATATTAATGTTAATTTGGTGTAAAAAATTCTTTCTGTGCGGCTGCTGTAGGTGACTGTATTCGTAGGGTCTCACCTAAGATGACCAGCAATTATTAATGTTTAGGTGGTGTAAACAATTCTTTCTGTGCGGTCGGTGTAGTTTCGGCTACTAGGCTTTGTTCCGGTGCAACGCCAGCGGTGGGGACGTCTTCATATTCTTCAAAAGAAATGCATCCGATTCATAGAAAAAGCAGCGTTTCGAGAACACACAGCTCCACTGTTCGTAAAAAATGAAATACTTGCAATTACAAGTATATTTCGACAGCGCTTGGCACTGAACATATTCACTCACATAAAAAGTAACCTAAATTCATTTCTTGGGAAGTACCGACGTCAAGAATGCGGCTATAACTTTAGGGCAAATTCATTTGCTAAGAAAAAAGTTAGAACTTCCTATGGTACACAATCGTTAGACTACCAGATTCCTGTCCCTTTAAATTTGTTTCCAGAGCTTATTGACATCGCAGTGAATGTACAGTCACCGTATACTTATAAAGTACGGATAAAAAATGTACTCCTGGTAGAAAAAAAATGACCTGTCTCCTTGTTATCTCATTTAGGTTTGTGTTTCGTTTGTATTCCTGTGTTCCTTGTTATATTATTGAAATATGTCGATACAAATGTTGCTTTTTCATGCTTTTGACACTGTAATAATTTTCTGGTTAGGAGCTAATCTTTTGTTGAGATAAATATTTATGCAACTGTGGTTCTTACCTTTTGACACAATAATAACTAACACGTTGTGATGTAAGCTTTTTTTTGAAGAAAAATTATCTTGTTTTCTGTAGTACTTACGGTTTTAATTTCATATAATGCTTGTTCACAATGCTTCTGTTTTCTGCACGTAATGAATGGTGCAATATATTTTTTTCAACAGCTTTTGTAGCATAGAGAGTGCAATGTATCTCGCCAGGAGGCGAGGCCTTGTCAGGAGTAGATGAAACGCCTTTTGGCTCGTCTTCCTTGGTAGAATATTCCTCTTTTAAACTCTCTTGCTCATGATGTATACTTGCTTTCTACCAGAAATAAAGTGAATTTGAATTTGAAATAAAGCTGTGGTTCCCATTTTTTCTTCCCAAAACAGGTTATTTTTGTTGAATCATTTCCTTGGCTGTGTGCCTGACACACAGAATATGACACTCAAAACTAGAGATAGCTGTCACCCCTGAGAAAAGTCAGTTATCTTCACTGTATGTAGCACAATAAAAGTGGTCATCGTGAGTCGAGAACATTATGAATGAAGAGGCGGGAACCTATTCGACGATCCCCACGTGGTCTTGCAGTGACTCCATGTTGACACAGAGATTGCCCGTGCGAGCAATGGGATAAAGATTCACACATACGTTGAAGGCCGTAAAGGTCACTGCAGTCCTTAACTGGTCGCCTAACCGTGCCTTTTTGCATACAACATTAATTTCCTCCTTTTCCGTAACAGGCTCTGCATATGAACAAAGGTTACTTTCCACAAGAGAAACCATGCCGGTTAGTAGTCACCTTCTCCATCTGTTTTGTGTGGAGAATTTGTTTCTCCTCTTTAACGAAGCATACAATCAAACTTCTGTAGTTTTGAGCGTTTCTGCCCTCCTCACAAAATTGGTGCAACGTTGATGTTTTCGTCCTGCTTCATTTCATGCCAGTTCAGTACAGTAGAGCCCACAAAATATTCCAGTGCCAAGGAAATGTCGCTGCTATGACCAATAATTGTTATAAATAGATGTTCAGAAAAAAGACAAAATGAAGATTCAAACATTTCAATCTCGCAGGAAGCTGTTCCTTAGGTCTGGAAAAAGCCACGTGCTGGCAGATTTGCTTGCTACACAAAAAGCGGACAGACATCTTTTTCAAAAGTATCTTGCTGCTTTGTGGTCAAGTGGAAAGGGCGGCGGATTCTGAGGGCTCTTGCTTTCTCTTTTTATCATTAGGTGCAGCCAACTCAATTCGGAGGGTGGAGGGGCCTCACACGAAGTGAAATGTGCGAACGTGCGGTCTGCCATGGATACTGGTGGTTTTGTCAGAATCTAGCACTTCTTTTTATCCTGGCTCACAGTAGCAAAACTGTTATAACCATTAGCACGGCATGAAAACTTTGTAGTAAACGGATATTTTTGTATAGAATGCAATGCCAGGGCTGTTCACTGTTATAGCCGATATACTGTTTAAGTAGGCTCGACCGTACTACAATAAAGTAATTCCAGAATAGCAAAGTCACCTGCACAGGTTGAAGCAGCTTGGCCGGTACTAATGCCGTAAAAACTCTATGCACATTTTTTCTTAATGCAAAAGCACCCTACCTTTAGTTGCATGGATTTTGCTACTGGCCTGCCCCTCGTCTCAGGGCTCCCACCTTAGCAATGCCTGGCTGTCGCCACTGCCAGGGGACTTCGCCAGCTGCGCTGCTGAAGTGGAAAATAAGTCCTTGGCTGCAGCGGCATCAGCATGGTGATTTCTTGAATGGGTAGGAGCAAGTAGGAAATTCCGAGGCTCTGAACTGTCCCCCGACGCCCTTTGGATGCCTTGCCGCCAATTTCCTGCCACAACATTCTCAAACACGTCGTCTCTCTCAGTGTAAATTTGCGCAAGAGGATTTGTGACTGTCAGGAAATTGTGCAGGACACAGGCGGCCTTGACAACATAGTCAAAATTCTCAGGGCGCAGAGGGATAGCTCGCAACAATACCTGCCACCTAGCTGCAGTAATGCCGAATGCATTTTCAGCATATCGCCTGAAAAAGGAGTGCAAAAAACATTTCAGACGATAAAGATCTCAAAACAGGCTTGTAGCATGTTCAGCAAATTTATTATAAAATACATCTTGATGTGGAGATGCAGACATAGCCACAGAAATGTTAATATGATATGATAGCAACGCGTTTAATATTCATACCTTTCAGTTTTCTATTTCGTTTAGTACCAATGCTTTGGTACAGTGAATATTAATGCTACTAAAAAAGCTTAAATTCAGACTCTAGATAAAGCTATCAAAGTTGCAAAATAGGAATATTTCTACTACTTTCTTTCAGTAACACATAATATAAGATCAAGTTATACCGGGCTCTGCTCAGTCTCAGTCAGTCCTCAGTTGGAAGGCTTCATCGCCCACAAAAGCGTACGGCGCTATAGCTGCTGACCTAGGAAGCTTCCCAAGTTTGGGAATATCAAGGCTTCCTGTGCTGAGGTCACGGCCAAAGTCACAGTTTTTGAATGTTCCACCATCACTTAACCGACCTTCTCCGCCTACATCTATTAATACGTATTTGCAGTGGCTGTCCACAACAGCCATCACCACTACTGAGTATGTGCCCTGAAATGAAAAGCAGTACACACTGAAATAAAGGTATGCCACATAACACTACATAAATTTCAAAATCTCAATGCTGCAACAGCCAAGGTGTGACTCCGTGCTATACAACATGGCAGCTTGGTTTGCGCACTTAAATCTTAGAGCAATAGAAGAACCTCCTGTTCCCGGAAATCTAGTGGGATACAATGGTTGGTACACTGCAGCAAGGGCCTGTGCCTTTTACATCTGCAAGTGAGATGGCCTTTTAATTTATAAACTGCTGGTACAGAGACAATGCCAACAAACACCAGGTGTTACCAACAACAAATAAATTATGAACATGACATCTGAAACTATAACAGCAAAAAGAGGAGGTGTTATCACTTTCTCAATTATCAGTTCCTCAAGGTGACAGCTGTCATATCACGTGTTATTGCACCCTGGCAAGAATCGCAGTTATCCTGTTCCAATTTCATTTGCTGCTTGTACGTTATATACGCTGCTGCAATGCTAAATGTGCCCCATAATACGCCTCTCTTGGTTAAGCCGCTCCCTTATTCGCGCTGGAATCTGATGAACAGATGGCACACGACTGTCGTACTTTTTAATACCATGTATGGATCACGCACTTCCTTGATTTGATCAGAATTAATTACAAATATGCGTCGTTTGCAGCATTGGCAACCCATAACAAGCAGCCTCCACACAGTGCTCATTTAGCATTGTGATAGTCTCTGCAATCATTTAAATTTACATTGCGTAATGGTTGGGAAGCTAGGAAATCTTGAAGAGTACTTGCTTCCAAAGCTGCCTTTAATAACTTGTGTATTCAATGTAGGCCAGAAAGCACCCACAATGACGTATTTTGCTTGTATATACTGAATTTCGGCAAGAAAACATGCACAATGACTTGTATTTCGCCTCTATAGGGCAATCATGCGAGATGCACTATAAGAGCAACTTAAGTTTTGAAGGGCAGTCTAGGTCGCAGTAGAGTGCAAGCTATCTTGATATACACAGCAGCAATATTTTGTTTGTGGAGGGATGATAAAAATAGGTTTGCTATGCCCCTATGTGAACAATTATCATGACAATAATTCATTGCACGAGTGCGATTACCTTGTAATTGTAGTAGCTGCTCCCAGAATTTGGAGGGCAGATAATAGCCACATGTTTGCCAACAACTGCTCCCAAGCAGTTTGGGAACTGTCATCGGTCGGCAAAATCATCGGCATTTCGGAGCCACTCCGCTTGGGTCGGTGTCTGGAAGAAGGCAACAGTTTTGCTTTAAGGTGGGCAGTAGCAAACTTTGAAGACAAGAGCCATGACAGAACGCCAATACCCAATGACAGATATGTGCAATGGAATTTGTTTTCATTCCCTTGTCGGGGAACCTTACATCTGCCTGTTCCTTGTTCTTAAACTGACAAAATGTTGAACTGCCTAGAGTTAACACTATTGCATGCTTAATCTGCATGCTAGCAATAAAGTCAACAACAAAGTGTTAGCAATATAATGGTAAACCAGGGCACAGATACAATTTTGTATTTGCTGGCTATAAACTAGCAAAAAATAGACTGAGAACTGGTTTGGTTTGGTTTATGGGGTTTAACGTCCCAAAGCGACTAAGGCTATGAGAGACGCCGTAGTGGAGGGCTCCGGAAATTTCGACCACCTGGGGTTCTTTAATGTGCACTGACATCGCACAGTACACGGGCCTTTAGAATTTCTCCTCCAACTATTAACGAGCATATGAGTATCAGCCCTTGTTGCAAAGCCTATATGAAGAAGGTTTCCAACAAAGCTGCCACACTGATGTATACACATCTCTGAAAGATTACCAATGCTAACTGTCATAGCAGGGCGGCGCACATTAATAATATCATGAAGCATTTGCCTTGCCATAAACAACTTTAAATGAAATGCAATGGGTGGCAAATTTTGCAGCCAAGGTTCAGCTTACCTGCATGAAGTGACCTTTCAGTTGTTCCCATATGGCTTACATGCTGCATGTATGCACCGCCTCGCAGTTTCTATGCCAGCGCGGTAGGCAAGGGCCACATTGCATATGTCCTGCCCTGAAGCCACATAGTTACAAGACAGAAAAACAGATTCAATTCATGAAGAAACTTTAACTTGCTATCAAGCTTTGTGTGTCTTGAGTATTGTGTCAGTGCCGCAGTTTCATGAACAGGTTTTGCGCAAACGTGGCAAGCCGACAAATTTCACAATATGAAACTGCTAGGTTACCGTACTGCAAAGTTACAGGTGCAACAAATTGATGCGTTGAAGTATTTTGACCACCATGACATGATCATGTAAACCTATTCAATATATCTGCCCTAAGTTAACCACTAATATGTCTAGTACGTTACATAGGTCACCTAAACTGCCACACAAAGGGAAGCACTTACTAGGTGTTATAAAAGAACAGTACTCTAAGAAACAGACACAGCACCAGCAGTCAAAAAATACTCTGCATTCTTGAAGTTGTTTTGTGCAGCAGTAACTTTATCTCACAGGAGCACGTGCATCCACTGCCCACTAACGACTGCACTTGAACTCCAGCAGTGCCCTTGTGCTTCTCAATATCAAGCTACGGGCAATGCAACGAGAGCATATGTGCAGTTTGATTGCACTATATTTATATACTAGGTGGCACATATTCAAATATGCCACTTCATGTATGTTCATGTAATCACTACAGTGTTTAATCGTAATGTACAAAAGAAACTGGTGCATATGTAGCTGACCCTGTTTACTTCCACTTCTTTTAACATTTCTCTGATTCCAGCATATCTCTGCTGGTCCCAGCTACTTATTTCCAAACTTTTAAATTGTTTTGAGATATTTCTTAAAAGGAATAAAAAAAGATATTCACACTCTCCACTTTGTTGCCAGTAAACTACTAAATGTCACAACTGCACTTTGTGCATGGCAGAACGTTGTTCCTTATTGACATGTCCACGGACAGAAATCAAGTTCTACAAACCTCGGGGCTATTGCCTGTCTCTCCCCTGGCTTCAGGGGCTCCCTCACGACATGCTGACGCGTGAGGTCTGTGGCCACAATGCTCAACAGCTCATAAAAAGCTTCGTGTTCATTCGAAAAAACTCAGGTAAAAAAAATGCAGAGCACGACTGGAATACTCTGTGATGCATTATTGCAGGCCAAATGTTGTAGGTGGTTTTTGTGTTTGAAGTTTTTTTACGTACATTTTGTGATAACTGAAATATTAAAAGTATCTTCTGGCGCGCTAGTTGGTTTGAATCATTCATAATTAAAACTGCGCGAACCAAAAACAAGGACACGAGCAAGAAAACAGACAACACACACAAGCGCAGACTTCAAACATTCCTGCTGGCATGACTAAAAACGCGCCTTCCTTGTCAGCCTGCATTATTGTAAGGCCTTCCTCCTTCAAGAAGCTGACAATTTTCTTCAACGGAGGCTTCTTAGGAGGTCCTTCACTTACTGTACGAAGTAGGCTGTCCATTCCATCCCCGATGACACGATCCTTGTCCTGGCTACTTGCGCAGTGAGCAATTTGTCGCACTGTTGCTACAAGTTGAGAACGTTCTGGCCCCGGCTCGAAGGAAAACTTCGGCCCCTTTTCCAGCACACGTAGTATGTTATTCGGGATGCTGGCATCTCCTTGTATCGAAATCGTGCTGCTTGGCTTGTTGGCACAGTGTCCGCGCGACACTGCCTTCGGGGACAAGCAGCACGATTTCGATACAAGGAGATGCCAGCATCCCGAATAACATACTACGTGTGCTGGAAAAGGGGCCGAAGTTTTCCTTCGAGCCGGGGCCAAAACGTTCTCAACTTGTAGCAACAGTGCGACAAATTGCTCACTGCGCAAGTAGCCAGGACAAGGATCGTGTCATCGGGGATGGAATGGACAGCCTACTTCGTACAGTAAGTGAAGGACCTCCTAAGAAGCCTCCGTTGAAGAAAATTGTCAGCTTCTTGAAGGAGGAAGGCCTTACAATAATGCAGGCTGACAAGGAAGGCGCATTTGTAGTCATGCCGGCAGGAATGTTTGAAGTCTGAGCTTGTGTGTGTTGTCTGTTTTCTTGCTCGTGTCCTTGTTTTTGGTTCGCGCAGTTTTAATTATGAATGAAATATTAAGTGCTTATAATAGCTCGATGTTTTGAGGTTCAGTTCAGTTTATTTTCCTTAATGGCCCCCTTGTTTCGGGGTTATTACATATGGGGTGGGATTTTAATGAAGTGAGCAAAACAAAACAGCGAATATTATTTAGCACTGAAGGTGATCGGTTACATGTTCTTGAAAAGTAGAGGATGAAGCGATGTTGACGATGTCACGGGGTAGGCCGTTCCAGTCCGTTGCTGCTCGAAAGATAAATGAAGCAGAAAAAGTGGCAGTATGCGATGGCAGCCGGGCAACCTGTAGGGGATGACTGGTGCGGTGAGATATGCTGCTGCAGCTCTGATATACGGTGACCGATTGAGTGAATAATGAAATAATTTGTGATAAAGGGTGGGATTTGCAATGCGACGACGGAAAGCAAGGGGCGGTAGTCCTGATAATGCTTTCAATCAAGAAATGCTGACGTCATATGGGCATGAAGAGTGGATGAATTGAGTGGGACGATTTTGGACAGCTTCTAATGCATTAATTAAGTATGGTGCGCGCTCGATATGGCAGAGGCATATTCTAATTTTGGTCTGATAAGCGATTTATATGCGAGTAATTTTACGTGCAGAGGGGCAAGGCGGAGATGGCTGTTGAGGAAACCGAGTGTTTTATTCGATGCTGAAATGATGTTGCCAATATGGGTGTGCCAAAATAAATCACAAGACAAGGTGACTCCTAGATACTTATAAGATGCCTCTGATTCAATCAAGATGTTAGAAATAGGATATTGGAAGCGATGCGGGCTGTGGTGACGAGAGAAGAATAAGAGTTGGCATTTATTAGGATTGAGGGATATAAGCCAGTTGTTACAGCAATTAAGTACGCGGTTAAGATCTGTCTGAAGACTAAGTTGATCACGAGAGTTAATAATAGTGCGGCAAATAACACTGTCGTCAGTGAACATTCGAATACTGCAGAAAACGTGGTCTGGTAAGTCATTAATATATATTAAGAAGAGTAATGGACCGAGTACAGATCCTTGCGGAACCCCTGACGTAACTGGAAGGCTGTTAGACAGGTGGCCGTTAGCAAAGACTGACTGAGAACGATTAGTGAGAAACTGCTCAATTCATTGTAGTATGTTAGGATGTAAGTTCAGCTGCGCAAGTTTTACCAATAAACGACGTTGAGGAATTTTATCAAAAGTTTCGCAAAATTTAGACAGATGACATCAGTCTGTATGTTACGATCGATTAATGCGCAAGTCATGAAGGAACAACGCTAATTGGGTTCCACAAGCCAAGCCCTTACGAAACCTAAGTTGTGAAGAATGGAAGAAATCGTTTGAGTCTAAGAAATTTATAATATGAGAGTAGATGACATGTTTCATGATTTTGCAGGGTACGCTAGTTAATGAAATGGGGCGATAATTGATGGGGGAGTCTCTGTTTTCTGATTTGTAGACCGGAACGAACTTCCCCGTTTTCCAGTCATCTGGAATGACCCCTGAACAGAGCGACTGCGAAAAAATCAAAGAAAAGCAAGCTGCACATGTTAATTTTACTTTTTCAGCAGTTTTGTATTAATTATGTCCATACCAGCTGATGATGAGAATTTAATGTTATCAATTAAGGAAGCGATGCCATCTGCGAAGAATGGGATAGCTGGCATGATGGCTTCTGTGTTGAGCGATGGTAACTGTGAAGGCGTGTAAAATTCACCAGTAAAAACAGATGCAGATGCGTTATTAAATATTTCTGCGCATTCATGGTCACTAACCGATTCGTGCAAGTCGTTAGTCAGTGTAATATCATGACTTTGCTTAGGATTTAAAACCTGCCAGAATTATCTAGGATCACTGATTAGTAGCTTCGGTAAGTCGGTGTGATAAAATGAGCGCCTGGTGCTACGGACTGGAAGTAAGTATGATTTGTCATATGCGAAGATAGGATAGTATAACTTTAATTAGCTCTATATAGGTTTTATGTGGTCAGATGAGTCCATCCGCAACGGTCGGTTGCCCCTATTCCAGGGCTCCGCTGGATGCTGCCGTCAGCTGAGCTCGCCGTATTAAACCGATCGGGCCATCGCGGCAGTCGCTGGAGAGCAGACCCTCCCATTGCTCCGCACTTGGGTTTGGTATAACTGGGACTACGTCTACTTTTTGACATGCCCATGTGATGTGATACAGTGTAGGTTTTCCATGGCACTACGGACAATTGTGTGAGTAAAGTGTGGGGTGAATTTTACTTAGTGTGTTTAGATTTGGATATGACCCCGTTTGAAGTTGTCTCCATGTGACAGACTCTTCTTTGTTTAAGGATTTGTGCGGTGGTGAGTACGGCATCCTGCTGCCTTCGTAGCTGTTGAGTATGGCCGAGTATTCCTGAGGTACTGGCAGGGATTCCTCAAGGTCGTTGACGTTGGATGCTCGGTTGTTAGTATATTATATCCTCGAGTGATCCTGTCCGCCTTTATATGCGAGATATTTTTCCCAAACGGCTTGATTGTCAGTGCGTTTGGCTGCATGAAACAGGCGTTTCTTCTTGTTTCTCAGATGTTTTAGATGCTTCGTAAACCATGGCTTATTGCAGTTAATTTGGAATTTAACCCTGGGAATAAACATATTAGAGGGCATATTTAACTTATTTTTGAATATCAACCAGTTTTGGTGAACAGAGTGGGTGTCGAATGTGGATGGAGTACTCTGAAAAAAAAAAACCTGTTAAGGTCTTCAGTTATTGCATCGTAATTGCCTTTATCATAATGATTTATTCTTTTTCTGGATGGGTGCTTCTGAGCGGGGGAAAATGAGAATAGAGCATGTAAGATTTTATAGTCGCTGATTTCTGGAAGGTGACTAATGGATGATAGGTACTCAGGGCTGTTAGTTAGTATTAGGTCAAGGGTGTTTGAGGTTGCATGCGTGACGCGAGTAGGTTCCGAGACTCACTGAGTGAGGTCAAAATTTAAACAGACATCAATGAACTGTATTGCATGTTAATGAGGAAGTACCTAAACTGTGCCAATCAATGTGCGGTTAATTGAAGTCCTGGAAAAGGAGAATGCGCTCATTTGGGTATTTAACAACAAGGTGATTTATAGTATCGTTCAGATGTCGACAGAAGTTGGGGTCAGACTGCGGGGGCCTATAACCAGCGCCAAGAAGCACGGTTACAGGGGGAGTGCGACAAATTAGCCATAATGATTCCATATCGAATGTGACGTGTGGAATAGAGCACGATATACCGAGGACAGCGCACAGCTGCGGCGTAAGTCATGGCTAGGGGCTGCATAGGCTGCATGGATGTTGGCGTCACATCCAAGGCCTGTTTAACCTTGTCCCGGATTATGTCAGTGAGCAATGTAAGCTGCGGCTGCGTTCCCGTTGGCAGCAATCGTCGGAGCTCTTCTCGCACAACTTGACGCATAACTTCGCGCAGGTTATCGTTGTTTGCGGTGTCCAGGCAGCTTGTTGAGAAAACGCGCTGCTGGCGGCCATACTGGCGGGCTCGGGCATCAAGAGTTTTTTTTTTTTCATCGTGGATGCCTCTTCTACGAATTCCGCGACGGTTTTCGGTGAGTTGCGGACGAGGCCGGCAAAAAGTTCACCTTTAACTCCTCGCATAAACAACTTTACTTTCTCTTCTTCCTTCATGCTCGTGTCGGCACGCCTGAAGAGACGCTTCATCTCCTCAGTGTCGACTTCAATGGTCTCGTTTGGGTGTTGTATGCGAGACTGTAGCAGCTGCTGGGCTCTCTCCTTTCTCACGACGCTTGTGAAAGCCTTGAGAAGCCACTCCTTCAAGTTTCCCAGTTCGCAAGACTGGCTTTCTCATTCTCAAACCAGATTTTTGCTGGTCCCTCCAGGGCGAAGAAGACGTACCTAAATTTCATAGCATCGTCCCAGTTGTTAAAGACAGCCACACGGTCGAACTGTTCCAGCTATTCTTCGGGGTCTGTGCCAGGCGAAGCGCCGAAGGTTGGTGGCACCCGGGGCTGCTGCAGAATGATTGGAGTCGTCGTCTGGGGCAAGCTCATGGTTGGCGTGGCTACTGGCTTTCGCTTCCGGGTATGGTCCGGCAGAGTCCCGAACTCAGGTGCGTCCTCTAGTAGACGTCGGCTTCGCGGTGGACTGGATTCAGGTCCTCCAGTGAATGACTCAGAGGGCTGGCTTCACGACTTGCTGGGGGTGTCCGGTACATGGAAGGCTACCCAGCACCTCCAACAGATGTCACATTGTAGTTACGGAAATCCATCGGTCAGGAAGACAGCAGCAAGCCTTGCAAACGAAGCTCTTTATTTGGGCTGACTTGCGTCCGCAAAAGAACCGAATCACTCGGTGGCAGCGTAAGCAACAAACATGCTCGTCAGTCGTCGAACTACGAATGCCCGCCGCTCGCGGCATCGCTCAATTTAAAGCCGGCAAGGAAACTTCGAGATAACAGGTAAAGATCTTCTACAGTAATCTGGAACAACGTAGATGCAGCTCTTCATGGCTGTGATCAATCGAGATTAGTCTGGTCGCTTCTCGCGTCACGAAGAAAAATAATAACAACCCTTTCCTGCGGCCTTGAGAGCGAACGAACGGACACTACAATGATACGTGACAATATCACGGAAAACGTGAGAACATGTGAGGGTCTGGAGCGCTAGCGTTTTATTGCTGCAGGGTGAAGGGACGATTGCTACGCGAGTTGCTTTACGATGTTAGTTGAAGTGCTAAAATATAACGGTTCGAGCCTATGTGAAGTGTTTTAAATCGCAACGAAAACTTGGCAGACATGGCCTTGGCAAATGCAACAAGTTGTTTTCGCGCGTGACGAATGGTATGCGATAAGTCCTCTCCAACACTATAAACCGTGAATTTCAGATTTCGCCCATTTGATAGGCGGGATTCTTTAGTCTTGCAACTCTTGAATTTCTCGATTATGGGGCGATTTTTATCTTGTGAGTGACGACCAAGGCGATGAGCTCTTTCCGTCTCGTGAGATTCCACAGTTATTTGAGGGTTATTACGGCAAACATCAGCGATTAGTTTTTCGGATTCTGCCCATGTTTCGCTATCAGTATGGTCAGGGATACCATAGAAGATGAGGTTGTTACGACGTGACATGTTTTCAGCGTCATCTATGCGGGTTTCTAGTTCCTGGATTATGCACGCCATGTTGCTTGTGTCAGCCTGCATCTTTTCAATGTCGTTTTGAAGGGAAAGTAGTGCTTGGTAGGGTGTTTCGAGCTCGGCCATACGATTACTTAAGTCGGTTATGGTTTTATCCGTAGTAGTGAGCTCGGATTTCAGGCCCTGTACTGCGGCTATTAATTGGGTTTGGCCTGCGGTTAGTTTCTGGAGCTCCGCGAGTACTGCACTGTTGTCGTTAGGACCAGGATTAGTTTCGATATCTCCAAATAACAATAGCAAAGAATGAACAACAGTAGTACACTCGGCGGCAATGGCAACACAGCACTGCGGGCTCGGGAACTGCACCAGAACATAATTGCTTGATCTTCTGGCAAATAAGGCATATGATTTGCTAACCTGCATCAGAACGGTGCCGGCGGCGGGGCGGTTTTATATACGACGAAGCCTTTGATGTCTGTGATGATGTGGCCGTCCATGATTCCTTCGGTGCCGGCAGCCACTGTTCCTCGGTTGGCGCAGTCATCCGGTGCGGGCAGCTGACGAGCGGGAAGGGGTAGCGTCCCGGCTCGTCCCTGGAGCCTAGTGGTGCGCAGTCAAACGACGCACCCGAAATAATGCTTGCCAACTTTGGCAACAGCAGGCTGACGAACAGCTGGTTGATCGTCTGCATCGCAAAGATTAGCGGGTTAGATGGCTGCGCTGAGGTGCGGTCACCGAGCCCACCAGGTGAGCGGTGCGCTTCTGCTGTGGAAGCTTAAATATTTCATTGCTGGATCTAGGTAGCACAAAAATGGCCCTGAGTCTCCTGTCACTGTTTCGAATAGTGATAGGCAGATAGGTGTGCAGGTTCAGCCCCTGATATTTAAAAACTGCGCCTACTCAACGCTTTCAGGCGATCAGCTTGTGCGATCAGAAGTTGCTTTGCCATTTGCATCGCCTTTATAACATACAGGGAAATCTGAGAGTACTCAATCGGTGCAGCTGCACACAGCCGGAAGTGCCACTTATCAACCAAACTTGGTGCCCGAGTGCAACTGAAATCTTTTGAGCCACTGAGTGTGTAGTGTTCTACCCAGACGGAACGACATCTGCTAAATTTTATCCAGTGTTTCATGGCACAGCATTCTTCTGCCGGAGAACACCGAGGCCAAAATGACACTTGAAATTTTTATCACACAGGCACCAATATATACCATTACAAAATATAGAATGATACATTGCTGCTTGAGTTTGGTGTTATAGCTATGGTTAGATTTGCCGCCACAGGACTCGAGTAGCAGATGCTTTATTCTATCAACGTAGTGGCTCACTTTTGAATCTGTGCATGGGCGCTGCGTTTTGTCCAGGCGCAGAAAAGTAGCTCCTAAAATACTTTTAGTCTGCAGACAGCAGTATGAAGCATCACAATTGGTACCAGTATTTGCTGGTATTTGGTTGTAAGCCCGCGTTCCCTTCTTCAGCTCTCGGTGCCCTCGTTCAGCCGCTGCAGTTCGCTTTCAGTGTAACCACTGTTACACATCTGGTGGCGGAGCCGGGTACGCTTCGCGACCTGCGTACGCCTACGAGATAAATACGGAACTCACACCGGTCCATCAGGGCCCAAGCCGCCGCCTCCGTGGTCAGTCACCTGAATTCGGGCCTCTTGCCACCCCGACGAGGATGACGCAGCCTCGACCGACGGTCCCGCCGGAAATGGCCATTGATAGCAGGTCCCCGGCTCCCATCCTCTACCACACGCAGCGAACACCGCCATCTTTTCACGGCGGCGTGTACGAAGATGCGGAAGACTGGCTGGACACCTTCGAATGGGTCGCCCGCTACAACAGCTGGAGCGACGACCGTAAGCTCCATAACATATATTTTGTGCTCGAGGACTCCTCTAGGACATGCTACGAGAGCCACGAGAACAACCTGTCCACCTGGGAGACATGTCGCCCAAATCTCATAGCTACATTCCCCAACGCAGATCGCCGGGAGAAACCTGAAGCTGCGCTTCACTCCCGTAACCAGCAGACTAACGAAAGCGTCCGCATGTCTGTGGAGGACATGACGCGCCTCTTCAAGTGTACTGACCCCACCATGGCGGAGGAGACGAAGCTTCGCCACCTCATGCGCGGGGTCAAGCAGGAGCTTTTCGCCGGTCTTGTGCGCAGTCCACCGCGTACCGTTGCCGAATTTCTCACTGAAGCGACCACCATAGAGACGACGCTCCTGTAACGAGCCCGGCAATACAATCGGGATGTAAGCACGCTTAGGCCAGCTGGTTCTTCGATGCCGCTGGGGAGTGATGTGGCCGTTTTACGTGACCTAATTAGGTCGATCGTCAGGGAGGAATTACAAGCCCTCCAGCTGCCTCCCAGAGCTCCGTGTGTTAAATCGCTGTCCGAAGTCACCCGGGACGATGTGCGCCTAACAGCGCAGCAGCAACAACTCTCTGAGATTCCTAGACAGACTGAGGCCAGACCTACCTATGCATCTGTCCTCTGCCGGGAGCCAGCACTAGGCTACGACCTGAATACCGCGACTCAAGCTGTGCAGCAGTTTGGTGTTTCCCGTGTGCCTCCTCGACCAGTCTATGAGCGGCCACGGAAATGTGATCTGTGGCGTGCACCAGACCGGCGGCCCCTCTGCTACTACTGTGGTGAGGCGGGTCGTTTTTACAGGGCCTGCGCCTATCGCCGAGTGGGTCTGCATGGTTTTGCGCCCGACGACCGTTGCCCACGGAACGGCGAACGACCACTTGAAATTGAAGCTCATCTCTCGGCCCGTTCGAGGACTGGGACATGCGGTCGCTATGATTCTAGGTCGTCATCTCCGCTGCGTTACCGTTCCCAAGACCTCGCCGACACGCCAGCTATCCTGAGCGGCGTTCTGCCAGTCCACGCCGGAAAAACTAATTCGAGTGGTCTCCGGAAGCAAGGCCGCTGCTGTCGGGAAAACGGAAGATCCTCCGCCGCCGATATACCGATGCGGTGATTTCTCACAGGGGCAGAGTAGCGACAGCATCCGACGCGCTACTTCTGATTTGTGTGTGACAATTGACAGAACTGACGCGATCGCTTTACTTGATACTGGTGCAGACTATTCATTGATGAGCCACGCCCTCGTCCAGGAATTCGACAAAGTTTCGACGCCACGGTTGGGCCCTAGAATTCGCACGGCTGGAGGTAACCTCGTAGCAAACCAGACATTTGGGCTAGTTGGTGTGAATTCATGGTGTAAAAAACAGCGCAAACTAAGACAGAAAACACAGAAAAGAAGGGAGACACTACAAGCGCTGACTCGCAACAAGGTTGCGAGTCAGCGCTTGTAGTGTCTCCCCTCTTTTCTGTGTTTTCTGTCTTAGTTTGCGTTGTTTTTTCCACCATGAGTAACCTCGTAGCCCGGCCGGAAGGTGCGCAGCCCGAGTCGTCATCCGCGGTTTCGTCTACATCGGTGAATTCGTCGTCTTGCATGAGTGCTCGAGAGATTTCATCCAGGAGCCTCGAATTTCTGCAGGCAAACGGTGCTGTGATCGACCTGCACAAGGCGAGAGTCACATTTTTGACGAAGCAAAGCCGTGGCACACAATGATACAGGAGACCCAGATGTAAACGCTTTGCGTATTGTCGAAGACGACATAATGCTGCCACCACGGTCCAGTGTGCTGGTTTTAGTGAGGAGCGACTCGTTTCATGACTACGAAGGTATTGCGGACAGTCACCCTTCCTCGCTGTTGCTCGAGAAAGGAGTGGCTATCGCGCACTTTCTTGTCCAACTGAATGACAGCTGTGCGACAGTTTTATTGAGAAAGCAATACTGCTAGCACTTTTCTGCCGTCGGTGGAGGTCGGTCCTTCGCTCTGGCGCAGGTGCGGCGCACGACCACGTGACAGCGTGACTTCACAACCAGAGGAGTTCAGGGGCCCCAACTCGTCTCTTCGGCCGTAGTCGTTCCTTCGCTCGGCGCGGCGGCTTCGACGTGACGGCCTCCTCGGCCCGCCGCGTGAGGGTGCTCGCTGGGAGAGGAGAAACGGGGCGCCGCAGGCGCGCTCCGCTTATTCATGTCTCAGGAGTTGTACAAGGCGTCACTGGAGCGACGTGTGGCGCGCAAACGTCGGCGCCGTGTCGAGGAGACAGATGAAGAAAGGCAAGAGCGGTTGGCTAAGCAACGCGCCTATGCCGCAGAATGGCGAGCCCGGCGGTGTTCTACAAGTTCAGTGAGCGACAGTAGTTTCACTGACTCTCTGAATGCCGAAGGATCGTCTATGAATAGTGCAGAGCAATAGAATTACCACAGAATAAAGCGCCGTGTAGAAGAGCCACCGGAGCGGAGAGAAGAACGGCTTGCTCAAAGAAGAAAGACGTATGCTTTCGCAATCACTCAGGCTTAACCAGAGCTAAGCCACAGCTAATTTTTTCAGCCAGCGTCCGCTTCGGCAGACGCGGTAATTGCTGCTACGCGCGCCTTTTCTTTTCTTTTTTTCGCTCCTCTGCACGTGGCAGCGGTGGTGGCTCGGCTGGAGCCAGTCCGCAGGCCCGTGCAATTTCCTTTTCATCCTTCTCTCAGTCACAACAAAAACAACAACTCGGCTGAACAGTCTCGCTATGGATGAAGCTAAGGAGAGAGCAAGAATACAGACGGAGGCGAGGCAGAAGCAACGTGCTTTCGCATTCCTTTGGGTCAACCAGAGTCAAACTACAGCCAATTTTTTCTGACGAAATTCACCAATGAAATTTAGCACCTCGCCAAGGGAACGGCCGTCGCCTTCCTCCATGACGAGGATGGGTTGCCGAATCTGTGCCCCGTAGACATGAATCTTCGCGGCGATGCCTCACCACGTAACGCCTTTCAGAAGGTTAAAATCAACCCGGAGTTGTCACCTCATCAGAAGAACCTTCTGTCGTCGCTGCTACTTGATTTTAAAGATAGCTTCACGACGAGCTTCAAGGTCGGACGTACGCCGGTAGCCAGGCATCGCATCGCCACCGATTCGGCCACGCCACCAGTTTCTCAGCGTCCATACCGTGTTTCGCCTAAAGAGCGGGAGGCTATTAGAACGCAAGTCGATGAAATGGCTGGAGACGATGTTATACTGCCATCAACAAGTCCGTAGGCGTCGCCGGTGGTTCTGGTGAGAAAGAAAGACATCACTTTGCGATTCGGCGTTGACTACAGGAAACTGAATAATGTTACTAAAAAGGACGTATAGCCACTCCCTAGGATCGATGACGCGCTTGACCGACTCCAAGACGCAAGGTTCTTCTCTTCCTAAGATCTGAAAAGCGGTTATTGGCAGATCGAGGTGGACGAGCGAGACCGCGACAAAACGGCTTTCGTGACATCCGACGGTCTGTACGAATTTAAGGTGCTCCCATTTGGACTTTGCTCCGCTCCAGCCACGTTTCAACGCATGATGGACACTGTTTTAGCTGGTCTCAAGCGGCAGTCGTGCCTTGTGTACCTGGACGACGTGGTCATCTTTTCGTCAAGCTTCGAACAACACTTGCAGCGACTGCGCAACCATACATCTATGGACTACCGTTTCGGGTTGTCAGCGATCATCACTCGCTATGCTGGCTAGCCAGCTGTAAAGACCCTTGTGGCCGGTTGGTCAGAAGGAGCCTCCGTTTGCAGGAGTACGATATGACGGTCGTCTACAAATCGGGTCGACAGCACCAAGACGCAGTCTGTTTATCCCGAGCGCCCGTGGAACCGGCTACTCAAGACATCACCGAAGATTGCCCTATTCTTTGTGCCATTAGCGTCTCCCGTATGGCGCAGCCTCCACGGACAGACTCAGAGTTGGCGCCACTCATTATCTGGAGGCTTTTGATGCTAGTGCACCTTGTGTGTTTCGCCGCGGACTACAGTCCTTCATTCTGCGGCGTGGAGTCCTCTACAAGCGCAGCTTTGACCGCAACAAGGAGACATTTCTGCTTGTTGTACCATACCAGTTACGCTCTTTAATCTTGAGCGCTTTTCATGATGAACCATCCGCTGGCCACCTGGGGGTCAGTCGCACACTGGCAAAGATTTGTCATAAGTATCACTGGCCTAATTTACTACCATCAGTGCGTAAAGACGTAACAACATGCCACGATTGCCAACGGCGCAAATCTGCTCTTCTGAAACCAGCCGGCTTTCTGCAGTTCATAACACCCCCAAAGACCCCTTTTCAGCAAATTAGCATAGACCTCCTCGGCCCTTTTCCGAAGTCGTCCACAGAAGAATGGTGGATTGTGGTCGCGACAGATTATTTGACATGGTACGCTGAGACCACGTCACTTGCAAATGGTACTGCTGCTGAAGTCGCCGAATTCTTTGTCCACAACATCGTCCTGCGTCATGGCGCTCCTGCAGCTATCATTACAGACCGTGAAGCTGTATTTACGGCCCGCTTCACTCAAGCTGTGCTCAGCTCACGCACACCAGCCATAGACGTACAACGGCCTACCACCCGCAGACAAATGGCTCGGTGGAACGCCTGAACAAGACCTTGACCGACATGTTCATATCGAACACAAAACATGGGACCACATTCTTCCATAGGCGACATTCGCGTATAATACTGCGCATCAAGGAATTACGCGGTTCACTCCCTTCGAACTAGTCTTCGGTCGACAGGTTACCACTCCCCTGGATGCTATGCTACCCGTGGACCCCTCTGACAGTGAGAGTGAACTTGATGTCGGCGTCGCCACTTATGTTCAGCGCGCGGAAGAAGCGCGGAAACTGGCCAGACACCGCATTCACCGTCAGCAGCAGCTCGATGCTGACCGCTACAACCTTGGACGCCGCTACGTTACCTACGACCCAAAGGACTCCGCGTGGGTCTGGACACCCATTAGTCGTACGAAGTTACACCAGCCTCGTCAGCTCGCTGGTCGCACAATGGTAAGCGCAGCGACGTAGTGCATGTGGTGCGAATCAAGCCATACTACGAGCGACCACCGCGACTGACTTTCAGGCTGCATGTAGTCTATTCCGTCATGTCAGGCTCGTGTAACTCTTGAACGCTTTTTCTCCCCGGTCTTCTGTCTGACGGTAACACCGCATCGGGGCGATGCTCCAGAGGAGGGGACAGTGACACGTGGATGAGAGGTAGAAGAAGAGAGCGCAATCGGTAGAAGTAGACGACGCTGAAGTGTAGGTCCGTTTTCTGCTGCCCGCATTCCCTTGTTGAGCTCTCGGTGCCCTCGTTCAGCCGCTGCATTGTCACGTTGTAGTGACGGCAGTCCAGCGGTCAGGAAGACACCAACAAGACTCGGAAACGAAGCTCTTTATTTGGGCTGACTTGGGCCCGCAAAAGAACTGAATCACTCGGCGGCGGCGTAAGCAACAAACGTGCTCGTCAGTCGTCGAACTACGAATGCCCGCTCCTCGCGGCATCGTTCAATTTAAAGCCGGCAAGGAAACTTCGAGATAACAGGTCGAGATCATCTAGAGTAATCTGGAAACATGTAGATGCAGCTCTTCATGGCTGTGATCAATCGAGATCAGTCAGAGATCAGAGATCAGAAAAGTGTGCTAGTACCCCGCTGCGTCGTCCATGTGACCAAGGGCCCATGCGCAGCACGTGATATATATATATATATATATATATATATATATATATTAAGCAAACAAGGAAGGGGAATGAGGGGC
Source organism: Amblyomma mixtum (assembly GCF_055824585.1). Classification (NCBI taxonomy): domain Eukaryota; kingdom Metazoa; phylum Arthropoda; class Arachnida; order Ixodida; family Ixodidae; genus Amblyomma; species Amblyomma mixtum. The sequence goes on along the minus strand of NC_143018.1, from coordinate 3,431,003 downwards.
TCGTTGTAAATATGACAGAAGCCAACAGCCACAGAAACCAAGGGGCACAGGGTGTTTTTTTTATTAATTTATTTATTTTGTGGTGTTGATCAATTTAGAATATGTCATCGCTTAAAGCTAATTGATTAGAAAAGCAGAAGAAAAAACAACCACATGCCGCCGGTGGGATCTGCTTTTCTATTCAATTAGCTTTAAGCGATGACATATTCTAAATTGATCAACACCACAAAATAAATAAATTAATAAAAAAATACCCTGTGCCCCTTGTTTCTGTGGCTGTTGGCTTCTGTCACATATATATATATATATATATATATATATATATATATAATGTTACGTGCTACGCATGGGCCCTTGGTCACATGGACGACGCAGCGGGGTACTAGCACACTTTTCTTTGCACAGTTAAGGGGACGAGGTTCCACCACAGCATCGAAGGCATCAGAAATCGTGCTCGAGGACACAACAGGAACGAATATGGCAGACATTGCTGGAACGGCGGTATCTGCAGAGACAGAAAACACTGTCAACCACTGGCGAGTCTTCTATGAGAGCTGACCGAAGGCCAGGACTTAGTGATATGCCACCATTGCGGAAGTCGAGAGTAGCCCCGCACTGGTGTAAAAAGTCAATACCGAGGATGATGTCATGTGTAGAACGAGGGAGCACCATGAATTCAGTTCGGAACATGTGGCCAGCGATCACTACAATCACAAAACAAATACCAATCGGAACCAATGGTTCTCCCCCTACACCCCGGAATATAACAGCACGATCCCAAGCTAACATTATCTTACGACCCAGACGGTTCTTGAAAGTTGAACTCATCACTGACACCGTTGCACCAGTGTCCACTAAGGCCATGACGCAAATACCGTCCACTAAAACTTCAAGGCGGTTCCTTAACATGACAATGCGCAGAGGAATTGGCACTATCGATGATCTGGCGACCGCACCTCCTTCGGCCGCACACGCTAGTTTCCCGGGGACGGTGGGGAACGAAGTTGGGGAGAAGGCGAGCGGCGAGAGCGGTGCGGAGGTGGAGTCAGACTTCGGTCAGAGGCAGGGGAGTCGGTCCGTGGTGGCGCGTAACTGGATGGGCGCTGAGACGATGTGAAGACACAGTCATGAACAGGCGCATTGAAACTCGGGCCAGGGTACGACCATTGGCGCTGGGAGCGGGAAAACTGGCCCCGGCGACGGCAGAATCTAGAGATGTGACCGATCATACCACAGCTGTAACAAAGTGGTGGGTCGCGGGGGCACTCGGGATAACACTCCTCGTAGCCAGTGTCGAAACGACCATCGTACTCCGGCTGCCGCAGGTGGCGTTGCGGACGAGCTGGCGCCCTGGGGCCGGGGCGGGTGATCCGGGGAGCGTCGCTGTAATCAATGCGAGTAGCACTGGTAGGGGCCTGGCTGGGCAAACTCCAAGGGGAGGAGCGGTAGGCAGGAGCCGCCTGCAGAGAACAGCTCTCATACGGGACTTCACTGCAGCGCCCAAGATCTTAATGCCGGGAGAGTTCGTCCCGCACGATTTGACGAATGACGTCAGGGAGAGTCGCAGAATTCACAGGCTCGTGGAAATCCACGCTGGCGACGGTGGTGACGTTAGGCAGGCGGCCGAACTTGGCAGTAATTCAACGCAGTTTTAGAGCTTCAAAGGTGCGGCAGTGCTTGATGATATCCGTGGGCGAGTCCAAATTTTCTTTGCTGATAAGAAAGCTGTAAAAATCCTCTGCGATGCCCTTAAGGAGATGCCCAACGCGGTCTTCGTCGGACATACTGGAATTAACGACTTTTCAGAGCTTCAAGACCTCTTCTATGTAAGTCGTGCAGGTATCTCCAGGCACTTGCGCTCTCTGAAGCAAAGACTGCTCAGCGCGTTTTAGTTTGGCAATGGTATCTCCGAAGCAGCTGCGGAGCTCTTCCATGAAGCGGTCCCAACTCGTTATCGACGCCTCGTGGTTTTCGAACCAAGTTAGCGCAGTGCCATCGAGAAAGAAAACGACATTGGCCAGCTGAAGAGTGGCATCCCAGCCGTTGTATTGGCTCACCCGCTGGAAATTGGTGAGCCAATCATCCACGTCTTCGTCAGCCTTCCCGTAAAACGTCCGCGGCTCACGGTAGTGCTGCCAAGCGGGCGTTGCTGCGCCGGTCGGACGTGCTTCGTCTTCCTTGGGCATGTCCACGGGCAACGGCGGCAATCCGGCGGTTCTTCGGCTGCAGCGGTTTCGAGAGGTACTGGGATCGATACCCAGCACCTGCACCACACTGTTACAGGTTCTATTTACACAATGCTATTTACAAGACAGGTCGACCAAAGCCTGGTGCGCCAGCAGCAGAAAACTGGGCTTCCTCTTTTTCTTCCAGCCGGCGCACGTCTTCTTCGTTCCTCAGGGCCCTGGACCATATATATATATATATATATATATATATATATATATATATATATATATACGAGGGGGTACCCAAAAGAAACCGGACTTATTTTTGTTTGAACTTATTTGTTCACATTTTAAGCACATACCTTCAATCTTCTTCAAGGATTCCCCACTTGGAATGATACGCTTGTCGAATATTTCATTCCATTTTTCAAAACATTGTTTAAATTCATCTTTTGTGATGCTTGACAGTGCCTCCGTCGTTTTTTTCTTCACCTCAGCAACATCAGTGAAACGCGTTCCATTCACCTATTTTTTCATTCTAGGAAACAAAGAAAGTAGCACGGGGCAAGGTCGGGAGAGTATGAGGGTTGAGGAATAGGGGTCATGCCATTTTTGGTCCAAAATTGTCGTAGAGACAGGGCTGTGTGAGCAGGGGCATTGCCATGATGGAAAAACCAGTCACCCGATCGCCACAAACCTGGCCGCTTCCACCGCACACTGCTGCCCAATCTTTTCAAAACATCCAAGTAGAAAGCCTGGCTAACTGTCTGACCAAGCGGAACAAATTCTCAACGGATGACTCCTCTCACGTCGAAAAAACAAATCAGCATTGTTTTGATGTTTGGTTTCACCTGATGAGCTTTCTTGAGGCAAGGTGAATTTGGAGTTTTCCATTGGCATGATTGTTGCTTTGATTCAGGATTCGATTCAGGAACACTTGAGTTGTCCCCATAGCATCGTCCTTGTACGTCTTTCTTAATATTTCAAGAGTTTCCATTGAACTTTTTCCGAGCAAAAATCAGAATTTCACCGGCGCACGCTGTTCACGAAAATCAGCCATTGCAAAAACGACATTCACACAAAACAGTCGTCACTCTAAAACTCTGCCTAAACTAGTCTGACCTCCTTCAGCGACGGCACTCGGCTTACTGACTCTGGAATGTTCGTTCTATGCGCTCCTAGTGGCAAAACGCGGTACCACAGAAGCTTTGCCGACCAAAAAATTTAGTCCGGTTTCTTTTGGGTACCCCCTCGTATATATATATATATATATATACATGATTTTAGTTTCGATACCTGGGCGCCGCCATGTTTGTTTTACTCGAGCGCCGCCTACCGCCGACGCCATCTTGGACTGATAATTTGCAGCCGGTGGGCTGCAGACGAAGCAGCGTGCGATCTCTGAAATTGTCATCCGCCCGTTTTATTCCTGCCAAGCCTAGAAATTTTGGGTGGGCGTTCGCCTCGTGTCCATCCTCGTTTGTGCTATGCCATTAGCTCCTGCAATAACCAACTGGGAGCAAAAAAGCGACCATTCCTCGACGCAGCGAATGGTCAGCACCGGTGAGTGCCATGCTCGCAGTTCACGCGTGCTTTTTTGTCGCCGGTTGCCTGTAGGGCGAATGCGGCACGGTGTTGCATGTTAGAAAAAACGAAAGCAAAATGTGTTGAAACACAAGATCGCACGAGAGCAATGAATATCTAGTTTTTCGTGGAGCGCAGTTTTTCATGAACGCTCTCGCTGCCTGCTTGGACATGGCGAGTGTGACAGTTTAGATGCTGAGCTTGCGACAGAGTACCCCGTTTTGCAAACTGTACATTTTGGAAACAGCGAGTACATGACCGAAACGAATCGACTTCTGATGATTAGAATGTTTGCGGAGATACGCGCGATGAAATTGAAATTCGGCCCCTCCTGCCGCTTGCGTAGGGCTGTTCGTACTACGAGCGATACAAGCCAGTTGACTGAAAGCAATTCGCCTTCTCCGCTCCCGCCAGTACTCACTGGTGCACAAATACCAGAAAACCTGCAGTTACACGATCTAATAGGTTGGTACGCTAATGGAACGCTATTACCACTTACACTGACAGGCAGAATCGCCGCACCTGTTTTGAGAATTCCAATCTCAATCGGGTCGGGGCACTGCTCAAGTCGCTGCGTTTGTTGTATCTCTGGCACGGTTATGCATAGTGTGGATTTTTTTTACAGTGCATTAGATGAGATTTCAGTCGAATAATTTATTACAGTGCGTGGCAGAGTTTACCGTCCTGTGCATGCCGTGTATTTTTTCATCTTACGTTGCCATGGCTGCATTTTTCCTCACTTTGCAGTTGGGTAAAAGTTCATGTCGCCGCTTCTATTCATGCCATGCTGTGCAAATTAAATTAGTATTTTTGCACTAACGACATGTTTATTTTTTTCAGGTGGTGATCCCCACACCCTCCCGATATTGACGATCATGTGGGGCGGCGAAACGAAGCGGCCAAATTTGTGAAGTCCTCACATAGTGTACTGCTGAATTAAAAGAACTTTGCCAAGGCCGTCCAAATACTTGATCTCTTAAAATTATGCACATATTACAGTCTGGTAACCCAGGCGCTGCGCTTCGTTCCGCGCCCGGTATTAGGCACAGGCAGTGGGTTTGTTTCTGTCTGCATTTCGCTCACAAAGTGCATAAACGTTTAAGCTTTTTGTTGGCGCAAGTATTTTTTGTTCAACTACGCCCACTGCCAATGCAACTCGGGACCGGCGGAAAAGCGGTGAAGAAATGGACACCGCAGACGTGCTGAGACCTTCACTTAACATGGTGCACGTAAATACTGGGGGCGTTTGTTTTTTCTACTTTCGTCGACTATTTCCGCAAGCGACAATAAAACAATGATGTCTAGAAGACGTTGGTGTTTCGTACAACATTGCTGCTTTTGTTGTACAGACGCAAACACGCGCTTGACCGGTAGCTAAGCAGCCGCGGACGTTGCTCCGCGCGCCAGATTATCAGCCCAGAGGAGGACGGCAACAGTGGGGTGTCGCGCAGCGCACGTGTTTGAGAGTATTTCTCCCTCTCCTGCCCGCTCCTCGTAAAATGGTGTGTGTGTATATATATATATATATATATATATATATATATATATATATATATATATATATATATATATATATATATATATTGTCACGCGTGGTTCAGTACGGTTGGGTACGTCAAAGTAGGCGACTGCAGTGGACATCGGTACCAGCCCTAAGGCTCTGCGTTCGCTTGCCCCACACTTCGGCTTCCTTCTTTTCCCAAGGCGAGCTCGCGCGCATTCCGCGCTGTCGTGTTTTCATGAGAGCGATGACGACGAATGGCGGTGTCATTACTCCCCGGCAAAAAGAAGCATCGTCCCGTTGCTGGGAGTGAGTGGAGAGGTCGGAAGGAATGAACGAGATTAGTGGGCGAGGCTACCTCTCGTGATAAGGCTTCAGGCGGACCACGTGAACCACTTCAGGGCACGGAGACCGTCGGGATTTCTGAAATTCATCGGGAATGACCTCGGAGCTGAGGTCACCCAATGACCTGACCACGCAGTATGGTCCGAAGTAGCGATGGAGGAGTTTTTCACTCAGTTCTCGTCGCCGAATGGGGAACCACACCCACACACGGTCGCCAGGCGCATAATGGACGTCATGACGGCGCCGATTGTAGCGATCTGCATTTCGAAGTTGTTGGTCCTGAATTCGAACTTTGGCCAGTTGGCGAGCAGCTTCGGCGCGTTCCAGGAACGTGTAGGTATCAGTGTGAAGGCTAGAGTCGTCCAGATGTGGTAACATTGCGTCGAGCATCGTCGTCACTGCACGGCCGTAAACGAGGTGTAATGGGGACATCTGCGTTGTTTCTTGCATGGCCGTATTGTAGGCGAAGGTGACATACGGAAGCACTTCGTCCCACGTTTTGTGTTCAATATCGACGTACATGAAAATCATGTCAGAAAGGGTTCGGTTCAGTCTTTCAGTCAACCTGTTCGTTTGAGGGTGGTACGACGTTGTTCGGCGGTGGTAGGTATGACTGTAAACCAAGATCTCCTGCAGCAGCTCAGCCATGAACGCAGGGCCTCTGTCAGTGATCAGCACTTCAAGTGCCCCATGGCGGAGTACGATCTGATGCACGAAGAACTTGGCGACTTCTAAAGCGGTGCGCTGGGTAGGGCTGACGTTACTGCATAGCGGGTAAGGTAGTCCGTCGCGACAATTATCCATTTGTTGCCAGAGTTAGAACGTGGGAACGGACCCAGCATGTCCATTCCTATTTTTTGGAAGGGCCTTGTGGGTGGTATAAAGGGCATCAAGAACTCAGCTTGTTTGGTTGACGATACCTTGAGACGCTGACAGGCTCGGCACGTTCTGACGTAGTGAGTGACATCAGCACGGAGACGAGGCCAGTAGTAATTCTCTTGGATTCGAGCTAGCGTACGGGCTATGCCCAAATGTCCAGAAGTGGGTTCGTCATGGGAGGCTTGGAGGATTTCATTGCGCAGGGTAGCCGGCACGACGATTAGGTATTGCGTATTGTTTGGAGCGAAATTTTTCTTGACCAGAAGACCATTGCGGATGCACGTGCCTGAAAGCGCGCGGGGCGGTTGTGTTGCTGCCGTTGAGAAATTCCATTACATCTCGAAGTTCGAGGTCGGCGCGTTGTTGGTCAGCGAGGCAGGAGGCGCTGAGAGCACTCAGTAAGATATCGTCATCATTACAGGCGTCGGTAGAAGGATCTACTGGGGCGCGGGACAGACAATCGGCGTCAGAGTGCTTGCGCCCGGATTTGTACACGACAGTCATGTCGTATTCCTGGAGCCGCAGACTCCATCGGACGAGGCGAGCGGACGGGTCTTTGAGGCTTGCGAGCCAGCATAACGCATGATGATCGGTCACCACCTTAAAATTTTTGCCGTAAAGGTACGGTCGGAATTTCGAAGTGGCCCATACAATGGCAAGGCATTCTTTCTCGGTAGCGGAATAGTTTGATTCGGCTGGTGACAAACACCGACTTGCGTAAGCGATGACCCGTTCTTGACCTGCTTGGATCTGGACCAGGACAGCACCTAAGCCGATGTTGCTGGCATCAGTATGGAGCTCCGTGTCGGCGTTTACGTCGAAGTGAGCCAGAACGGGAGGCGCCTGCAGGAGGCTTTGAAGGCTACGGAATGCATTTTCTTGCGCTGCTTCCCATCTGAAAGCTGTGTCCGACCTTTTTAGGGGCGTCAGGGGCTCGGCAATGCGAGCAAAATCTTTCACGAAGCGACGGTAATACGCGCACAATCCAAGAAAACGGCGGACAGCTTTCAGGTCTTGCGGTGGCGGAAAATGGCGAATTGCTGTTGTTTTTTCAGGATCAGGCCGAACACCGGCTTGATTCATAACCTGCCCTAAGAACTTCAGCTCTGTATATGCAAAGTGGAATTTCTCATTTTTGAGCGTGAGTCCAGAAGACCTTATTGCTTGTAGGACCAATTCGAGGCGGTGAAGATGCTCCTGGAAAGTCGGGGCGAAGACGACAACATCGTCAAGATCGACGAGACACGTCTGCCATTTTAAATCGTCAAGGCGGTATCCATGAGGCGTTGGAAAGTTGCCGGTGCAGAGCACAGTCCAAAGGGCATGGCCGTAAATTCATACAGGCCATCTGGAGTAATAAAAGATGTTTTCCTCAACTCAATTTGCCTCAATTTCCTCAATTTGCCAGTAACCTGACTTGAGGTCCATCGAAGAAAAATATTTCGCGCTACAGAGGTGATCCAGAGCGTCGTCGATCCGGGGGAGAGGATAGACATCCTTTTTGGTGATTTTGTTTAAGCGACGGTAGTCTACACAGAACCGCAATGTTCCGTCTTTCTTCTTCACAAGGACGACTGGCGCTGCCCAGGGACTCCGGGAAGGACGAATTACGTCGTCGCGGAGCATTTCCTTGACTTGGCGGCCAATAGCGTCGCGTTCAGCGGGAGACACTCGGTAGGGGGACTGTCGGAGAGGGTGCACGTTATCGTCCGTAATAATGCGATGCTTCGCTAGGTGAGTTCGTCCAACACGCGATGATACCGAGAAGGTGTCGCCGTAGCGCAGAAGAAGATCTTTAACTTGTTGTTGCTGCGTCGGGGAGAGTGCTGGATTGACGTCGAACGTGAAACCAGTGGCTGGGCTCTGCTGTTGCGACAACGACATTGTGGAAATACTGGGTGTGCTGCTGACATGGGCGATGACATCAACGTGAGCCACAACGGTTCCCACGTTCAGATGTTGGTGTGCACCACCGAAATTGGTTATCAGCACTTCTGTTTCCACGTCGACGAGATTAACGACACCTCTTGCGACAGCAAGGCTCCTGGCAAAAAGCAAGATCTGGTTGCCTTCAGCGACGCCTTCGAAATTCCGCGCAGTCTTGGCGCCGACAAAAACCATAATAATCGAACGAGGTGGGATGGTGACGTGGTCATCCAGGATGCAAAGTGCGGTCGGATGGTCTGGATCTCTGTGTATTGCGTTCCCTGTGGAGAAACACACAGCCTTTGACTGCAGGTCGATGACCGCTCCATTCTCGGTTAAGAAATCTATCCCGAGAATGACGTCACGTGAACAATATTCGAGTATAACGAACGTTGCCAGGTAGGTTGCGCCTTGAACTGCTACTCTTGATGTGCAAGTCCCGGTCGGTGTAACTAAATGACCCCCGGCTGTACGAATTTGTGGGCCCATCCACGGAGTGGTGACCTTTTTCAGAGTTGCGGCGAAATTTCCACTGAGGATAGAGTAATCCGCCCCTGTGTCCACGAGTGCAGTGACGTCTATTCCGTCGAGGGAAATGCTCAAGTTTGCTGTCGTAGACGTCGTGTGAGGGGTACGGCGCGGTGTTCGGTTACGGCTGCTATGCGGCGCGGGTTCACTTCGATTCGTCCGGTGGCATTCACGTCGAGTCGGCGTATCACGGTGTTGGACGGCAGTCGGTCGTGGCATCGGGTGGCCACCTAGTTGCGGCGTAGGAGGGTCTGTTACATTTCATCGGTGAGCAACCTCCCCCTCAAAGGTTGCTGCTTTTAGTTTTCCTGGCGGGGGCTTGGCGACCTTCCCCGCCGAAAGTCACCTTAAGACTGACGAGGAGAAGAGAAACGACGAGGGGATGGCGACCTGCGTGTTCCGCCGGTAGATTCGGCCAGATAGTCGTTGATTTCCCTGGGTCACTGCCCAGGCTGCGGACGGGGTGCATCGGCAGGCAACCCCTGCAGGCCCATCTGACGATACCGGCAATTGCGCTACAGGTGTCGCGGCTCACCGCAGTGATAGCAGAGTGGACGGTAGTTGGGAGTGCGCCAGATGTCACTTTTACGGGGGGAATGCGCTGGAGCAGGACGAGCGAAAAGGGGCCGGGGTTTCCTGAAGGCGACTCGGCGACGGTGGGGCTGTAGACGGCTGAAAGGGAGCTGGGGTTGTAAGCGCCTGTTGCACCTCTTCCCGAATAACCGCGGAGACGGTAGAAACCGTTGGCGCAGGCGGCGTAGCCGGGAACACCTTCTGGAGCTCCTCGCGAACGACAGCGCGCACGGTTTCGCGGAGCACGTCAGTAGTATTGATTTCAGTGGCTGCAGCAGTCATGGCAGCGAAAGGCTGACGCTGGTATTGCCGCAACCGCATATCGAGTGTCTTTTCCATGGTGGTGGCCTCCGACAGAAATTCTGGTACAGTGCTCGGTGGATTACGCACCAGTCCGACGAAGATTTGCTCTTTTACACCTCGCATAAGGTACCGAAGTTTCTTCTGCTCGGTCATATCCGGGTCAAATCGGCGAAATAACTTCGCCATCTCCTCGAAGTACACAAGCACGCCTTCATTTAGGAGCTGAATTCGAGACTGAAGGAGCAGGTCGGCCCGTTCTCTTCGAAGCACCGTGGTGAAATCTTTCAGGAACTGCTCTTTAAATACATTCTACGTTGTTATGGACGACTCCCGGTTCTCAAACAACGTACGAGCTGCGCCCTCCAGCGAAAAGAATACGTGTTGAAGCTTGGAGTCATCTGCCCACCTGTTGTATCGGGCCACGCGTTCAAATTTCTCCAGCCAGTCTTCCGGGTCTTCGCCTGGAGAGTCTTGGAAGATCGGCGGCTTCCGAGGCTGCTGCAGCACAACGGAAGGTGCACTAATCGTCGTCTGCATGCCTATTTCGGGCTGGACGGTCGTCGACGATGGCGCTGGACGAACCGATTGGGTCGAACGAGACCCCAGGAGCCCAAACTCGGATTGAAGGCCTTAGAGCCGGCGGCTGCCGTGGTGTACAGGCGTCACCTCGATGGCAGATGATCCTCGAGGACTTGAATTTCTGCTTGCTGGAGGAGTCCGAGGCATGGAATGCGTTACCCAGCGCCCTCCACCAGATGTCACGCGTGGTTCAGTACGGTTGGGTACGTCAAAGTAGGCGACTGCAGTGGACGTCGGTACCAGCCCTAAAGCTGAGCGTTCGCTTGCCCCACACTTCGGTTTCTTTCTTTTCTCAAGGCGAGCTCGCGCGCATTCCGCGCGGTTCTGTTTTCATGAGAGCGATGACGACGAATGGCGGTGTCAATATATATGTATTATGATTAACACAATTGCAGTTAGTTAAATCAAGTTATATACAGGCGAGGCATCCAGAGCTCAGAACAAAAGGGTAAACGATATGCAAAAATACCGAAGCGGCGGATACAGTTCAAGAGGCAACACTTCATAAATGCACATGACATCCGCCGCAGGAAAGCCTCCGAACGGCTAGCGACGGCGGTCATCGTCATCCCCTTGACCTCATTGCTATGCCCGTTCGTGATGTTTACTTTCTCTACTGTGCTGAACACTTTCAACGACTTCTCTTTCTCAATGACCCCGTATCGCTTTCTTTCCGCGCAACCGTCTGTTCTGCCAGTGCACACGCACCCGCTGAAGTACCGCGGAAATCCAAGCTTATTGAGAAGTTTGCTTCTCCTAGCAGCTGTCTAGTGTGATGGTGAAGCTCGGTTAAACCGAAAGGAGGGAGGAGGAGAAAAGAGAAAAAAAGTCGCGTGATAGTCGTACATTGCTTCCGAATAAAACGTTGTGTTTGCCCAGAAATAGAATAAGGAAAAAAAACTCGCTTTATAGTCTTGTAAATATGGTCACTACGAGGTCCGTCTGGGCGGCTCAACTAATCTACCTTCTTTTCATTACACGGCCGCGAAAAAAATAAATAAATGAGACAAAATGGGTCGGCCTCAATCAAGGGCGGATGACATGAGACTACGGTGAACGAGTCTTTCAGCTCCTTGATTTCTTCGCCTTCAGGCAAGACTCAAGCAGCTACTAGCGTCTACAGGCAATCATGATGAGGTCTAATCCCACAGTCACGAAACACTGATTTCCAATTGTTCACCTGACTGTCTTTTATTTACACGAAGGTGTAACACTGAAAGAAATGGAGGTACTTACAGCTGTGTGGAAGTGGTCTTCTTGCTTTCGCGCTCAAACACGGACCGAACCCACCACCGTGGCTTCCTCCGCTGACGCCTCTTCTGTCTCCTCAATATGAGAAGATCCACTGCTCTTGTCATGAGCCGTAAAACTCTCGTTATTCATGATTGCAGAGATTCACGTTGATGAGCTAACTAGCAGTGACAAACTCATTCATGAATGACATGGAGGAAGGAAAAGAACACCATGGTATCGATGTTGTGTCGATGATGATGCAGAGTGTTTTGAAGAGCTGAGAAAACTGTGTCAGTTGCATGTTTGGTTTGGTTTATGGGGTTTAACGCCCCAAATCGACTCAGGCTCTGAGAAACGCCGTAGTGGAGGGCTCCGGAAATTTCGACCACCTGGGGTTCTTTAACGTGCACTGAAATTGCACAGTACACGGGCCTCTAGGATTTCGCCTCCATCGAATTTCGACCGCCGCGGCCGGGATCGACCCCGCGTCTTTTGGGTCAGCAGCCGAGTACCATAACCACTGAGCCACCGCGGAGGCCCTAGTTGCATGTGTATTTGTAAAAATGTTTCAACTAGTAAACGGCAATTCAACTTACTTAACGAACTATATTTTGTAGCGCTTTCAAAAGCTGAAAGTTTTGAGTGGCAGTCAGACTGCTTTGGCCAGCATCCGCCTGTAAGGTCTAGCAACAACACAGCAGCGTGGTCACAAGCGCGAGAAGCGTGCGCCAGCGCCTAGTGCCGCGGAGATGCGTACTGCTTTGGGCGCCCTTCGTTGCGCGGCGCCAAGAGCGCCGACGCTGAGTGCGTACGCCCAGGAAGTGTCGTTGGAGTTGGGGCTTTAGACTGTATATTTACTGAGAGTCCTGTAGCCCACTGTAATAAATAACGATGCCAGTTTTTGGATTTTGAAAACACAGTTACCCTTCGTGCCATGGCCGGACAAAATATGACTCTCTTGAAAAATTTTGTGCACTTAACGGGTGCACCTCAGCGCTATGGATAACTTCACTTCCAAAATTTTGAAGAGTGATATGGATATTTCTTACGATGGCGTAGACGCCTCGAAATAAAAAGGAAACATAATGGTAACAGTTCAAAGGTTTACTATTAAACATTGGTTTACCAGGCTACTAGTTATCATTTGTTATCTGTGTTCTGATGCTCTACCCGGCTCGTAGTGACATGCTGAGTAAAGAGCTTTTTTGACTCAAAATGTCTATTTTTAAGAATATAAGAACATCTCAGTTGAAACACCCAGTATTTAGAATTCTGATCCAAATCTTTGATGTGAAGACCGTAAATAGGGCTTATTCGTGCCCAAGTGGGCTTCATGTAAAGTACTAAATCAGTCAGGTTGGACTTCAAAAATTTGTGCCCATTTTCAAGAGAATTTGCTACTTCCAGCACCAAATACTACAGTATGCTTCACCTAAGACTTTGTAGAATTTTTAAAAATATCCTTTTCGAGTTGGAAGAGCGCATTTTTGGGCACAGCATTTTCAGTGGCGAAATATATCATAATACGGCCAAGGCGTCCTAACTAGCCTGATGATTAACTAATATTGAATAGTTAACTTTTTGACTTCTGCTGTTTGGCCCCTTAACTATTCAGAGGCATGTGGCCCATCGTAAGTAATATCCCTATCAGTTTTTATAATTTCGAAAACACGTTTTGCTATCGGCGTTGTGGCCCAACAAATTTTGCTTACATCGCGCCAAATACATGCGCTATGGAGAAGCTTGCAGGCAAAGCAACCTGTCCAGTGCGCGTAACTCGTCAAAATAGTTGAAATATATTGGGCCACAGCGCCGAAGGTGACCGCGTTTTCGAAATTCTAAAGACTGATGTCGATATTGATTGCGGTGGGCTACAAGCCTCTCAATAATTAAGGGAACTAACAGTAAGAGTTAAAATAAGTAAACTGGTCCATATTAGTTAACCATCTATCTGGTCAGCACGTCTTAGCTGTATTGTGATGTATGCCACCTCTGACAATGCTATGGCGTAAAAAGCGCTCTTCTAGCTGAAAAAGCCGATTTTTAAAAATTTTCCAAAGTCTTAGGTGAAACACTCTGTATAAAATTGCATTTGTATGAGGAGAAATTCGCGCTTATTTTGGCGCTTCAAAGTCAGCTTTCAAGATGAACAGCTTGCAACGTATCTGGTACGATGTTTCCACTATGCATGAGCAGGAGTTTCATGCAACTTCCTTTTGGGAGCATTATCTGTCTTGCAACGTGGCCGCTTTCTCAGTGTTCTATTTATTACCACCACACTGCTGGCACCTGCCAGCATAGTGTCATGGCAGGCACTGTTGCAGTAAAAAAATGTGGCTTGTTCTCATCGCTTTGACGCGGACAGTGATTTCAGCTTGCACCGTTCGACCATGAAGTCGAGGGTTGACTGAAACCCGTCTGGTCGGGGGTGTACATGAAGAAGAAGGCAGAACGTCGACCAAAATAAAATTCGCACTTAAAAGACGTTTCGGCTCCCACGCGGGAGCCTTGTTGACAACAGGTACAGACGTGAAAAGGCTGACTATTTAAGCTTGAAAATGTGCCCTAGGCAGTGGGCGTATGCACTAGGAAGTTTTTCACGTCTGCACCTGTTTGTGAACAAGGCTCCCGTTTTTGGGAGCATTACCTGTCTTGCAACGTGGCCGCTTTCTCAGTGTACTATTTAATGCTACCACACTGCTGGAACCTCCCAGCATAGCGTCGTGGCAGGCACTCTTGCAGTGAAAAAATATGGCTTGTTTTCATCGCTTTGACGCGGAGAGTAATTTCAGCTTGCACCGTTCGAACATGAAGTCGAGGGACAAGGCTCCCGTCTTGGAGCCGAAACGTCGTTTAAGTCTTCATTTTTATTTTGGTCGGTGTTCTACTTTCGTCACCGTTGGACCATATACAATGAAAGGTAAAGCTGCTCCTGGTGGTCCTGGTAGGGAGATTTTCACTGTCATCCGATGATTCTGAGAAGCCTTTCCTTCTAGCGAGCTATATAGTCAATAATTTTCCTTAAGAGGTAGAACAGAAAGCTTCATTCTATTCGTGTTTGTACCGAAGATTCCAAATCACGCCATTCAAGAGTTTTGTAGCGGCAACACAGGCCTCATGCCACCAACGATAACGAGGAGGAAAAAACTTCATTTGAGGCCAGCGTAAGGGCCAAGGAACGCTCCACCAACGAGCGTTTATAATCCGTCGAGCCTGAGTGAAGCCAGTCCCTCCATGAAGGAGGGGCACGATAACAATAAAGAGATGCCACCGAGCCTAGCTCGAACGTTGATAATCCGTCGAGCCTGAGTGAAGTCAAGCATTCCATGAAGGAGGGGCAGGGTAACGATACATTTCGCCAGACATTTCGTCACCACAGCTGCAACGATACAGACCGTTTCGCGTGAACAAGAACCAAAACAACATGTAGTCTTCAGCCTCACAAACAGCTTTTTTATGGAACCAACAGACGAAATAGAGGTGCACGGAACGTTCACGAACCTAAAGAATAGGGCTGCCTTGGGCTGCGATGACCTGCAAATTAAGCCGATAAAGAATGTCTTAGACTTCCTTCTTCCCGTGCTAGTGCACATCTATAACCTGATTTTAGAAACTGGCGTATTTCCAGGTGAAATGAAGCGTTCCAGAGTTTCTGTCATTTGCAAAGATGGTGATAAAAACATATTAACTAATTAGAGACCAATGAGCATCATTGCAATCTTTTCGAAAGGACTGGAAACAATTGTATTTTCTCGTCTCATGAAGTATTTTTTAGTAACAAATGTTTTCAGCGACGACTTACACGGCTTCAGAACCGGGAGATAGCAGAAACTGATCTCCTAATGCTGAAAGAATTTGTGCTAGATAACATCGTTCAGAAATACTTTACTTTAGGCCTTTTTGTGGATTTCATAAGAGTCTTCGATTGTTTAAACTCTAATATTCTCTTACCTACACTATCTCGGTATAGAGTTCGTGGCACACCTCTAGATTTGATCTAATCGTACCTAAGCGCAAGAACACAAATAGTACGCTTGGGAAATCACCGAGCAAGCTTTCTGCCCGTTAATAACGGAGTTCCTCAAGGAAGCCTCTTAGGGCCTCACTTATTTAATTTTTTTGTCAATGACATTGTGCTCATTGACAGGTCAGTGATGTTTACCATATACGCTGATGACTATTCTATACTTATGCCGGGGCCAGATGCAGGCATGTTGGTAAAGCAATGTGAAGACTTTCTTTCAAAATTATCCTTGTCGACACTATCCAACAGGCTGAAACTTAGTCCATCTAAAAGCAAAATTATTGTTTTCAGAGCAATCAGTAAAACATTTCAGGTTAAACACTTCACAAGTTGTGAAGGCCAGGATATTGAAGTTGCCCAATCGCAAAAAATACTCGTAGTCACGTTCAACGGTAACTTGAACTTGGACTTGCATGTTCTGAGCCTGTGCAAAAAAATTTCTACAGCAGCTGGGGCGATCTCACACTGCCGAACGTTTCTACCAACAAAAATAAAGATCCAACTCTATCACGATTATATGCGCCCCACATCAATTATTGCAATCTTGTCTGGGGCACACTACAAGTACTAACAAGCATAAATTTCTGGCAGTCCAAAAAAGAACGATCCGGTACATTAAAAATCAGCCATACCTCACGCGCACTAGTCACTTATAAGCTATCTACAAGATAATCCCCGAGACATCTTAGTGCAACTTTACAACTCTAGGTACGTTTTACTCTTCGAACACCCCATTTCATAACTTTCTAATTACAACCGCGTCACTACAGCGCCACGAACATATAGTTTCTGATACATACCGTGCTTTAGCCGCCGCGGTGGCTCAGTGGCTATGGTGCTCGGCTGCTGGCCCGAAAGACGTGGGTTCGATCCCGGCCGCGGCGGCTGAATTTCTTTGGAGGAGAAATTCGAGGCCCGTGTACTGTGCGATGTCAGTGCACGTTAAAGAACCCCAGGTGGTCGAAATTTCCGGAGCCCTCCACTACGGCGTCTCTCATAGCCTTAGTCGCTTTGGGACGTTAAACCCCATAAACAAACCAACCAACATACCGTGCTTTCGAACTAATTATAAGCATCACTCACTAAAACCTAATCTCCTTCACTCCTAAACACTTGCATAATTAAAACTAAGCCTGTGAAAAACCAGCTGAGGCAGTAATTTCTTAACACGCTATGACATAAACATTTAAACAGTGCCTTGGATGTTGTTTACTTATAAATGTTGTCGATTTTGTTGGGATGTATGTTGATGTTCCTTTTCAATTATGCACGTATAAGGTTTTTTCATTTCCATTATTCCAATACTAATTATTTGTCTAGCTACGTGTTATGTATTGCGTGTCCTCATGTATGAACATGCCAGTTCCATTATTATTTTTGTTTATCCCTGATGGGTGCATCTTTACGCTTCCCTACCTTGCCGTGGTCTTACGGGCCCAGTTAAGCTGCCTCGAGCAGCTTTTTGCCCTAGAGTTTCTACCATGTATATGGTGAAATAAACGAAATTGAATTGAATTGAATTGAATGAGAAGGTGGAGCCGCGCTATTTCGAACGTTGATAATCCGTCGAGCCCGAGTGAACTCAAGCACTTTATGAAGGAGGACTCCGCCGCGGTGGCTCAGTGCTTACGGCGCTCGGCACTGACCCGTTGCCGGCCCAAACCACGGGGTGTCGTACACGGCCGCAGTCGTACACAACACAAACACAGTCAACGGGCTCACTTTCAAAGCCTACAGCGCAACACACGCGGAGGAGATTGCCATTGCTCTTGCTCTCACTACTCCCAAGTCGAAACACATCATCACCGACTCGCGAGGGGCCTGTCGGAACTACGAGTTGGGCTGGGCTCCCCCGCTTGCCTGGCGCATACTGGAATATAGCTGTCGATCTGAAGATCCAACTCCACGCAACCTGATTTGGGTCCCCGGTCACCAGGGACTCCAGGGAAACGAACAGGCCGATCAGGCCGCCCGCGCACTCTCTCCCCGGGCTATCTCCCTTTCCTTGGAAGGGTACTCCCAATCATACAATCTGGCCATTACATTCAAACAAATCACCGATTACTACAAGGAGGAGCACCGGCGCTACCCGGCCCCTTGTAAGGGTCTGGATCGCGCTGACGAGCGCCTCCTCATCAAAATTCTTACTAACACTGTACTGTGCCCGGCGGTGCTTAAACATTTCAATACATCCTTTGATGGCGCGTGCCAGTTCTGTGGGGAGGTGGCTGACACCTTCCACATGGTTTGGGCGTGTCAGTCAAACCCATCTATCCCCCCCAACCCCAACCCCACCAGAGAGGACTGGGAGGCGGCCCTGCTCGGCTGTCAGGACCTAAAGACCCAAAAGGCCTTGGTTCACCGGACGCGGGCGGCGTTGCTTGCCAATGGGACCCCGGAATAGGGGCTCCACCTAGTATTGTTAGGGGAAAGGGCCAATAGGGCCTACCCCAATCACCTCTCTGTAAATATTTATTGCATTATAAATGTTTTTCACCACCACCACCACCCGAAAGACGAGGGTTCGATCCAGGCCGCGGCGGCCGAATTTCGATGGAGGCGAAATGCTAGAGGCCCGTGTACTGTGCCTTGACAGCCCATGTTAAAGAATCCCAGGTGGCCGAAATTTCCGGAACCCTTCACTATGGCGTCCCTCACAGCCAGAGTCGCTTTGGGACGTTAAACCCCAATAAACCAAACTAAACCAATCCGTGAATAAGGGGCAGGGTAAAGATGAGAAGGTGCAGCCGGGCGTAGCTTGTACTTCGCGTCAGTATCAAGCTCAAGTCTCTGTGCTACATTCTTCAGCGGCCCTATGACTGTCTCTTCCATGGGCTCAGTCGCGATCCCAAGGTATCGATAGTTGCGCGGAATTGCCGCGCAACTGTGGTGTCTTCGTAGAGTTCCAGCAGTTTGGTGAGCTCTTCCGCGTGGACTTAGAGGATGTCGGAGTGGTTTAAGCTTTTGATGTAATAGCTCGCTCGAGCCTGCAGCCTCCTTCGAAGGAGAGTAGTGCTCATGCTGCGAGGGAGGGGCTTCAAGTGTATGACCCTGTGTGCGCAGAGGAATTATGAAAGTGGTTGGACTTGTTGGAAACGGAATGGGTGCACTCTGCGGGAACAGTCGCAGTTGGCGCTCTCCCGTGTCCGTGCGGCTTAGGCTCATCCACTGGGCGACGCGTTGGGCCTCTATTATAGTATTCGGTCATCCTACTACTTGGTACCAGTGGCCATGAGACAAGCCGTTCTAATCGAACAGGAAGCCGTATGATGGAGGTGAAGGCCATGCGTATTACGATATCCGCCTGCTGCGGTTGGCACTGCGTGAGTATATAGGGCATGAAAGCTGATATGTGATGCGGCTGATTATTTATACATTGATCATGTTGAATACTTCACGCTCGTAAAAAGCATAGTTGCGTGCTGCCACACTTGAGGAGTCCAGCGCCCTGTCTGGCCCCAGCCCGCTTTCGGGCTTCCGGGGTTAGGCAGTAGGAAGGGCTGGGAAGTGATGTTTCCTAGGTGCAGTTGAGCCATGCATCCCTGAACGAAGGCCCTAACATATTTCTATACCCGGGTGGAGCAACCTGTGGTGGTTAATATCGCGAACATGTAGTGATGACTTATCGTGTCAAATGGCTTGTGTCTATCGAGGATCACTATGATGCGCGTAGCGGCTGCGTTGCACTTTGTGTAAAAGAGAGACTATTTAAGGGCGAGGAGCACGTCCTGCACTGGAACTTTCGGTTGGAACCCGATTTGAGTAAAACAAAGTGTCTGGCTAGTTGGTTCTGCATACCGGACAATTGCAGCGCATCAGTAACAAGGACGAGAGGAGAAGGACGCAAACACAAGCGCTGACTAAGAACTGTGTTTTATTGCTCTGAGCCAGCTTATATACGAACTACGTACAAAACAAAAAAACAGAAACCCAACACATCACCTCACGCATTCGTGGCACGATTAACGGAATTGCCTCCCGTTCCTCCAATCTTTCTTCCTCTCATTGGCGTTCAGAAATGACATTTCGTTTTCACTAAGGCGCACAGAGGGGTCGCTGACACATCTATCTGCGCATTTCGATATCGCCAGAGCTTCTGCTATCAACCTTGTGGTGGTGTCCCGACACTTGCAAAGAATAACTGTTCTCTCAAGGGCAGGGGTGCAGCCCTCGCATTGGCTAGAGTGTAAGGTGAGTTCCCCTGAGTTTGGGTCCCTTAGATTCCTTTTGGGCTCTTGTAGCCTTATGTTCCAGCTTTAGAAGAACTTTTTGTTGGGCTAGATGGTGCATGTTGTAAGAAAAGAACAGTAGCGCAACCAAGACGAACACAAGAGAGGACCACACAGGACTTTAGCGCTTAAGTCCTGTGTGGTCCTCTCTTGTGTTCGTCTTGGTTGCGCTACTGTTCTTTTCTTATGTTCAGGCATCTCCCTGTTTGGCCTATATAGACGTTGCCGCATGACAGGGGAATTGAATATACCACATCTTTTTCGCAATCGACGAGACGTGGACACGCAGTCGGGCTCACGTTCGGTGTCAGAATTTACTCCTTTGCACAACTGATGCAATTTCTTCGGGGCCGAGAAGAAAATATCAACTCCGCTCTGTTTCCTACCCTTTTCAGTTTGTGTGATACCGCATGTAGGTATGGCACCACAGCTGCCTTTGGTCGACGTCCGATTCGAGTGTGTGCAAAAGAAGTCTGATGTCTATAGGAACGGTTGCAGGCGATTAAGAAATACACGCTCGAGGAGCTTGGCGGCACGGCTCGCTTAGATGATGATGCGTAAGTTTCGAAGGATGAGGGCTTGGTAGATTTTTGTATCAATTGGATCCTGGCGTAGGTCCAGATTTAAGGGACTTCCCAGGGCGGCTGTGGGTTCCTGGGTTCATGTTGGGGAGTGCATTGTACATGATGGCTTCCGGCCCTTGCGCCGTAGAGCGGCGAATAATAAACAATGCTCTCCGCATCTCACTTGGGGTGATATCGGAATCGTGTTCCGGATTTGGAGGGGCGGACTGTGTAGATCAAGAGACGGAAGGGATGTCGGTATGCAGTTGTCGCGCAGCTGACTTGTTATGTCGGTACCCTTCTGTAGCGCGAGTGGAATTAGTTGCTTGACTCGAGTCTATGTTTTAGTGATGGTTGGATTTAACAGGGTGCTCAAAATCCCACGTGCGTTTGGTGTCTATAGTATATCGTTGCGGTCGCTGCAGAAAGCGGTCCTGTTGGTGCGGACTAGCCTATTCGCATGCGAGGCCCATGTGACGTCATGTGCGGTGTCGCGCGTGATGGATCGATGGATGGAAAACTTTAATACGCCAGCTAGTTTGGACCGTGCAAAGGTCTCAGAATCACCACACAGCCCTCACATTACGCGCATGTGTCCAGGCCGCGCAGGGCCATGGCACTGGCACCCCGGTTCACACAGCGAAGTTGAGTGTCCGGGTCCTGCGACGCAAGGAGGGCCTTCCCTTCCTCCCATGTACCGATGGCGGGCTGTTCCTGTGGGGGAAGATCGGCAGGGTAGCCGAGGAGGATGTGGTCCATGGTGGCGTGCAAGTCTCCGCAGAGAGTGCACTCTGGGGAAACATGGCGGAAGTAGGATAGAAGCTGAGGGGTAGGAAGAGTTCGGGTCTGGAGTCGCCTCCAGAGGATTTGTTGGGAGTGGGATAGGCGAGGGTGGGGAGGGGGGTAGAGTCGACGGGAAAGGCGTGCTTGTTGAGTAAGTTCTGAGAACGCGTGTGCCCACTCCCTCGAGAAATCCCGGCTGGGGTCGTCATTTGCCCGGCAAATAAGTCCTCGGGCTATGTTATCGGCGGCCTCATTTCCAGGATTGCCAGAGTGAGTCGGCACCCACACGAGCTCAATACGCCTATCAGAATTTAGAGTGCACATTCTCAATATCTGCCACGCGGGTGGATGGACGCGTCCGCGGGCGAAGTTAAGAATGGCTATTTTTGAATCGCTAACTATATAAGCCGCATTGGTTTCGGCAATGGCTATTGCTATAGCTGCTTCCTCTGCTTCTTCCGGGGTACAAGGGGGGTCTATGAAACGGGTATATGGGGGGCTGCTGGATGGTAAGCCACAGCTACTGAACAGTCTGGACCACACGCGGCGTCCACCCAGCGTAGCCATATTCTTTATGGAGAGCTTTGGCTCGCGCGACTCGGCGGCTTTCACGGTATTCAGGGTGGACATTCTTAGGAAGGGGTTTGAGGATAAGTGCGGTGTGTATGGCGCGAGGGAGAGAGATGAAGTCTGTAGTGTGTGCGGGTATGCGAATTCCCAGAGAATCCAGTATATATCGTCCGGTTCCGGTGCCAGCTAGACGAAGGTACTGTGTGTAGCGATGTGTATCTATAAGTTCTTGTATAGTGTTGTGCATTCCTAATTTTAAGAGCCTATCCGTTCTAGTGCTCTTTCGTAGGTTTAGCGCTGTTTTGATAGCCATGCGGATTAGATACTGCTACTAATGCGAGTAGGTTTGGTGAGATTTGTGATTAGGCTGAGGACAGGGTCGTCCACGATGGTAAATACGAGGTTGCCTTTTGAGGGGTCGGAAGTGTATCCCGTGTGAATGCGACGCGCGTTAAAGACCTCTACCAAGGTAAATTCTGAGGTGCGAAGAGAGCGTAGGATACTTGCCAGGTTTTGCTGCCATCTTACGGGTTGCTGTAGATGTAAGGATAGTTAGACCATTTGTGCGCTAGAGTGAACTGATGTCTGTGGGCGTACATTCCATCCATTTATTATCGGGTGTTCTTAACACTGTGTGGCCTAGCATTGGCATTGAGATGAGAGTTAGTATTGCTGTACTCGGAGCGAAGGCCGCCTTGCTGTACCCGATGACATTATTCAAG
The DNA here is from genome assembly GCF_055824585.1 of Amblyomma mixtum. Lineage (NCBI taxonomy): Eukaryota > Metazoa > Arthropoda > Arachnida > Ixodida > Ixodidae > Amblyomma > Amblyomma mixtum. The sequence continues at coordinate 3,408,493 of NC_143018.1, read as the reverse complement.
TCTGTCTCCGTCCCTTACACCATGGGCATATGAGGGAGGCTAAGGAACTGTGCGATATTCGTCGGCAAGTCTGCTTGTTTACTGTATATGCTATGCAGTTCCACTGCAATTTTTTTTTGTGGTGGCGGGATGAATGGGCGTCACCACATTTTTTCGAGCGCTGCTCTTCTGTAAAATGTTTGAGGGCTGGAGTTAAGGGGCGAGAATCGGCAGCGGGTTGGAGTTCGTGCTGCTTGCGGGTCGGTCCAGACTGGGGGCAAAATCAAAAAGGTGGTTGATAGTAGCTTCGTGTTTACCCAACCGCGCGTTAAGCGCTGCCTCTAACGTGCTGGCCATGGCTCGTTGAGTATGAACTGTAGCTGCATCCCTTCAATTTCAAGAGGGAGTTAATGACAGCTGCTCGGACAGACACCTCACCCTTTTGGCAAGGCCGCCGCCCGGTGTCGTAGTTTTTCAGCCGTTGGTGGATTGGGAGCAGCAAGGCCGTCCGATGTGTTTGCCTTGACCGGGGATGGCGGTCGTCGGTCGATGGGGCAGGTAATAACCTTGCGCGAATCCGCATTCAGCCTAACTACTCAAATCAACCGTCATTTTTCTTATTCGAGATGTGTGCCATAAGCCGTGAGTTGCCAAAGAGGGAATTGAATGCAGGAGATAAAAAGTTAAAAGGAATGAATCCATTTTCGCTGAGGCAGTCGCAGAGGTTGCTGGTGTAGTGATTGTTCATTGTCGACTTCTCATAATCACATTCGCGGTCCTACCGCAGGTCCACCTCCCTGAAGAGCCGTTCGCTAACAGAAGCTGCTGCTGGGCACGTCAACAGGTGCTGCTCATCACAAATGTCTGGTGCAGTGTCACAGTGTGGGTACCTGTCAACTGCTGGAACACCTTTTTCACGCTAGCGATGAAGGACAGATGGGTCACAGCCGCCTCTGCCCGAATCCGGCGCGTGGATACTCCCTCCTGCCGAGTAAGACTACGGGGGAGAGGGTACGGACACGGAGGAATTAGAGCGCGTGTTCGCTAGCGCAGAACTTGTGAATCGAAAACATGTGACCTGAGCGGATCTTGAGGAAAATCGGAATGTGGCCGGTCGTCTGATGTTTCAGGGTTAGCATCACCTTGAATGCCGTGTCGATCGCCAGGATGGTCACGAATCCAGTGTATGCTCCCAGGACATGGGTACTTTGCGCAGAGCAGATCAATTGATTGTGTAATATGGAATGAGCGTCCACCAGGCTTAAACTGTTTAAGAGCGGCGAGGGAGTCGATGTAAAGAACTTATTGGTTGTGGGAACTAGCGGAAAGGGAAGCAATGGCACTGTAAATGGCTTGAAGTTCCAATGCGTTTGGGGTGAAAGGGTGAATGTATTCGTGGTATGTGTCGCTCGAGAGTTAAGATGCGGATGGGAAGGACTATACCGAGCACTAACTCCACACTCTCCAGTATGTGATGCATCGGTATACAATATACCGACGCAAGCAGGTATGCGGCTGATACGGACGGGGAAACAGAGGGGCGACTGTCTGTGAGCTGAGAGTATGGCCATGGACGGACTGCCTTTAAGTGATGAAGTCGCACAGAGTGTTTGGGAGCTCTTTGCCACTCGTTGGTCGATGAGTTCACGGAGTGTATTAAGTTGTGCGTATTACTGAAGCATGGGTGTGAGTGTTAGACAGAAGAGATGTTACGGCGCATATAGCCTCGTGATTGATTGCTGACAGCGGGTGAGGGGGTGAAATTATGCCTGATATATTATTCGTGGCTGGAGAATAGAGCGCACAAGCTGGTGGGCCGTATGAGCACATGCGCCAGCAGAGGGCATACATATGCGACAAACTAGGCTTGGAGAAGCGTGAGCCGATTTACGGGTGGCTGTCAGCCATGGGGTGCCAGTCGCCGCTGTGTGAAGGAGCAGGCCAAGAATGCGAACAGTTTCTACCGAAGAAACCGGCTGACTACTTATCGCTAAAATTAAAAGAGAAGTTTTCTTAAGCTGGCTTTATTTCCAATGCGAACAAAATATGATTAGTAGGCGAGAGAGTTAAACCCAGTGGTGGGAGGTGAGATGTCAATAGATCCAGCGCCTGCTGGAGGAGCGAAAGACGGTAGACGCATCTGGGCGACAGCACCACAAAGTTGTATCGTCGGCGTACGGAATCAGACGGATAGAAGGGATGGTGTGCAGGGCTTGAACAAAAGAAATACAGGCCACATTAAATAGTGTGGGGGCGAGAACAGAGCCCTGGGGAACTCCTTTGTTGGAAGTGAAGTTTCCAAAGGGCTTCCTATTGACACGTCAAGTGCACTGAATGTTCGATTTGTTAAAAAGGCGAGAATGGAGAGGACAAACCGGGGAGGGAGACGAAGAGATTGAAGAGAGGCAAGAATGGCAGAGGGAAAGATGTTATCATCTGGCTTTGTTAAGTCTGTAGCGATCACGATTTGACCAAAGCGAGTGTGCGCAGAGTGCTGAAGCACATCAGCAGCCAAAATAGCAAGACCATCCTCCATGCTAATTTGTGGCCGAAAACATATTGCAATTTTAGGTAACAATGATGGGATTCCAAGCACCACGACAAGCAAACCATGGGAATGGTTTTGTAACACTTGCAGATTGTAGATGTGAAGGAAATAGGACGAAAGGACGAGAGAGACACTGAAGGCTGACGTGGCTTGGGTATTATCGATAGTAATACTATCGCTTCTACTATCGATAGTATTGCTATCGATAGTATTACTATCGATAGTATAATCGATAGTAATACTATCGATAATATTGCTATCGATAGTATTACTCGCGATAGTACCGCTATCGAGTCTTGCTATCGATAGCGGTACAATCGCTAGTAACACTATCGCTAGTTACACTACCGATAGTAACAATACTGATATTATGGGTTTGTTGGCCAGCGATATAACCAAAACATTTGCGATATCAGATTCGTTTCACGGTGTCATGAGATATAACATTCCTAAGAGACTCAAGCTGTGACGGATGCCGTAGTGGAGGTCTCCGGGTAAATTTCGATCAGCTGTGGTTCTTTAACATGCACAGGGACAGTTTGGAAAAATGCCTGGAACTGCATCCGATGAAAGAACAAACAGAACAAGTTGTACTGTCTTACACGACCCCATCGTGCACAGCAGACGTCGTCTTCCTTACGTAAACCCTGCATAAATGCTTTTCGCACACATGCTTCCCAACTAGGACATTCGCACGATAACATTTTACCCAGCAACTTTATGTAGGGAACGCCTGCAGAGCTCAGTGACGCGTAGGCCGCGAAAACCGGCGAGTCCTGTCAGATACTTTGTGGGGTTACTGGCACGGTTTGGGCCCTGCACTCAGAGCCAACGCCACTCCGCTAGCTCGACCACACCTGTGGCCGCGAAGAACACCTCCGAGGAATAAGCCCGCAGGCAAAACCTTTAATTGGGATCTCCCAACGTCTTTCCTCGGTTGCGCGCAGGCAGCAGCGGCAGGCAACAGGCACAGGACACAGGCACAGGAGACAGGCACAGAGCAGTTCAGGTCATCTGGGCCGCCGCTGGTGTCGCGTCCGCTCTCTCTCAAGGCTCGGTGTCAGCTCTCCGTCTGACTGTGCCCGTGCGCGCGGCCCGTGCGGCCGCCGAAACCGAGAGGGGCGGGTTAGGAGGGCTGCCCACGTGACGACGCGTAGTCGTGGGCGCCTCCCCTCGGCTCCCTCTGCTGCTGCGCCTAGTCGGGGGCCGCCATAGGAAGAGCCGCGGTAGGCCACGAGAGAGAGAGAAGGGTGCATCCGGCGGGCGAGGGGTAACATGAATCCCCAAATCGTCCCTCTCTCAATAGTGACCTCCACCAGCTGAAGCGAACTCTGCGGATCAGCAGGTCCATGCCTTTTTTCCGGAGACTGGGCCGCGGGATGGTAGCTCTGCGCCTGGGGCGCGGGCTAGACCAGGATGGCGCCCGCGAAAGCCGGCCTGCTCCGCACTCAGGCCGCCCATCGTCAGCTCGGCCCGCGCTGCTCCGGAACCGCCGCCGATGCCCCGTGCGATGGTGTGGGGGCGAAGTTCGGCGGCTCGATCCCCGGCCGCGCGCCGCTCTCCGTGGCCGTCGTTGAAGCCAGGGCCGTAAATCAGGGCAGCCGGAGGGGGGCGCTCGGCTCCTCCGAGCGGGCGTCTTGCAGTGCTCCGGGTACAGGAACTACACCGGCTTGTGTATCCGCACAGGCAGGGTGGGCACGAGACCTCTCGCACCAGGCTTTGCCGTGGTCGGCATGGGTCACATTCGGCGATCTCGCCCAGTTCGGATATTGTGACGTCGGGGGCAAGGATCTCCTTGCATTCGGTCCACCGTGCGCGATCTCGCGCGTCTGGCGTTCCTTCGCCGTGGTCGGCATGGGTCACATTCGGCGATCTCGCCGAGTTCGGATATTGTGACGTCGGGGGCAAGGACCTCCTTGCATTAGGCCCACCGTGCGCGATCTCGCGCGTCTGGCGTTCCTTCGCCGTTTGCTCGATCTCGAGCTGTTTTGGCCAACCGACGCCGCCGTGTGCGTGATCTCACGTTTTAGGCATTCTTCCGTTCCCCCAGCGAGCTCGCTGGCTTCGGGTATTATAGCGATGCCTGTAGAGATCTCTCTGGGCTTCGCTCGCCTCTGCGCTATCTTGCGCGGGTGGCGTTTCTGCTTCCACAGCTACCTCCCTCTGGAAGTACTGTTTCAGCTCTCCCACGTGAATGGGTCCGCTGATTCGGCCCGATATCGGGTCTTTCAGCCGGTAGTTCAGCCGCGAAAGCTTCTCAGCGATCAGGAAGGGTCCCACCCATTTGGGCGCTAGACTGGCCGCGAAACCTGCGGTTGCATCGCTGAGTGCGTGATTGCGCTTGAGAACGAGGTCTCTCATCTGAAAGTCCACGTCTCTGTGTGCGCGATCATAAGTGGCCTTTTGACTTGCCCTGGCCTTCGCGCGGCTGCGGTTCGCCTCCTTAATGGCATTTGCCAAACGCACGCGCAATCGCCTTGCGTAGTCGTCAACATCTGCCGTGACTTCGCGGACACTCTCCGACCCTTCCATCAGAATTGTGTCCATAGGCGTGTTCAGCTCTCTGCCAAACATGAGAAAAGCCGGCGTGAAGCCGGTCGAGCGATTTGTGCTCGTGCGCAGAGCGAAGGAGATGGCGTCCAAGTGCTCGTCCCAATCACTGTGCGATCTCGCATGTGCGCCCAGGAGCGGCTTGATATCTCGATTTCGGCGCTCGCTCACATTGGACTTCGGATGGTAGCACGTGGTTTTCTGCTGCCGGACACCCATTGCTGCACACGTATCACGGAAAACTTTCGATGTGAAATACGTGGCATTGTCAGTGATCAGCCGCTTTGGGAAGCCGTAGCGGCAAAACACTTCACACAGCTTTGCCAGGATCTCCCGGGCAGTCGCTTTTCGCAGCGGGTACAATTCAGCGATCCCACGGAAGTGACACGTGACTACCAGCACGTATTTGTACCCTCGTTTGCTGCGCGGCAGCGGCCCCATCAAATCGCACGCCAGGATCTCCCAGGGTTTGGTGCTTATGACGGGTTGGAGTAAGCCGGGTGCCTTTCCACCTCTAGGCTTTTTCTCTTGGCATACGTGGCATGTTCGTACATATCTACATACGTCAGCCTTCATTCCCGGCTAGGTAGCAAACCGACAAAGCTTCTGCCATGTCTTTGGAGCGCTCCCGTGACCGTCTGCGTAGTGATAGTGCCGCATAGCGGCGCGCCGCAGTTTGCGCGGAATAACGTCTTTGAAACTCTCATCCGAGGCCTCTTTGCCTGGCACGTATTTTAGCAAAGCTCCATCACGGTCCAGCAGGAAGTTCTCCAACTCACTCGCCGCAATACTAGCGACACTAGAGTTAGCGCCAACCACACTACCAGTGGCTTCACAGCCCAATTTGGCCTGACTCGTCGGAGTGTCTGTCTCTTCACTAAGACTATTGATCAACTCCTGACAGAATGAGTCTTCCTGCTGAGCCTTGACAAGCTCTTCTCTGCTGAACGCAACCTCGAGAGGGATCCCCGCTCCAACGAGGTGCACGTGCTCTCGGGGCTTCGAAAACGGGGCACTCCCCGCAACGAGCTCCTTCCGCAGAGGGGGAGACAGCTGCCACTCTGCCTCCTCCTCGTCCTGGCCGGCCGGTTGGGTGTCAGTGACCGGCGCCTGTGACAGCGCATCGGCGACTACATTTGCAGTGCCTTTGCAGTAACGTACTTCGAACTCGAAGCGTTGCAGTGTCAGGGCCCATCGCGCAAGCCTCCCGCTGGGCTCACGCAGGCGTTTCAGCCAGGTTAAAGCCATATGGTCGGTCTCGACCGTGAACTTTGTTCCCTCTATGTACATCTCGAACCTTCGAAGTGCGTAGATGATGGCCAGGCATTCCTTTTCTGTCACTGAGTAATTGCGTTCTGCCGGCGTCAGGGCGCGGCTCGCAAATGCCACAGGTAGGAGTTCATGCCCCTCCATCTGAAGGAGTACTGCTCCCACCCCGATATCACAGGCATCTGTCTGGATAACAAATGGGCGGTTCAGGTCGGGCAGCTTCAAAGCCGCCGTCTCAGCGATAGCGTGCGAGAGCTGATGAAAGCTCTTTTCCTGCTCGTCTCCCCATATCCACGGAGAAGACTTTCTCAGCATTCTTGCCAAGGGCGCTTGCAGTCGCACACAGTTAGGAATGAAATGGCGATAGTATCCCACCATGCCAAGGTAACGGCGAACACCGCTCACATCCTTACGCGCAGGAAACTCCAGGATCGCCCGAAGCTTCTCTGGATCAGGAGACACCTGTCCCCGTTTTACTCGATATCCAAGCAAGCTTACCTGAGCCTGGCAGATTTGCACCTTTGCGGGATTGAGCGTGATGCCAGCCGCCCTGAGATTTCCCAGGACATCTCTCAGGTGATCGAGGTGCTCCTCGAAAGTTTGAGAGTAGACGATCACATCGTCCAGGTATGCGAGAGCGTGATGCCATCTGGCGTCTCCGAGTACACGGTCCATCAGCCTTTGGAATGTGCTCGGAGCTCCGGACAAACAGAAAGGCATTCTCGTGAAATGAAACAGACCTCTGTGACACGTGAAGGCCGTTTTGCACTCATCGCCCAGTCGCATTTCGACCTGCAGGTACCCCTTGCTTGCGTCAAGATTCGAGAAGAACTTAGCGCCACCGAGATTTGAGACGATCTCGTCTATACTCGGGAAGGGGTACGCATCTTTCTTTGTGACCGCATTCAGCCGCCGATAGTCAACGCAGAAGCGCCACGTGCGATCTTTCTTCGGCAAGAACCACTGGGAACCCCCAGGGACTGGAAGAGCGGCATATGAGACCAGCATCGAGCAACTCCTGGAGCGCCTGGTGGATAGCTTGCCGTCTGGCAGCGCTGACGGGCCTTGGGTTACATTTCCAGGGCAGCGCGTCACTCGTATCTATGCGGTGCTGCACCAAACTAGTGCATCCCGGCTGGTCCGTGAATATCTCGTCAAAGTCATCCAACAACGACACGAGGTGGTCACGTTCGAGCTGTGTCATCGCACCGGCATCTGCCAGTAAGTTGTGCATTTTCTCCCCCGATCTCGGAGGAAAACGGTGCTGACAGGCCGCCGCTGCCGATCTCGGCATTGGGCGGGGAAACCCGCTGTCTCTTAGCTCGCCGACATCTGTCGGTACAGCCTGCCTTCCCTTCTCCGACCTCGGAGAGGGAGCATTGAAGCGGGCCGCTGGTGCCGATCCCGGCAGTTGGCGGTGCGGGCTTTGCTCGTGGGAGGTATTTCGCTCCTCCGCGGGCGTGTCGGCCGTGCGTTCTGACAACGATCTCGTTGCAGTCGGCGGGTCGACAAAGGGCCTCAGTGGGGCGCACGGGCTCTCCCGATATCCGCCACAGGCGATGTCTACAACCAGTCCAGTTTTCGCCAAGAACTCTCGGCCTAGAATAACTGGCACTGTGAGACCAGGCAGGTGAACGAAACGCATTCTGCGCACACGCTGATCCCAGCGCACTGCGAGGCGAACGTCACCACAGGACCGCACTTCTCTGCTAGCTAGCTGGAGTGGCGTCCTTCGCTGTCGCAACCGAACGGATCACCGCCGGAGCTGGGAAACGACCTCGTCTCCTATTAGCGAGATGCTTGCCCCCGTGTCCAGCAACGCCTTAAAGGTTCTCCCCGCAACTGCGAGGTCCATGAAAGGAGCAGGCGCGTTAGTTGGTTCTCCAACTTTGAATGCGGACGTGACGGGGATGGGCTCCCAAGCGTTGTTAGCCTCCGCCGTTGCTGCTACCGGCGGCCTGCCTCGTTTCCCGATATCAAGGGGCAGTTTCTGGCTATGTGAACACTCTGGCCACAATTAAAGCAGCGCACAGATCTCCATGCTTCTCGCTGCGACGCTCGGGGGGTCTCAGTGGCACCTCGGCCATCCAGCCGTACACGGATCTCCGTGGGTGCTTTCTGAGCAGGTGTGGGCTTTTGTGGCTGTACCCCGCAGATCTCCGGGGGTTGTGTATCAGCACTCCACAGCCCGTACCTGTAGGGATCCAGAGCACGATCGGATATTTCGAACGGCATCCGCTTGTTCGTGAACGCACCTGCCATGGGAGTGATCTCACCCCTTAACGCTGCAACGCCGCTCCAGGCACACCTTGGCTCGAGGCACTCCTCAGCCGGCGGTGGGGGCCGGTATTTACGGGCCGCTGAAATTTGAGCCTGGACTCGGCGCGCTTCAATGGCAAGCTCGTTCAAATCGCTGCATCTGCAGCCCCTCAAGTAGAGGGAAAATGTCGGATGGCTCTGTCGGATGACACGTTCCACTCGCTCCGAACTCGGAGCTCCTGGGTCTGCATATTCATAGAGCTCTTGCATCGCTCGTACGAACTCGACAAGCGATTCGTCCGGGGCCTGTGTCCGCAGTTCAAGCTCTCGTCGCATACGCAGCTTGTAATCGTATGGAAGGAACTCCTCCCTGAACAAGCGTCGAAAATCAGCCATGTTGCCTGCTGTGTGGCCAACCAACTGGTACCACCGGGCGGCTTGATCAACGAGTGCGACGGGGAGAGCTCGTCTCAGAATCTCGCTCTCGCTCAGGTCACTCGCTAGCTCGTACCGGCGCAGGACCAGCAGAAAATCATTCGCACTTTGCTTGTCGCTGTAGCCCCTATAGTTCGGTATCGGCACTCCGATCCGAGGGCCGGGCGAGCGCGCTAATTGCAACATCTGCTGCAAAGCGTTAGCGAGGACGTTTGCGATGTTCTCTCCTTCCCTTGACACACTGCGCGCTCTTCAGCCACCTGGCTGGGTGCGCGTCCCACATTTGCGGGCGTAGTTAGAGCGGGACCAACTGGCCAGCTTTTGTCTGAGGCGGGAAAAGGGTTGCCTTCGCCAACTGGCGGTGGGTTGTAGTGGTGCTCGGGACCTCCCGGAGCAAGGTGCGCTGCGTCACCCTCTGCCATCTGGCGGGGAGCGCTGCCCGCATCTGCGGTCGTCGACGCAGTTAGACCACCTGGTCTTAATGCGTGCGCAGGAGTTGAAAGGAGCGAGTAGCCGACGCCAACTGGCAATGGCTCAACGAGCAGTCCAGGATCTCCTGGGTGGAAACTCGGTTTGCGAACCGCATCTGCGGACGCGCCTGAGACGTAGCGGAGCGTTTGGAAGCCACTGACACCTGACTTTGGCTTTCCTTGTTGGCCGGGATCTCCCGGCGCGTAACCAGTTGCGCGACCCGCATCTGCGGGAGCGCCTGGGGACACGTTCAGCAGAACGGAACTCCTGTAGCCACAGCCATCTGGCTGCTCCAGCTCGGAGTATTCACCAGGAACTCCTGGCGCAATATTTCGGACTCCAGCCGCGCCTGCGGCTTCATGCATAGCGCCCGACGGACCTTGCGCTACCGCATCCGCGGTCGGTTTAGATGTGGCCACGGAAACGATGCTCGAGATCTCCCGTGCTTCGCCGCATACATCAGCCAACATCATTAGGTCCGGCAGCCCGTAGCGCGGGCTGGTCATGCTGTTCTCAGTCAGCTAGCACCCCACCTGGAACTCCAGAGGGGCCCCACGTTGGTGCGCCAAAATGTGGGGTTACTGGCACGGTTTGGGCCCTGCACTCAGAGCCAACGCCACTCCGCTAGCTCGACCACACCTGTGGCCGCGAAGAACAACACCTCCGAGGAATAAGCCCGCAGGCAAAACCTTTAATTGGTATCTCCCAACGTCTTTCCTCGGTCGCGTGCAGGCAGCAGCGGCAGGCAACAGGCACAGGACACAGGCACAGGAGACAGGCACAGAGCAGTTCAGGTCACCTGGGCCGCCGCTGGTGTCGCGTCCGCTCTCTCTCAAGGCTCGGTGTCAACTCTCCGTCTGACTATGCCCGTGTGCGCGGCCAGTGCGGCCGCCGAAACCGAGAGGGGCGGGTAAGGAGGGCTGCCCACGTGACGACGCGTAGTCGCGGGCGCCTCCCCTCCGCTCCCTCCGCTGCTGCGCCTAGTCGGGGGCCACTAGAGGAAGAGCCGCGGTAGGCCACGAGAGAGAGAAGGGTGCTTGCGGCGGGTGAGGGGCAACATGAATCGCCACAACTTATACCATCACCTCCATACCACACGCTCAGGCAACCAAATGTAGTATGCAGTGGGTACGCGTGGTTGATTTCATAGAATCGATAGAACTATATATAACATGTAATATCGATACGGCTATCAATTGAACTATCAATAGAACTATCGAAAGTACTATCGATAGTACTATCGACACTACTATCGAAAGAACTAACTATCGATAGTACTATCGATAGTTTTGCATCACTATTCCACACTCCCGACATGGCACCAGGATGCCACACTTTGTTGAAACTATCAAGTAGGGTTTGCAAAGCAGCCCCTTCCAAGTTACGGAATATGAATTTAGGTACGCCGTCGTGCCCGGGAATAGTGTCCGTTTTGAGACGCGTTCAATAGAGACCAAGAGCTCTAGCATGATTACGTCAGAGGTAATCTCACCGGAGGGCTGTAACCGATAAGCCAGGAGGTGATGTAGTGGCAGAGTCATGCTGTGGAAAAAATTGGTTTGGTTTATGGGGTTTAACGTCCCAAAGCGACTAAGGCTATGAGGGACGCCGTAGTGGAGGGCTCCGGAAATTTCGACCACCTGGGGTTCTTTAACGTGCACTGACATCGCACAGTACACGGGCCTCTAGAATTTCTCCTCCAAAGAAATTCCAGCCGCCGCGGTCGGGATCGAACCCGCGTCTTTTTGGGTCAGCAGCCGAGCACCATAACCACTGAGCCACCACGGCGGCTGGAAAAAACTGATGGGCCGTTTGTGCAAATGTTTTCTCATCCACATTCAGCGTGAGGTGAATGCTCGCTGTGTGATATGCAACCTGAGAAGGGCGCTGCATGGCGCGAAACACTCCAAAGATGTCAATTGCCTTGCGTAGAGGACAGGCGGGCACACTTTACAGCTCAGGGTTGCCCGCCTAGTCGCTTTGCATAGCAACACACACGTGTGGTAGCCCAGAAGAAGAGCGGAAACAGCCGAGACATCATCGGGGTGACGAGAAACATAATGAATCGCCTGCCGACGAAGTGCCCAGAGATTCAGGAGGTGTATTTCCGGGTTTCACTAGTCTTCTCTCACAGCAGTGGTAATAGTGTGAGCCGCGAGAACAGCAGAGAGAGTAGACAGTGCTGGAGATGTGTCGAATCTAGATAAACGATTGTAATCCCAAACAGATTCCCATGATGCTGTGTCTAAGCTGTAGCATATTGTCACGTAGTGGTGACTGTTAAAAACACACCAAACAACAACCAAAAGCTACAAAGACTCGCGGCAATATTTTCCGTAGACGTGATGGAGTGAGGGAGAGAAATATAGGTCGGTCATCACTTCACCAAGTGTCCGATTCAACCGCCCAACGAGGGTTACCGGGGTCTAACTATCTAGCGAAGTCAGGTGAATACGGGCCACTTCGTAGGCGTGTACCTCTTCTTCCCGGCATTCCTGTGCCTTTGCACAATCAAGTTTAGCGCTGCAAGCTTTCGCTCTAGTCATGTTGACACTGCGCTCTCCCATATTGCTTCACTCTCAACCGTGCTTATACGGGCGAAACGTGAGCGCTGACTGTGCCCAACGAACCCGAAAACTGAAAGCTTCCTTATCTCCGTAAGGAAGCCTTCACTGCAGTGAGGCTCTCTCATGTCATTCTGAAAGCTTTATTAGTGAGGGGCCGTAAGCCAAGTAGTCCTTGGTGCATCCTCTGAGTAAGACAGCTAGTAGCTGGCTTTATGCGTCCTTTCGTCGCTCCTGGCCCTAGAGGAGCGTTTCACCTCACTACTGCCACAAGTGTCTCCGCACACTCACGCGGGTGGCGATACGCGGCGCAGGGACACTAGCCCGGTATGAGCGCAGTTGAGCAATCGGAGGAAAAGTAGCAGCGCGGACTGTCCGCTTATGAGGGCGACCACACATAATTTTAAGGCGAAAGCCAATGTCTCATCGTTGTAAGCAGCAGTTGTCGACAGAAATGTCACGCTTTTCAGTTGGTCGAAAGGGTCGTGACGTAACAGTGCGCGAATTTCAAACAGGGCCAATTGTACTTCGGCTAGTAACCAGGCAACCAATTCAAGGGATCGTATCGTGATGCTCCAAGTAAGTGGGACTGAGCTTAGTTAGTTGCTTAATTGCTCAATTAGCCCAATTAACTTTTCAAGTCAGGCCATATAAATAAATAAAACCGAGTAATAAATTGGTCGAGCTCAGGAATCGAAACCCGCTCTTCGTTGTGTGAGACGAGCATGCTACCCACTCCGCCATGCCAGCTCGATGGTTTGGGAAGAACAAAGGTGCGTCTAGTGAATACGGTGTCTTCGCTCATTCCCATCCTCCTCCCTTCTCTTCCAGCGAGGTTTAGGTGTCCACCGAGATATGAGAGACACATACATTTCCTTTCCTCAAACACCAATTTGCCGACGAGCGAGGCATAGAACTGAATGGGCGATGGCGTTCTATGGACTCCTGGATGCGTTGAAGGACGCTGTCGCGTTCCACTCTTAGAGGCGAAGCTTAACATCTTAACCACACATCAGTGACCACACTTTAGGTCAAAAAAGTGCCCCCCTGAATTTTGACGGGTGTCCACCGAGATATGTGAGACAGTTACTGCGTAATTTCCTTTCCTCAAATACAATGTTCATTTTCTTCATTACGGGCCATCTTTGTCTTTCTTCTTCCACTCCCACTCCCTCCCTTCCTTTACGGTGCGGTTCAGGTGTCCACCGAGATGACAGAGAATTACTGCGCCCTTTCCTTTCCTCAAAAAGCGTTCAAAGGGCAAGGCATCGCGCCGAACGGGTGGTGGCGTTCCGTGGACTCCCTGGCAAGATTTTCTGCCTATACTTACAGAATGCACCAGAATAGCCCAGGACAACCCCTTGGTGGTTCTGGGTGACATGAATGCAAGACACAGCTCCTGGGGCTACATAAGCGACTCTCAAAAAGGTGCTAATCTACTTGAAGCCGTGGAAATGCTAGGTTTAGGGCTCGTCACTGATATTACCTCTCCTACCAGAACAGGGAACAGTATTAGCCGAGATACCTGCCCAGACCTCACCTTCATTAAGAACATTAATCACGCAACCTGGACTAATCTAGGGGAATCCTTGGGCAGCGACCACAACATCATAAGTCTCTCTATACCAACTGCCAGAATCAGAAGAGCTCTGGGAAATGTACACATCACGGACTGGACAAAATTCAGAGACTGCCCGCCGCCAGAAGGAGGCATTAAAAATATTCAAGAGTGGACTCAACTAATCAAAGATGCCCACTCAAGCAACACTCGAACCATCCAACGGACCGTAGAAGCACCGGACGTAGATCGCCACCTATTGCATCTATGGGAGGCTCGAAAAGGCCTCACTAAACGCTGGAAAAAGCAGCGTCTGAATAGAAAACTAAAAATACGAATAGCTAAGATTACACAGCAAGCGCAAGAATATGCTGTACAACTATGTAGACAAAACTGGTCTGAGTTTTGTGCTTCCCTGAAAGGCACTCTAAGCACAGCCCAGACATGGACCATCTTAAGATGCATGCTCGACCCGAATAAGGCCAAATCAGTTACCAGCCGAACTCTCCAAGCAGTTGCCCATAAGTTTCAAGGCACAGACCAAGACCTCGTAACAGCCATGCATCGCAAGTACATAGGAGACCACACCCCTCCATGCACGCTGACCTATGAAGGACAACAAAATCCAAGCTTAGACGCCTCCATAACGGTATCTGAAGTTTATGCTGCAGCAAGAACAGCTCAGCGGAACACAGCACCGGGCGGAGACAAGGTTACCAACGCTATAATTCGAAACCTCAGCAACGACCATCTGAAAGACCTAACAGAATACATTAACAAGGAATTATGGGAGAAAGGCCAGGTTCCAGCTGAGTGGCGCCATGCGGACATCATTATGATTCCAAAGGCCGGGAAACCCCCGGCAGTAGAGTCCCTCCGCCCAATCTCCTTAACCTCCTGTCTGGGCAAACTGTATGAAAGAATCATACACACCAGACTCCAGAACTATATAGAAGATAACAACTTTTACCCCTACACTATGGTGGGATTCCGAAAAGGTCTCTGTACACAAGATGCCTTCCTAAGGATTAGCGAAGAAGTGATTAATACAATACCCACCCACGGAGAAAACCTTCTTTTAGCCCTGGATTTAAAAGGAGCCTTTGACAACGTCTCCCATCAGGCTATCCTAGAGGAGCTGAGTGGTCTAAACTGTGGAGAGAGGATATTTAACTACATCAAGGCTTTCCTCTCCAACAGAACCGCCACCATAGGCATTGGTGAAGTCCGTTCTCATCCCTTCCCCATGCCTAACAAGGGTACTCCTCAAGGGGCTATAATATCCCCCCTCCTCTTCAATATTGCCATGCTAAAGCTAGCAAGAAAGCTTCAAACGCAGCCCGACATAGGCTACACGGTCTATGCCGATGATATAACTCTATGGGCCACACACGGCTCCTTAGCCCAAAAAGAAGAAGCCCTACAAGAAGCCATACACAGGGTTGAAGAATTTGCTGCGGAAAGTGGTTTGGAGTGTGCCCCGGAAAAGTCTGAGGTCATTAGACTCCACAAACTCCCTTACACATCCCCAGGAGAAGTTGAGCTTTTCCTGGGAGGACGCAAGATTAATGAAGTGGACAAGATCCGGATACTGGGGCTCTGGCTTCAAAGTAACCTCAGATCCGACCATATGATCAGAATCATCAAAACAACAGTTAATCAAATCTCAAGAATGATCCGCCGCATTACCTGGCACCGCAAGGGTATGAGAGAAGAGGACACCCTTAGACTCGTCCAGGCCCTAGTTCTGAGCAGGATAACATACGGCCTCCCTTACCAAAAACTGGGCACCGTGGAAACCAGAGCTATCGATACAATCATAAGAGGGGCTTACAAAACTGCCCTCAATCTTCCAATAGCCACTTCTACAGAACGACTCCTAGAGCTTGGTCTGCACAACACTTTTACCGAGCTCCAAGAAGCCCTATTGGAAAGCCAAAAAGAACGCCTTCTAACAACAAATGCGGGAAGGACGATCCTGACTAAATTAGGGACATGGCCGGGGCTGGAGACAAGAGGCAGTAAAACCTCTCTTCCACTCCAAACCCGAGAAAAGATCGCCGTTAGTCCAATCCCACGTCATATGCATCATGCTCATCAGCAAGGCAGACGACAAGCGCGAGCAAAGGCACTTCAGAAACACCTAGAAAACGACCGTAAAACCGTTTACGTAGACATTGGGGCCTACCCCACGCCGGGTAAGTTCTCAGTCGCTGCGACTGACCACCAACTAAAACCGGCTCTCCAAGCTTCTATCTATGCTGAAAACCCCTCCTCTGCAGAGGCTCTGGCAATAGCTATCGCCATCAAACATAAAGACCAAAGAGGAGAGTCCTCCCACGTTATAACAGACTCCCAAAAAGCCTGCCGAGACTTTCTTAATGGCAGGCTTCCCTCAAGAGCAACACAGCTACTTGGCAATCTCAGCCAAACACACAGACTAACATGGACACCTGGTCACGAAGGACTAGCTGGAAATGAGGTAGCCAACGATCTAGCCCGAGATTTAACCCACCGGGCGGATCCTCATCCCTACCCCACGCCCATGCCTAGCACCTATGGTGACAGATTAGAATACATTCGGCTGGAGCGCAGAAAATACCCACCCCCTCACATCAAACTAGACTCCTCCGCAGCCATAGACTGGAGGAAAATTCAGACCAACACTTTCCCTAACTTGTTCATCCTACACAAGATTAGCCCCACTCAATATCAGAATACCTGCCCTTGGTGTGGAGCTTGCCCTACGCTCTACCACATATCGTGGGAATGCACAACGAAACCAAAACACTTAACTGTATCCAACCCGACATATGAGCAGTGGGAGGTGGCCCTGACCAGCGAGACCCTGGATCAGCAACTTAAGTTGGTTCAGCAAGTCCGTCAGTCAGCGAAAGCCAGTGGCGCCTTGGACTAGGGGTGCCACCCAAGTTGCTCGAGCAACCTTCCTCATTTTAAATAAAAGTTTCCTCTCTCTCTCTCTCTCCCTGGCAGCGCTACAACACGCTGTCGCGTTCCACTCCTAAAGGCGAAGCTTAAGCGTCATTAATTAGCAGTTAATTAGTATTCGGGAACAAATCAGTAATTAACCATTAATTATTGATTTGTCGTCACTTAGTAATTAGCACTCAATTACATGTGACGCCACCAGTGCCACAGAAGCAGTCAAAGTGGTGCGGAAAACACTTTCGCCTCTACGAACTTTAGACAGTCAAAGTGCCCCCTGAATTTTTTACCCGTTCTTTTGAATATGCATTCGATGAAGTGCACCTGTATCCTCCGACAGCTAGTTCGCTTCGCGACCTGGTGAATTCAGTGGAAGTGTACTCAGGGGAAGAAGTTGCGTTCACATTCTGAACCCGTGGGGCTCGCTCACATTTTGGCATTCGGCGGCGAGAGGGACCGAAATCCGCCGCCGCCGCCGACGCGTTGCTTCGTTCACACCTCCCAGCCACCACGTGGCCGCTCATGGCGTACAGAGGTATGGTCTGAAAAGGCCATAAATCGACGCTGTCTATGTAGCATAAGCGTATGCATGCTTACGTACGCTAAAAGCAGGTATTCTGCGGGACGTTACGCCATTTCCCAAATTCCTACTTTTAGTACAGCCTATGCAAACAGGGACGGAATGGCATGTAAACAGCGACGCAATGGCATGTCGAGACGATTATGTGGTTATTCCCTTTTCATCTGGATGGCGAGTTTTACGCTCACCTCAGCGTAGTAGCGCCATCTGGTTGTTAGAACGGAAACAATTTTCTGTCAACATACCAATGGTTCTCTTATTTATTTATTTATTTATTTATTTATTTATTTATTTATTTATTTATTTATTTATTTATTTTTATTTCATAAATACTGCCGACTGCCCTTTGGCGGTCAAGGCAGGAGTGCACAAAGAAAAAAATAATAAAAATTACAAAGTGGTAACAAGAAAATAATAGCAAAAAAGGGCGATTACAGTACGAGGACAGAATTCAATAAGACCAATGGGAAGCAAAAAAAAAGTACAGGCAAATCATCCGACGTCAAACAGACTAAGTGAACACAATAAAAACAAGGAAACCGAAATACACTGTGTACTATAGACGCTACTGCGATACATGAGCCGAAACAGCAGACAAGAAAGATTCTGAAGATACCAGGTTGGTGATATCGCTTGGCAGTCGGTTCCATTCGGAAATGGTGCTTGGAAAGAAGGAACAAGAATATGCTTTTGTTCGGCATCGTGGCATCAAGATAGTCCTTTCGTGTTTGTTACGGGTGGGGCGTGTTGTGTTGTATTGCATGTAACTCTGAAAATTCAGTTTTGTTTTATTATGTATGATATTGAACAACATTTTTAGTCGGTGCTGCTTGCGACGGGATTCAAGCGTGGGAAGCCCAGATCTGTTGAGCAAATCAGATACCGAGACCTGCCGACCATAAGAGTGGTAAATAAACCGGTGTGCTTTCCTCTGGATGCCTTCAAGATTTTTTATATCCGTTTTTGTGTGCGGATCCCATACAGCGTCGGCGTATTCGAGCACTGGACGCACAAGTGATGCGTATGCTGTCAGTTTAGTTTTGCTCGTGCAATGCTTTAGGCGGTGCTTTAATAATCGAAGTTTTTTGGACGCTGCTGAGACAATGGACTTGATGTGTACGCTCCAGTTCAGGTTGGATGTCATGGTTACCCCAAGATATTTCACCTGAGTCACTGAGCTGATCGGAAGGCCATTGATTTTGTATGTGCATTGTAGCGGTTGTTTCTTTCGTGTTACTCTCATTTTTCCGCATTTTGAACTGTTTATACCCATTTGCCAAAAACAACACCAGCTGGAAACTGCTGTTAAGTATTCGGCTAGGAGTGTCTGGTCTTCGACTAGTAAGTAAGTAAAGTAAGTTTTTTATTTGGGACAAAATTTACAAAAAATTCTGTCCTGGGTGAGTAGGCTAAAGGCGGTTTCCCGCCTGACGAGGCCATCCCACCCTTGACAGCAGAGGCAACTATTTACAGGGTTTGAAGACGCGTGTAAAAAGTACATACAAACAGATTGCAACAGTGTAATTATAGACAACGCATTTAAAACATGTATGCACAACATATTTGCAAGAGACAAAAAAAGATACAATAGGTTGAAATACAAACAAAGAAAATGCCAGCTTACGTACATCAGAAATAAAATAAATCAGACAAAATAAGAAATAGCGTAATTACATTTACACATTTAAAATAATATTTACATTTGGACAAAAAAGTAGGATACATATGATGCATGGAAATTTCACCTATACCTCCATAAGGTACATAAGTTTCATTGTTTTCTTTATTTTGTGTTGTGATAGATTGGCAGAGAGTATTTCAGAGATGGCAGGATATTGGTTCAAAAGTCTTGGAATTTGTGTACTCAACCTGTGGTCTCCATAGTTCGTACGTGACCTGGGTATTTGCACTGTATCTTGTCTAAGTGCATAGGGGGTAGATTTGTTACAGTATTTAGCTTCAAATGTTGACCTATCCAACTTATACTGGCGCATTATTTCGAGGGATATTTTATATTTCATTAGCTTACTAATATCCAGTACACCGTAAGTCTTCAAATGTGGAGAGCAATTTTCCATTTTCGGAATAATTCCAATAGCACGTATTGAACGGTTTTGAAGAGACTGTAGATAAGTCAAGTTTCTTTGCGTTGTACTTGACCATACAAGAAAGCAGTATGTTAAGCGCGAATGGAAGAGGGCGTGGTAAATTTGTTTTTTTACCGATATTGGCAAATAGTATCGTAACCTATTTAATATTCCAACAACGCGAGAGAGTTCAATTCTGAGAGCATCTATATGCTTGTCCCAGAGTAGGTTTTCGTGAAAGGTAACACCCAGAAAGCGAGTTGTCGTGGCTTGGTTTATGACACTATTTCGGAATTTTAAATAGAAGTTATTTTCTCTTTTGCTGCCTTTAGGTTTGAAAATCAGGTATTTTGTTTTTTTATGTTTAGGTCTAACACACATGAACTTAACCACGATTCTAAATGGCGAAGCCATTAATTTGCTGTTTTAAAAACTGAGCTTTCGTCGTAACCTGAAAAAAATACGTTCGTGTCATCTGCATACAATACGATTTCAGAGCAGCCTGGGATGTTTACAATGTCATTGATATAAAGTAAAAATAATGTTTGGCCTAGAATAGATCCCTGCGGAACTCCGTATTTGATAGCATCTTGGTTAGATCTGGTATCATTTATTTTTGTGTACTGTTCCCTGCAAGATAAATAACTTTTTATGAGCATGTGTGCTGTACCTCGGATTCCGTAAAACGGGAGCTTTGTTAGTGGTATGTCATGTTGGACATAATCGAAGGCTTTCTTGAAGTCCAAAAATACCCCCAAGGTAAGCTTTCGTTTTTCCATGTTATCAAGGATTCTTTCTTTGATGTAGAGTAATGCAGTTTCTGTTGTTTTGTTCTTCCTAAAACCGAACTGCTCGCTTGTAATTAAGTTATGTAGGGAAAGGAAAGCGGTTAATCTTTTGTTTATTATGTGCTCGGGGATTTTGGAAAACACCGAGAGAACTGAAATTGGCCTATAGTTGTTCAAGTCATCGACCGAGCCACCTTTGTGAATATCTGAAACGCGTGCGATCTTCATTTGGTCGGGAAATATCCCTGTTTGAAGTATACAATTGCATATATGCGTGAAAACAGGAGTTATCAGAGTAGCTACGGCTTTGAGGGGGGCAACTTTAATATCGTCAGGGCCTGCTGCGCACTTTTCCTTCAAAGACATGATTATGTTAAAAACTTCTTCTGGGGAAGTTGGGGCGAGAAATATTGTTTGAGGGCATTGTAATGTTATGTATTGTTCACATGGAGTTGTAGTACGAGAAACATTTGGGGCTCCAGCTTCTAGAAAGTGGGTATTGAAAAGATTTGCAACATTCTGGTCAGTTAATCCTTTTGTGGGGAACAAAACTTTTCTTTCAGGACTGCCTGGTGAAATCATTTCCCTTATGGTTTTCCAGATTAACTGCGCATTGCCAACAATACTTGAGAATTTGTTTTCATAGTATTCGCATCTAGCTTTCTTGATATCGGCAGTCACGAATTTTCTCCCTCTCTGCTCTGTCGTTGTTGATGTTGCTCTCCTTCGGTGTTGATGCGGAGTCGTAGAGGGCGGGTCTCGTGAGTGACCCTGGGGACGTGCTTCGCGACTGGTGAGTTTAGACAGGTGTGCAGGTCTTCGGATGGTGAGGCACTTGGAAGGCTTTCTTCAAGAAATTATTTATTACAAATGTATACACAACTTATTTACATATGCCGAATGATTTCGGCCTCTCCACTTTGACTAAAAATAAAACCTCAAAACTTCCACGACTCCGAACCACCGCTGGCCACCACACGGCCAACCCGTCCGGCCGCCGCTCAACTAACTCGCGTCTCCAACTCTACGCTCTCGGCCCCTGGACCACCACCGGCCACACACGACCGATCTGTCCGGCTGCCACACACCCAACCTCGGCGCTCTCCTTCGCGCGCACCCATCTCGTCACATTCGCGCCAAAAACTCCCTCCTCCGCCAATAAACAATCCTCCCGCCAAAACTTACTTTTTAGCCAATCGACGACTTTCCCGCCGTCGTTTAGAAGTAAGAGGTCACAAGGCAAAAGACAAGTAAACAATATAAAACACACACCTCGCTGTAAGCAGCCATGGCTAACTAAAAGCTATTACAACAGAAGGAAACAAACACCATTCAAAACACACGCTCCACTGTTAGCTGCTCTGGCCAGCTAGCAGGAACGAAACCAAGAACAGCGCGTGTCCTCCCCAGCCGTCCTGTCGTCGTCTCGGGTTTCGGACCGACTTCCTAGAAGAAACCATTCCCCACTCGCTGGGGCCGAGAAGCGCGACCCTCGCACGCTACGCCGTTTTAAGTCCTTCTCCTTTTGTCTGCGCATTCCCCTGCTCCCTTTCGGCGACACTCCTCACACTTTACCACGACGCACGCTAGCTGCGGCGTGACACCTCTCCCCTTCTTCTCAATTCTTTCCCCCGACCTTTTTTTTTCTTCGCCAGTTCCGAACAAGGCATGCTTCTCCTTTAGGCTGCCTCAAGCCGCCGCCTCTCTCTCTAGTGCGAGAAAGCACTAAAGCTTTCCCCCGAGAGACACTCCGAAAACGAATACAGGCATGCAAGTACATGAAAACAAGGTACACTTCTGCACAACGCACCATACGCCACAAGATTACATGTTTCAAGTGAAGGTTAATCATACAAAGAGCATGCATGCAAATCAAAAGGAAAGCAACCACAACAACAGTCCACCAAGGCGAGTCTCGAACATCGCTGCTCTCGTGTTTCGTGCTCAGGGGTTTCTTCTGCTTGACCAGTTCATAATAACCATTCACTGTCACCAAGCAATCAATTTCCCTCATCCACTCCTCTGTCACTGCGCACAAGATGCCCACGGGTGAGCCCCCCGGATCGACTCTCAGCGGCACATACGCGAGCTCAGCCTCAATCTGGTGCCCGAAGGCTCCCATCAATGCCACTTTGCCTTGTGTATTTACCATTTCCTGCGGCAGCAGTGACCTCCTGACCACTGAGATGTCCGCGCCCGAATCCAGTCGCGCCAAAATGACTGATTCGCCCGAACAGAGAGAAATATCGCCCACCTTATGTGTCTCCGCCCGCTGAGCGCTCGCTTTTGGCTCCTGATCCTGACCCAGAGTTTCAGCGTCATGAGCGTTCACCTCTATCACTGTGGCGGTAATTCTCCTTGCCTCTGTCTCTTGGCACTCGCCGTCCATATGCCCTAAACGGCCACAGCGGTAACAAAGAGGCGACGCAGCGTTCTTTCCCCTATCTTGCTCCCATTTCCTGCCAGCAGAATGCCCCTCCGTAGCAAAGTTACGAACACCTGTATCTCTGTTTCCGCTCGTTACTTCTACTTCACAACACTCCCTAGCCAGGTGACCTGAATGGCCACAACGGTAACACTGGCGTGCCGTCGTATGTGCTTTAAATGGCGCATACTTCACCTCCCTCTGTTCTTCCCTGTGAAGTGGCAACGTCCCAGCCACCTCCTCGCTTCTACATCCTTCACCACTGGCCGTATTCATGTGCGGAACGCCAGCCCCCAATGATTTCCCTTCTGACAGATCAGCTGTACCTCGTCTGCATAATTTCTCTATCTCGTATTCAATTTTGGCCCTCTCTAACCTCATCTTTTCAATTTCCAATCTCATTTGCATAATGGCTCCAGGTTGGCCCCTTTCCGTGCTTGGCTCGCTCATTCCCCCAGTCGTGCTACTATCCATCTCTGGCGACAGTAGTTTACTCTTTCCCCTCGAAAGCATAAAGCACGAAGTCTGAGAGCAGCGCTGTTCGCTCACCGTTTTCTTTCGCTGCCTTCTCTTCAAAGATCGTCAATCAAACCAAGTTCGAGAGTTCTCTCACAATGAACTTCACGCTGATACGCCACAAGTCTTGTTACGAAACGCCGCCGCACTCTCAAGTCCCCTTCAATTTAAGTCCGTCCTGCTTTCCTCTGTTGGTGTCCACGATTCCTCTTCCCACCTACACTGGTGTCGAAGCTGCGATGATCGGTGATGATCGTCGAAGATCCGTCTGCTGTCTCTTGTGCCTTCTTTCTTCTTTCTTGACGTCCGGTTTTCGACTTCTCTTCGCCACCCAAGGGCAAACGTTCCTTGTGAGCTCACCAAATCGATGTCTTCTCAACCTGAGTTGCCTCTGTCTTCCTCGTTCCCGTCGCAAAGCAGCGGTCCCTTGCGAATCCTGCCGGCTGCGCCAGTCACGAATTTTCTCCCTCTCTGCTCTGTCGTTGTTGATGTTGCTCTCCTTCGGTGTTGATGCGGAGTCGTAGAGGGCGGGTCTCGTGAGTGACCCGGCGGACGTACTTCGCGACTGGTGAGTTTAGACAGGTGTGCAGGTCTTCGGATGGTGAGGCACTTGGAAGGCTTTCTTCAAGAAATTATTTATTACAAATGTATACACAACTTATTTACATATGCCGAATGATTTCGGCCTCTCCACTTTGACTAAAAATAAAACCTCAAAACTTCCACGACTCCGAACCACCGCTGGCCACCACACGGCCAACCCGTCCGGCCGCCGCTCAACTAACTCGCGTCTCCAACTCTACGCTCTCGGCCCCTGGACCACCACCGGCCACACACGACCGATCTGTCCGGCTGCCACACACCCAACCTCGGCGCTCTCCTTCGCGCGCACCCATCTCGTCACATTCGCGCCAAAAACTCCCTCCTCCGCCAATAAACAATCCTCCCGCCAAAACTTACTTTTTAGCCAATCGACGACTTTCCCGCCGTCGTTTAGAAGTAAGAGGTCACAAGGCAAAAGACAAGTAAACAATATAAAACACACACCTCGCTGTAAGCAGCCATGGCTAACTAAAAGCTATTACAACAGAAGGAAACAAACACCATTCAAAACACACGCTCCACTGTTAGCTGCTCTGGCCAGCTAGCAGGAACGAAACCAAGAACAGCGCGTGTCCTCCCCAGCCGTCCTGTCGTCGTCTCGGGTTTCGGACCGACTTCCTAGAAGAAACCATTCCCCACTCGCTGGGGCCGAGAAGCGCGACCCTCGCACGCTACGCTGTTTTAAGTCCTTCTCCTTTTGTCTGCGCATTCCCCTGCTCCCTTTCGGCGACACTCCTCAGACTTTACCACGACGCACGCTAGCTGCGGCGTGACATCGGCATTTAGTTTGTTACACTTTTTTTAAATATCGTAAAGTCGTTTGGATCCCTTGTACTTAAAAATACTTGAAAGAGCTTGTTTTTCTCTTTGATTCTTTCATACAGATCATAGGTTATCCACGGCTTTCTGATCTTACTATTTCCCTTGTGGCTTTTAAGTGGAAAGCTATTGTTATACGCAGTTATAAAAATGGAAAGAAAAATGTTGTATGCTTTGTTTGGGTATAGTTCTTTTTTCACTAAATCCCAATCACAGGCAGAAAGCTGCTCTATGAAAACCCTTATATTTTTCTGTGAGTATGACCGCGATAGAAAAACATGTGGCGGGGTATGTGGCACTTTACAAGGAAGTATGGAAAATATTGGTAAGTGGTCACTCACGGCACACATTATCGTCCCGGATTGAACTTGTTCTGGAGGAAAGCTTGTAATGCAGAGGTCAATGGTGGTTTCAGTTTCAGCTGTTATCCTTGTGGGTGAATGTATAGTGTTCGTGCATGCATAGGATTTTCTTGGAACTTGATGTAAATTGCATTGTCCAGTGAGGCATTTATATTGAAATCTCCAATAAGCACGGTTTGCATTTCAATTTGAACACTAAAATCAAGCAGCTGTTCCGTAAAATGAAAAAACTCAAACACCGATCCCGAAGGTCGCCGATATACAAGAGTGAACAATGTGCTATAACACTGTAGAGTTAAGCAATCAATGTTTCTATTTATAACACTATATTCCGGTATTGTTTTATATTGATGACTGGAGCGTACAATCATAAGGATGCCACCGCCTCGTTTTTCCTTTCGAAAAGCAGGCAGACACTCATACCCGGGGAGTAGGGGACATTCCTCATGTGATGTAAACCATGTCTCGCTAAAAGTGATCAAGTCAAAATCGCGGTTTAAATCGGACAGGAACAAAGTTAATTCATCAAACTTATGTCTTAGGCTTCTGGCATTCAGATGAAACACAGAGAACTGTTGGCGTGTCGCTAGTTTGATATTACGAAAAAATTGTGCGGCCATTTTGTTTTTTTTTCATGAAACTTATGGCATCTTTCCTTTATTCTAGTTGAGCGAGGTCATCTTGCCGGCGAACGACGATAGCAGAGTCGCCCGTTTTCTTACGAATGAGCACCTTGCCGTTTGCATGCCACACGTAGGCGTAACCAGATTTCTTAGCCCATTCTTTTGTAGCCGTTAACAGACCCAGTGTTAGTCGAGTCATGTTTTCACAGATGAACTGGTTACTGTTGTCATCATTTAGAACCTTCTTTTTTGACAGCCATACATCACGGAAGGATTGCTGCGCGAAGCGAATGATCACAGGTCGTATCTTCCCTTGCTTGGCAGGCAATCTATGTATGGCGGTAACGTCGTCATTTGTGATAGCTCGAACTTCCAGTTTCTCAGCAATCTCATTCACTTTGCTTATCAAATCTTCGCCCTGACTTTCTGCCAACCCGTGCAGCTCTAAGTTTAGACGACGACTGCGCCATTCTAAATCGTCAAGGTCCTGTCTCAGTTGGTCCACATTATTGTCCACGTTGGTGGCTTCCAACCGCTCAACTCGCTTCGTTAGCAGTTTAGTTGCTTTTTCTTGAGCCATGAGGTGGTTTTGGAAATCATCGAACTTATCAGACAACAGCTGCATTTGCGACTCGAAGGAATCGATCTTTCCGGGTAGTGACAGGAGAGCATCTAGTTTGGATTCAATCTGCACTATAGTGGCTAAAAGGCTGGAATAGCTCTTGAAATTTTCCGTAGTGCTTGTTTCTTTGGGGCCATTTCGACAAGTGTCGCATTTCCAACCTTTCTTTTGCTTTTCGCGCTTTGAACTGAACGTTTCCTCGGTTATGCCCGCACATTCGCCAAGATGAAAGATAAATCTGCACTCTGAGCATATGACAGAGGGGCTATCCGCAACTGGAACGCGGCAAACACAACACCGAGCCATAGCAACTACAGATCTCTTTCAAAGCACTCAAACGAACTTGGCAACAGCGACGACGGAGAAACAGAAAAAAGAAAATCACCCTCCACACAAAATATTTGAACACTAACCTGCACAAAAGACAGAGACGATTTCACGATGTTCGTAGTTGCCGTCGCCACTGCCAAGTGACGATCCAGCCGAGGGATCCAGCCGAGGGATCGCGACGGAACCGCTGACACTGATGGCGGCGCTGGGGCTGATGTCGGATATCCGGGCGTCACCCACGGTCACTCCTTCCTGGTCCGAGGCTCGATGCTATCACATGTGTGGCACGAGCGGTGATCGACGAGCCGTGCTCCTGCGCAGTGGGTAAACTGCACAAAAGACAGAGACGATTTCACGGTGTTCGTAGTTGCCGTCGCCACTGCCAAGTGACGATCCAGCCCAGGGATCTTGTTTTATAGCCCGCGATGGAACCGCTGACACTGATGGCGGCGCTGGGGCTGATTTCGGATATCCGGGCGTCACCCACGGTCACTCCTTCCTGGTCCGAGGCTCGATGCTATCACATGTGTGGCATGAGCGGTGATCAACGAGCCATGCTCCTGCGCAGTGGGTAAACTGCACAAAAGACAGAGACGAGTTCACGATGTTCGTAGTTGCCGTCGCCACTATGGTATATAACACAGTCGTCGGCGAAGAACCGACAGCGTATGCGTGAGTTGAAGGACAGGTCGTTCAAATAAATAAGGAAGAGAAGCGGCCCAAGGACTGAGCCCTGGGGAACTCCTGAAAGTACCGGCGCTTTTGTGGAGTGAGATTCAGATATCTGAACAAACTGATGCCGCTGTGTAAGGTAGGAATCTAACCATTCTACTACTTGCCGATTATTTAACCCCCACCTTATTTTTAACAAAAGATTGCCATGCGATACCCGGTGAAACGCTTTTTCGAAGTCAATGAAAATTAAATCTACCTGTCCATTATTGTCCAGTGACATCATAATTTCATTTGTGATATGTATAAGCTGCGTCACTGTCGACAAGCCTTGCCGAAACCCGTGCTGGCTTGCAATAAAAAAACCGCTTCCCTCTAGGAATGAACTTATGTGCTTGAAAATAAAATGTTCTAATACCTCACTGGACGTACATAACAAAGACATTGGCCTGTAATTCTTCACGCAAAGCTTGTCTCCTGATTTGTGAATGGGTATCACCTTTGCTGATTTCCAATCGTTTGGAATTTCTCCTGTACTGAGACTTTCAGTAAAAATAATGAAAAGGTGTTTAGCGCACCACTCAGCATATCTGTAGAGAAAAGCGTTAAGAATATTGTCTGCTCCAGAGGATTTTTTGTGTTCAACTGCAATAGAGCCGAAACAATACCCTCCTCGTTAATAATTAGGTCTGGCAGATTGAAATGGCTAGTTCGAGATTCGGAGACTGAGTTGCTGTTACTCAGGAATACAGAAGAAAAGTGCTCATTGAAGGCAGTCGCTAAGCAGAGGGAGCCGGTAACAACTGTACTGTTAAGGAGAAGTTTGTTAACCGGGTCGTTTTTCTGTGACAGATGCCTCCAGAACTTTTGGGGGTCAGTTTTTAGAAAATTGTGCATCTTGACATTAAACAAGTGGTACCGTGAAGATTTTATTTTTGAGCGCAGTTCAGCCCTAAGAGCCGGCAAAGCACCACCAACTTTATTGCTTCACCTTGATGAGCTCTTCACGCGACGTTTTAACTGTATGATCTCGCGTGTTATCCAGGGACACGCCATTTTCAGCTTCTTATGTTTAAGCGGCACGTACTTGTTGATACATTGATGTACCGTACTTTTGAATTCTAACCATAATTCATTCACACTTGTACGCCCATCAGTGTATATTTTAGCAAAGGATTCATACGTCAGTTCAAGCTGGTCTACAACGCTTTCATCCTGAGCATTGTTAAAGTCGCGGAACGCTTTTCCTGCGTGATAACAATTACTGGTCGCATCAATTCGCTTTTAAAGAGCACCGCTTCATGGTCTGATATTCCGGGAAAGACATCTGTCGAAAAGCCCAATTGACTAACAGGGTCTGATATAAATACCAGGTCAAGAAGAGAACTCGTATTTGCTGTAATGCACGTAGGTTTCTGAACAACCTGATTTAAGTTATAATTAAAAGCTATGCTCAGCAAAGCATCCGAGTTAGCACACAAAGTTTGATCGCACAAAGAATCCCAGTTGATGTTTGGCAAGTTAAAATCACCGCATACGATAACATGGCTATAGCGCTTTTTATGTTCATTTAAAAAGTCATGCAAGTTGTCCAGTACAGAAGTATCAGCATTCGGTGGTCGATAAATAACACCTATTAAAAGACTAAGCTGAAGAAGACGGAGAACAACCCAAACCATTTCAGTGTTGGTGTGATGCGGTATGAGAGTATAGTCGATGCCTTTCTTTATCAGAATAGCGACACCGCCCCCTCTTGAAGTGCGGTCGCGAAGAACGATTTCGTATTGATCGGATGTGATAACTGCATCATTCGGAATTGCATAATGAAGCCATGTTTCTGTTAGAACAGCGGCGTCAGGATCGTGTGTGAAGAGGAGACTTTCAAGTTCGTCGAATTTATTTACTATGCTTCTAGCATTAATATTAAGCATCGAAAAGGAATTCAAAGATAGCTGTGCTCTTAGTGCTCCTGAGCTCTGTGTGTTACTTTGTGCGGACACGGGTTTGGAAACAGACCATCACTTTGAAGCGCAGGGAACTCTTTCATTGCGGGCGTCGTCCCATCGATATAGTTTGCCGTTTATTTTAATTTTGTCAAACTTGAGCATGACTTTCTCTTCTTTCAACCTTTGCTCTTTCGCACTTTCCCAAAGCTTCTTTCGTATTGATTGAACGCGAGGGGAGAAGTCCTCGGATATACTATAGCCTGTGTTTTTGAGATTTTTACAGCTTTTGAGAATTCTCTCTTTGACCCTCCCGTCAACTAGCTTAAAGATAACTGGTCTGCATTTGTCCTCAGCTGGCTTTCCTATTCTGTGGATACGCTCAATAGCCACATCCGAAATTTTCAACCGGTTCAGAAGAACATCCTTGCAGACCGTGTTCTCAAGGTCTTGGAGCGTTTCGTCCTCGGTTTCCTTA
The DNA here is from genome assembly GCF_055824585.1 of Amblyomma mixtum. NCBI lineage: Eukaryota > Metazoa > Arthropoda > Arachnida > Ixodida > Ixodidae > Amblyomma > Amblyomma mixtum. The sequence goes on along the minus strand of NC_143018.1, from coordinate 3,379,066 downwards.
ACGCCAAACACAATTAGGTTTTTCCGCCTGCTTCTATTTTCTAGGTCGTCTACTTTCATAAGTAGACTGTCGACAGTTTTTTTCCAGTGATTCTACTTTGGAGGTGTAGTCAGTAACCGTTGAGGAAATATCGTCTAGCTTCTTTTCGATAGCAGACAGTCTGGTGTTAGTAGAGCTTGTATTTTGTTTCAGCTGTTTAAGATCTTCCATTATTGTTTGCAGCATTTCCTGTGTAGAAGGACCTGGGTTTGGTTCTACGTCACCACACATAGCAAGCACGTTAACAAAACAATGATACATTGCTGTAAGGAGCGTAACTAACGACCGTGGGCACGGCAGAAGCAGTAGGCACACATTGTCACTGCGGTAAGAGTAAACAGGCTGTTTGTCTCTTACCTGGACAAAAAACAGGAACGGACTTGTTAGCCGCATGGTTCCAACGCCTCCACCGTGCCCACTGGTCGCGAACCGGGCAGAAGCTTCTCTTTTATGTGCTGTGACTGGTGACGTAGTCGATGGTGGCGTGCGATGCACATGCAGTAGTGGTGTCCAGTTGCGCAGTCCTATCACTTTGGTCTTCGCGATGCATTCCGATGAAGAAATCACGCCGGAAACACGATGGTCGGTCCAATTTCCAGGGCTGTCGTAGTACGCCCCCTGTGATGTGGGTTCCACGTTCACGAAAAACACGGCCTGGACAAAAAACAGGAACGGATTTGTTAGCCGCATGGTTCCAACGCCTCCGCCATGCCCACTAGAAAGCTATAAAGCAGCAGAATCGTCAATTTAAATAAAAAATAGGCAAATTATGCATCCCTTAGAGGCAAGATGAGACGATGCGAAAGACTGATTCCCCATTTATGGCCAGCGAACCCACTGAAAAACGCAGTAACAACGACGAATTCAGACCGAATCGAGGGGCCCAGCTTTGAAGGGCGCCGCCATGTTTGTTGCCGCGCGAATGCAACTTGAATGGTACGGCAGAACAGCGCTGACGGACGGGACGGAAGAACAACAGACAGACACATGCGCTTAACTAGCAACCAATTTGTTCATTGCGAAAGAGGGGGCAACATAAAGCATTTAAGGGAAGAAAATGCGATGCAATCATGACATGACATACATTCGGGATATCATCCCTGATTAAAAAAAGTGATCTGGGGGAACAGAGCCACCAATGGTTGGCTTACACATGAGTTGCCTAATGCGTGAATGTGAAAAGGCTCCGATATCAGGCGCGAGGTGTGATCTCTATACCTGGCGATGACAGTGTTTTGGCTCAGAAACGCCTCACATTCATTGCAATCTGCGGAATGAATGACCAGGTTATTTCGGCGTGACTTGTTTTCATTGTCTTTAGCGTTAGCGTTCGCATTGACACCACAACAAGAGTTCACAAATTTGTTTCGGTGTTTCTTCTGACAGGCCTTCTTTCTACTTCCTGGTTCACTCTCTCTTGCACAGGCCTCCCAACTTGTTCCTCGGAGAGAAAATGAGCTTCAAGCCGGCTTTGTTCACAATATTTTTCAGGTTGTGCGATACTTGCTGAACATACGGAATACATGTTACGTGCTTATTGTCCAGTTTGCGCGTCTCCTTCTGAATTCTGCATTCTTTTAGTATCGACTCTGCTATTCTAGATAAGATCTTCGTCGGATAGCCTGCAGCGGTAAGCCTAGTATCCTTTGCGTCAAAGCTGGTTTGGGTTTTATGCGCACATGGTCTAAACAGAGCAGATTTCTTGCATGTTTTCGCTATCCCGCGCTTAACTATCTTAGAGTGGGCCGACCGGAAGGGGAGCAGGCTCTTCCAGGGAGCGCAACTTCCTACTCGGCGTCCTAGTGGCCGAAGGTAATTGGCTGAATTTTTCGGGCGGCAGAAATCGGTCCTGTACTGATCGGCGCTCCTGTATATAAGGAATCAGTTAAAGGTTTGGGCGCCTAACTATTTTCTTAATTGAATAAGGGCGTTTGCGTAAAGCTTGTGAAGGAACCCGCAAACGCAGACGCGCGACATGGATTCCTCACTTGAGGAGAGGCGAGGAGAAGAAACCTTTCAGAGTAGGGTGGCATCCTCCATCGAACACTCGCGCAACGGTATCATCACGTAAGGTTAGGAAGACTTCGAAGGAAAAGAAGCTTTCTGCCTGCCGCGATGGCTCAGTGGTTATGGTGCTCGGCTGCTGAACCGAAAGACGCGGGTTTTATCCCGGCACCGATGGTTGAAATTCTATGGAAGAAAAATTCTAGAGGCCCGTGTACTGTGTGATGTGAGCGCATGGTGAAGAACACCACGTGGTCGCAATATCCGGAGCCCTTCCATACGGCCTCTCTCATAGCCTGAGTCGCTTTGGGATGTCAAACCCCATAAACTAACCAAACCAAAGGAAGCTTTCTGAGTTTGGGCCTAAGGGGCCTCTGCTCTGTTCGAAGTGGCCTGTGCTCTGTGTACTATGACACAGAATCAGAAAATGTAGGCCACCGTGAACTACGCAAATTCACTGCTTGCCCTTCTTTTCTTTTCGTGGGACGGCTCAGTAAAAGCTCCCTCTGAATTGGCTCTGTATGGCCTGCCCATCACTTGTCACAAATCACTGCGCATGCTTGCCATGTTACGACAGAATGTGTGCTGAGGCACTTTCAAAACGACGTACTCATTTCGACTACTCATTTCGAGACGGTGGTGGTGGTGGTGTAAAACATTTATTTATACTATGTACAACAGAGGTATTGCTTGGAGCGTACCTGAAGGGCCCGGTCCTCACAATCACTAGGAGGATCCCTAGTCCGCGACCCCTGTGGCCTTTGCGACGCCCCGGGCTCTTGTCACCAGGGCCCGTTGGTCCTGGAGAGTTGAGCAGCCGAGCAGGGCCGCCTCCCAGTCCACTCGGGTGGGGTGGGGTGGGGGTGGGTAGGAAAACAGGATTGGCAGGGCATGCCCACATAATGTGATACGTGTCCGCAAACACTTCCCCACAGTGTGGACACTCGCCTGAAAAGGCCGAATTGAAATGTTTAAGCACTGCCGGGCACAGTACCGCGTTTGTGCAGAGGCGAGGAAGGCAAGAGCGGTTCTGGCAGCCGTGGCTACCACTTCTGCTAAGGACCATTTGGGCTCCTGGCCACCAGGGCTTACGAGGTAATGAGGCCGCTGACGCGGCTGCCCGAGCGCTTACTCACCGCGCTCCTCATCCCAGCTCTTCTGGCTCGGAGACTAACCAGCCGCTGCTGCGATTGAAGCAAATTATAACGCATTATAGCGGCATCCACCGCCTTTTCCCGGCCCCTGCAAAGGGGCTGAGTAAGACGGAGGAGCGAACTTTAAGGCGCCTGCAGACAGGTACTCTACTCTGTCCTGCAATCTTAAAGCACTACGACCCTAACACGGATGGGCGATGCCTACACTGTGGGGAGACCTGTGATATCTTCCACATGGTGTGGGCATGTACTCAAAATCCCCACCTCCCCCCTTCCCCTACCCCTTCCAGAGAGGCATGGGAGACTGCACTCCTCAACTGCTCCTCGCTTGAATCCCAAAGGGCTCTGGTGAAACGGGCGAGAGACGGGGCATTGTCATGCGGTGTCCCGGACTAGGGACGCCGACCATGTAGCGGGGCCACTCTGTAGCTCCCAAACTCTATTTCAGTAATTAAAAGTTTTCACCACCACCACTTCTGCTAAATCGCTGTCTTCACTTGTTGCAGGCATGTGATAAAAAGCGGTCGTCTGCAGCAGCCCGATCATCAGGAGCTATGCGCAAGCGCATCGGACACCATCGCAACGGAAGGCGTCATTGTGCTACGGCAGTTCAGCGACTAGGGGCGTCATCTTCGCCAATATAAAGGGACTCAGCGCCAGTCAAGGGACATTCAGAGCGGTTCCAGCAGCCGTGGCTACCACGTCTGCTAAATCGCTGTCTTCACTTGTTGCAGGCATGTGATATAAAGCGGTCGTCTGCAGCAGCCCGATCATCAGGAGCTATGCGCATGCGCATCGGACACCATCGCAACGGAAGGCGTCATTGTGCTACGGCTGTTCAGCTACTGGGGGCGTCATATTCGCCAATATAAAGGGACTCAGCGCCAGTCAAGGGACATTCAGAGCGGTTCCAGCAGCCGTGGCTACCACGTCTGCTAAATCGCTGTCTTCACTTGTTGCAGGCATGTGATAAAAAGCGGTCGTCTGCAGCAGCCCGATCATCAGGAGCTATGCGCATGCGCATCGGACACCATCGCAACGGAAGGCGTCATTGTGCTACGGCAGTTCAGCTACTGGGGGCGTCATATTCGCCAATATAAAGGGACTCAGCGCCAGTCAAGGGACATTCAGAGCGGTTCCGGCAGCCGTGGATACCACTTCTGCTAAATCGCTGTCTTCACTTGTTGCAGGCATGTGATAAAAAGCGGTCGTCTGCAGCAGCCCGATCATCAGGAGCTATGCGCATGCGCATCGGACACCATCGCAACGGAAGGCGTCATTGTGCTACGGCTGTTCAGCTACTGGGGGCGTCATATTCGCCAATATAAAGGGACTCAGCGCCAGTCAAGGGACATTCAGAGCGGTTCCAGCAGCCGTGGCTACCACGTCTGCTAAATCGCTGTCTTCACTTGTTGCAGGCATGTGATAAAAAGCGGTCGTCTGCAGCAGCCCGATCATCAGGAGCTATGCGCATGCGCATCGGACACCATCGCAACGGAAGGCGTCATTGTGCTACGGCAGTTCAGCTACTGGGGGCGTCATATTCGCCAATATAAAGGGACTCAGCGCCAGTCAAGGGACATTCAGAGCGGTTCCGGCAGCCGTGGATACCACGTCTGCTAAATCGCTGTCTTCACTTGTTGCAGGCATGTGATAAAAAGCGGTCGTCTGCAGCAGCCCGATCATCAGGAGCTATGCGCATGCGCATCGGACACCATCGCAACGGAAGGCGTCATTGTGCTACGGCAGTTCAGCTACTGGGGGCGTCATATTCGCCAATATAAAGGGACTCAGCGCCAGTCAAGGGACATTCAGAGCGGTTCCTGCAGCCGTGGATACCACTTCTGCTAAATCGCTGTCTTCACTTGTTGCAGGCATGTGATAAAAAGCGGTCGTCTGCAGCAGCCCGATCATCAGGAGCTATGCGCATGCGCATCGGACACCATCGCAACGGAAGGCGTCATTGTGCTACGGCTGTTCAGCTACTGGGGGCGTCATATTAGCCAATATAAAGAGACTCAGCGCCAGTCAAGGGACATTCAGAGCGGTTCCGGCAGCCGTGGATACCACTTCTGCTAAATCGCTGTCTTCACTTGTTGCAGGCATGTGATAAAAAGCGGTCGTCTGCAGCAGCCCGATCATCAGGAGCTATGCGCATGCGCATCGGACACCATCGCAACGGAAGGCGTCATTGTGCTACGGCAGTTCAGCGACTGGGGGCGTCATCTTCGCCAACATAAAGGGACTCAGCGCCAGTCAAGGGACATTCAGAGCGGTTCCGGCAGCCGTGGCTACCATGCTAAATCACTGTCTTCACTTGTTGCAGGTGGGCGCACAAATCTATTATCTGTTATGTTTCTGTGGCTGCCGGGCTGCTCTGAAATTCCAAGTGTTATCGTCCTTGTTTGAATTGGCCGTGAGATATACACCCTGTCATAATGGAAGGCAAAAGTGATCATTTAGCCGAATTTGCAAACACTTTCGCTGAAAAAACACCTAACAGTGTAAAAGAAATAGTCAGAGTTCTAACAGATATGACTTCTAAGTTCGTGGAAGTCATGGCTGAACTAAAGGATGAAATAAAACAGTTGCAGTCATCAAATACTGCCATTCAGGTGGAACTTACCTCGGTCAGAACTGGAATGGACTTATGAATGAAAACTTCGAAGAACTCAAAACTGAAGTTCAGACTCTCCGTAAAGAACTTGACGATGCAAAAAAACTGGGCCTTGAGTGTCAGAAAGAGAACCGGATTCTAAGTAAGGAACTCGCTGAAACCAAGAAGCAACTAATTGAACTAAAGCAGTACAGTAGGAAAAACAACCTCGAACTGAAGGGCATACCTGTTGCTGAAAGTGAGGACCTCGACAAGGTTGTTGAAACAGTCGCTTCATGCTTGTCTACAGAACTGCCCGGCCATGCATAGAGGTTGCACATCGTGTAGCTACTAAGGCTAAAGGACCACCAAATGTGATTGTACGGTTTGCCTCACGGACGAACCGAGACAAATTCCTTGCTGCTGCAAAAAAGACACGACTAAACGTATCAATGCTTGGGTTTGAAGGATCTGATCCTATATTCGTCAATGAACACTTGTGCGCAGAAAATAAGATGCTGTTGGGGAAAGCAATCCAAACCAAACGCGATGTCGGCTGGAAGTTTGCCTGGGTGTCTGAAGGTAAAATATTGATGAGGAAAGCAGAAAAAACGAAGGTGGTTCATGTGACCTGCGAAGCAGATCTAGAAAGAATAACCCGGGCCCATGGGTCACAAGCACAAAGCGATAATAACCCTGACTTGAGCTCGTAATGGCTTCTAAAACAAACGTATCCATATTTCATAGTAATGTTCGCAGTCTGAACAAAAACCTGAACCCCCTACTTTCGTTTATCGTTGAACAGGGGGAGTCTTCTGAAATCACAGCGACCACGGAAACGTGGCTGAAAAAGAACGAAAACATAACAATTCCTGGTTACACGACATTATCACAGCCACGGTACTCGCAGTTTCGTGGTGGCGGTGTGGCGATTTTTGTTTCAGATAGCCTGCACTACACTATCTTATCATCAGTTTCATCTTGTTCGCCCGAACTTGAAGCACTATTTCTGAAAATTGAATGGGGACTAGTAGTGGACGTAGTTTACCGACCCCCCAGCTCAAGTCTTACCATGTTTTTTTGACAAATTGGAAATAATCTTGTCATCTTTAGCCAAGAACTACAAAAATCAAGTTATAATCGTTGGAGACGTTAATATTGACACACTTTCTAGGAACACTATGGATTATACATATCTACTTCAGTCATACAACTTTCGCAATGTGATTAATTCTCCAACGCGCATAACCACTGTTTCGGCAACATCTATCGATCATGCACTGACAAATATTGACATAGGCGCATACGCAGGCGTACATCAAACCCAAATTTCGGATCACTTGCCGATTTTCGTTAACGTAGACACACCTCCTGCAATAAAAGAGAATAAATCGAGAACTGACACAAAGCTAGATTATGAATCATTCCGCAAACAGTTGTTATTGCTCAATACTGACCTAATCTATCGTGAAGATGTTAATATTGAGTTCTCTAACCTGATTACCACCATTGTGGGTCTAATAAAAAACAGCAGCTGAAGTACAACAGCCTCGTGGCGTTACAAGCCAATTTGTCCGTGGATGACAGAAGTAATTTTGAACGAGTTAAAGAAGCTCTATTGGTATCACAAATGGCTACATCATAGAAGTAACCAGTACTACTTGTACCAGTTCAAATGCGCACGTAATAAATCCGTGTCCTTAATGAGAGCCCGCAAAAGGTATATTTTGCACGCCGAATTAAAGCCGCCACTGGGAATTCAAAGGAAATGTGGCAAATGGTAAATGAGGTGACACATAACTTTAAAAAACGTTCCATACTTCCCTCTGATGTGACTGAGCAGACAGTTGAAGACTTTAATCCATTTTTCACCAAGGTTGGCCCTGATCTAGCATCGAAACTTCCTGATATAAGTACTAGCAGTGATCTCCCGCGGCCAGTTGTAAATTCTTTCGTTCTGAACGAAGTTTAATTAACTGAAGTGATGTGTGTTGTTATGGATTTAGTAACAAACAAGGTGGCAGGCTACGATGGCATTCCTGTGAAGCTAATTAAAGAAAATATTGATGTTCTAGGACCTATATTATGCCATTTATTCAACCATTCAATACTCAACAGCACATACCCATCATCCCTAAAGGTAGCACGTGTTACTCCTGTATTCAAGGACGGCGACTCCTCTGACCCTTCCAGTTACAGACCTATGTCTGTACTTAGTGTTATTAATACCATTTTCGAAAAAATTCTTTACAAACGTATTCATCAGTTTCTTGAGAAATATAACATTATATGCCCAGAGCAGCACGGATTCCGCCCACAGCACTCCACCAGCTCAGCAGTCATCACTCTTACCCAGGCAATTAATGATGCTTTACACAATAACAGACCCGCGGCAGTTATCTTTCTGGACATTAAAAAAGCCTTCGACACAGTTAACCATGACATTATGGTAAATAAACTAAAAATATATGGATTTCGCGATAAGGTGCTTGACTTTTTCTCTAGCTACCTCACAAACCGCCAACAAATTGTTTCAATGAAATCTTTATCGTCATGCATTCAGCGCCTACACACAGGGGTTCCACAGGGGTCTACTCTTGGTCCGCTGCTCTTTTTACTGTACGTAAATGTTCTTCCCAAGGTATTAACTTCATCCAAAGCCATCATGTATGCTGATGACACTGCCATTGTAGTTACTGTTCATCATACGGTCGAACTTGAAAGCATAGCAAATACAGAACTGGAAAAAATCTCTGACTGGTTTCTCACAAATTAACAATCAATGCCAAGAAAACTAAATACATACTGTTCCACTCAAAGAAAAAATCAATTCTTTCAACTGATATTACATTAACTATTAGCCAGACCCAGCTTGAGTCAACACATACTTTTACTTACCTTGGAGTCACACTGGATAAACATTTGCACTGGCAACATCATATTGAGGCGACTTGCACTAAGATTGCATCCGGTTGTTATGCTCTTCTCCAGACGCGCGAATACTTATTGCGCAGGATATCAATATCCTGCGCGTCCTATACTTCACATTAATACATACCTTTCCTATTGCATCGAGCCGTGGGGCTGGACGTATAGTACATACCTAGGGCCTATAAAAAATTTACAAAAGCGAGAACGTAGAATAATTTCATTTTCTAGTTACACTGTACGCAGTAAGGCACTATTTACTAAACTACGCTTATTACCACTCAATTTACTTCGTGAGAAAAGAACTGCGGAATGTGTCCATCAAATAGTAACAAACAACCTCCAGTTTGTTATATCAATATTTAACATCCCGCCACTTCCAACACGGAGCCGCACGTACGGAAATTTTAACTTACCAGTGAAAAGAAATGTATATGGAGAGCGTCTCCTAGAGTTTACGGGCGTAAAAATTTGGAATAATCTACCGCATCACCTAAAGACTGCCTACAACTTCTCCATTGGAATAAAAAAAATATTACCTTAAAAAGAATGACACACTTTGAGTTCACACTTTCATTTTTTACAAGTCGTCTTAGATATTTGCCTGATATTATTTGCATGTAGCCGAATCCTGATACCTTTATTTATTTATAGATTTATACATTTGCGTCTATTCTAAAAATGTTTTGGGATTAAAAAGCGTGCACTGAAATCATTTTATCCTCTTCTCGTGTGTTCTACCCTTGTGATGCTTTGTAAATATTTAACAGCTATTTTCCCCTAGCTTTTTGTGATGCCTTAATTTTTGTGTAAGTTCTACGCGTTTTGTTTGATCTGTAAGATTTTAGTTTATATAATCTGTAATATATGTGTTTCTTTTGTTGATGCTCTTACAAGTGTTAAGAGTGATCTATAGCCTTCTTTATACTAACAGTCTTTATTTATAGTATGTTGTTACCTGCATGCTTGTATACTTTTTTTCTATTGCACCCGTTACTAGCCGTTGGCTATGGGTCCGGACAGTGTTTGCGTACATTTATAAAGCAACAAAGACCAATAAATAAATAAATAAATAAATGAACGCTCCTCTGCCTTCTTGAGGCCTTTACAGGGGGTGGGTATCGGCCGTGAGCGGTTTGATACAGGAGAGAGATCTCCAAAAAGTAATAGCCGGATTGTAATCAGTAGCCGATCAGGCGAAGTGAGAGGCGATGCCCGGTGGTTAAGCGTGCAGGCGGTAGCGTCCGCTACCTTATTTCCCTCTATTCCCGCATGTGCTGGGGCCCAGATGATAGTGCGCTGGGTTGGGAAAGCCCGGTACACACATCTGTGTAAAATTTGGATGCACGATCTGGAATTTGTCCCTGTTCAAAATTGCGGCAAGCTCCCCTTGAGTCGGTGATAAGACTCGGGACGCTGGATCCGCGGCTGCAAGTGCGAGAGACTCTTCCTCCGCGAATGTAATGTTGGGGGCACGGAAGGTGAGGCCCTGAACTGGGTTGTTTTGGTGGACAACGGCAGCCGTGTACCAACCCCCATGGTGTGGACCGGCCGCGTCCGTGTATAATACCCCTGGTCGAGCACCAGACTGCTCGGAAATGGCCACCGCTCGCGAGAGGCGGCGGCCATCATGGGCATTCTTTGTCATGTTATTGGGGAGGGAGCGAACCTGCAGGGCGAAGTGCCAGGCTTTGGGCATGGATGTCCGCTTCTTCTCTTGGGTTGTGTAATTGATGAGGAGGCAGGTCAAAAGGCGGCTACCCGCACGTGTTTTGCTTAACCGCAAGTATTGATTGTTGAGATGAGCCTCGCGCAGCTCCTCAAAGGTGTTCGTCATCCCCAGGCCGAGGAGATGTTGGTTGGATGCTGCAATTGGAAGGTCGAGAGCTCTCTTATAGAGTTTGCGGAGAATCGCTTCGAGAGCGTTCTCATCGCATTTGCACAGGTGGAGGTACGGTGCCGAATACAGGATTCGGCTGGTTACGAATGCATTGACCAGCCGCAGGGCGTCTTTTCATCGCAACCCCCCTCGTTTGTTTGATACCCGGCGAACCATACGGCCCACCTGATCCCCCACCTGGCGGAGCTTCTTCAGCGTGGTGTCAATCATGCGGTTCCTTTGTATGTAGGACCCCTTACTCTGATTTCATCGTGTTCAGGTATCGGGCCACTAAGCAGGGAGAGGGCAATTTTGGTTGTGCTCCTTAGATTGAGACGTATGTGCACGAATTCCGATTTGCTCGGGGAGCATTCAAGGCCGCAGCGGTGTGCATAATCGTCCACAATAGTCGCCGATTGCTACAGGTTGGCCTCGATTTCTGCAACCGAACCGTGTGTTGCCCAGAGGGTGATGTCGTCCGCGTACAGGGCATGCTGCACACCCGGGACCTCACCAAGAAGGGCAGGGAGCTTCATCAGGCCAGATTGAAGAGAAGAGGCTAGAGGACTGCTCCCTGTAGAGTCCCTCGCGTACCAAGTTTGTACGGGCCATGTTCACTGTCTTAGAGTCGGATATATGATTGCCGATCTGTGAGGAATTGCTTAATGTATTGGAATGTGTTGTGCCCACAGTTCACTTGGGACAGGTGGGAGAGGATGATATTTCATTTCATTTATTTCATTTATTTGTCCCTTAAAGGACCGAAGGCATTACATAAGGGGGGGGGGGGGCGTACATACAGGTTGGAGGGTAGTAGCAGAGAACAAAAAAAAGAAAGGGGGAAAAATACACGGGGTACAAAAAGAGTACAATAATATACAAACTAAAAGCAAGAAATAAACATACAAAAAGAAAACAAGGAACAGTTGGCACTTCGGTGTCGCAGTATGAATATGTTTATACTGCGACATCGAAGTATGAGTATGAATATGTTTATCATGCGTCACATTGTCGAAAGCACCCCGGAAGTCCAATTGGAGGACCACCTTGTCGTCGATAGGGTGCTCGACGGGATCAAGAATCTCTCTATGAAGTTGCAGCAGCACATCTTGTGTGGACCGTTGTGAGCGGAACTCGTACATGGTGTCTGCAAAGGCGTTGTGCGTTTCTAGGTAGGTGGATAGTCTGCCACGGGCTATTGCCTCTATCAACTTCCCTACACAAGTGAAATGTGGGCCGGAGGTTGTCGGTGTTGAGAGGTTTGCCTGGTTTGGGTATGAATGTGGCGAGAGCCGTCTTCCAATCCACTGGGAGAGGCGTACCTCCATGCGAATCCTGTCCTGTGTATACAGATATTTTTCTTGGAGCGCGTCAGCCAGTTTGGCTGTGTCTCCATTGAAGGTGTGAATTGCTCGTTGAAGATGTTTCTGTGCTTCGGTACGGGTTTGGTTCGGATCAATGGGGGCGTGGAAAAGGCGCCACGCGCTCCGGTTCGACATTTCTCGAGCAGGGCTGTTGCATCGGTCCACCCAATTCGAGTCGGCGAGTTGGGCCGCATACTTTGCCGCTTGTTGGGTCAGTTCCGCGATGCGGATTTTGAGGTGCCGATTATGCTTCTGCCGGCGAAATCGGCGGACGAGGCTATGCCGGGCCTCCCAGAGGTGAAGGAGGTGATTCTCCACCGCCGGGTTCACCTCTGAGAGCTGAACGTGCTCTTCGGTATCTTTGAGTTGGCAGATGAGGTGTTGTGACCAGGTAGTGTAACCTTAATCCGCTATAGGGATAGGGTGAGTGTATTTGGATCTGAATTTGGTCCAGCTATGAAGGGTTGCTTTAGTGTGGGGTCTTGTAAGGGACTTGGTGCGGATTATGGTCTCAAGAATGCAGTGGTCGCTACCCAGTGTTTTCTCGGTTTTGTGCGATACTGCATATCAAATATTTTTGGTAAAGATGAGATATTTACACGTGTCGCGTGCCACGGAGTTCCCAGTGCGAGTGGGTTGTGCAGGGTCCGTGTGAAGATCATTATTAGAAACAGCGCACGTAACACGGACAAAAGGGGGGAGAATCGACAACACAAGCGCTGTTCCCCCCCCCCTTTTGTCCGTGTTTTGTGCGCTGTTGTGAATAATGAACAAGTACCAACTCCCCCAACTTTCTTCACTCGTCCGTGTGAAGACTAAGGCCCAACGTTGAGGCAAGTTCCGCCAGCTTGCGTCATCGTTTTTCTTCACGTGTGTATCCCCATAAGGGGCTGGGGGCATTAAAGTCCCTAACGATTATAAGGGGGCCCCTGCTCACCACCTTTAACGCCCGACTGAGTAAGTCTGCAAATGTGACGTTTGGAAGTTTGGGAGAGCTGTAAACGTTGAGTACGTGTCCGGGGGGGGGGGGGGGGGGGGGTCCTGTTTGCGTAGTAGAATGATCGTCACCATCACGTACGAGAAAATTGCCTTGTATTCCAGGTCTACCGGGAAGGCCGTATAATCTTTATGTATGCAGAGGCAGCTCTGCGCATCCTGCTGATAAACTGAGTAATTTGTGAGGGTGGCTGCGTCCCCCGGCTCTTGGAGGGCCACTACAGCAGGAGGACTGGGGAACGTTGTCAGGAAAAGACGTAGGTCGGCTCGTTTAGTACGGGCCTTGAAACCTGTGCAGTTCCACTGTATAATTTGGACAAGGGAGAATTGCTGCGTGAGTACCATCGTGGCTTATGAGTGTCCGCCATGTTTATGAGGAGAATTTATGCTTACTAGGAAGGGGCCCGCCTCTGAGCCGGGTGCCCCAATGACAGCAGGTTGCGTCACGCTGGGCAGGTTGAGGGCGGGCTTCTGTTTCCATGTGTGACTTTTGGTCTACCAGCCTTAATATTAGGGCTCATTATACGCTTGAGTGGGCCGGAACGCCTGGTAGTTAGAGTCTGCTTCGTCACGTGTGCGGCAATAATGGTCGGAATTTTCTCTAGAGCCCCCTTGATGGTGGCTGAGATTTTTATTTCTAAGGCGGAGAATGCGGAGTTCATCTGGGCCACCAGTGCGCTAACCCTCGCCTCAAGCGCAGACTGCGCGGTTGCAGTCTGCGCGTTCGCCAGTGTGTCGCTATCTATCTCCTCGACCGCGGGGGGACTGGGCCTCTGGGCAAAAAAAATTTGGCGCGCCTCAGTCAGTGCAAGACGCTTCAGTAGGTTAGCGACTTCCTCTTTGAGGGCGGAAATTTGGGAATGCTCGGCTGTTTTTGTTGGCGGTTTGGAAGGGGGGGGATGAGGAGGGGCTGCCCTGCCTTTGCTGCTCACCTGGAATCCCTCGATGACGGCTTGCGGCCACGTCCGCGAAGAACCTGGCGGGGGAGCACCCGTTCGTTTCTGCACGTTGGCTTCGGGTGGCGGTGGTATTGTCTCCGGCTTGCCGGTAGACAGACCGCCTGGCTTGCTCGGGGGCTGGTTGGCTCCCTTTTCCTTGGTTTGGCGGGGCCGCCGTTTCCGGTGTTTACAGCGGCCCTTCTTGTGTCGGTCCCTCCTCCGGGCGCAGGGGCTGGGGGGTTCGATACTTTGCAACGCACCCGCGGGCCCCTGTGGTATGGGCTCCGCCGCACGGAGAGCAGTTTGGAACACACTCATGAGGGACCCGCACCCCCTCAACGAGCTGGGCTTGTTGGCCGCACACTCCACATGTGTCCGGTCTTGGGCAGGGGCAAGTGTCCATGCGGTGACCGACCACACTGCAGTGACCGCAGGCCGGGATGGTGCGTTGGTACTCACGGACTTGAATGAGCATGGACTCGTGATGTACGTTTCGCGGCTTCTGCTTCCCGGAAAATGTTATTCGCACTTTTTTTACGTGCCAAATTTGCGTATCTCCAGAATTTTGCCATGGCGCCCCTGGAGACTTGAGCGGAGGGATTCCGCAGTATCTGTATTTCGTACGGTTACCACGCCGTAACAGACGTTACCGCCGTCTTGCCTCAGGGGGCCCATAAGTGAGACTGTCTTATTCTGCAGATTTATCTCGAAGTCCCCGATAATTTTGTCTGCAATTTCGGCTTTTGTAGTGTAAATAATAATTAAGCTCTGATCGCGTACCGGCAAAACTGTGAAGAATTGCGAGGAGTCCGGTCCAAGGTAGGCTATGAACGCCCGTCCGTATCCGTTCTCCTCAAATACGTCGTTCAATGATACTCGAGTTCGCGGCTTGAGGACTACCACGAAGTCTTCGGATGTCGGTTTGGGTAATGGCTGCGGCCTACACGTCGTAAGGTGCCGGCCCGCTGTGCGTTGAGCGGACGCCGGCGAGTTGTCGGAGCTGGCGCCGGCGGCGGGACCGGCACGAGGGCCGCGTCGACGGACGCCGCATTTAGGGCATGGCCCTGCGCTCGGCGAGCAACCGCGGCAGCGAGCGCGGCGCTCTTGAAGCTTGCTGCTGTCTTCTCACCCACGTTCTGGGGATGAACGGTGGTCCACGTCATCGCTACCGGGTCATATCCCTGGCTGGTGGCTTGTTGGAAGGCCATATTATCGCAGAGCAGCGGCTCCGCCACGCCGGGTGTTGGCGCCGCTGTTAGGCCTAGCGGCGCAGCCCTGCGTGGTCGAAACTTTGCTTTGCCAGGATTTGTAAAAGGGTATCTCACCTCTGAAAAAAAGATATCCACTGATCTCCTGTGACTACCGGCGCACGGTGGTGCAGGTCTTGTTGGCCCGGGGTGGAAAAAATCCGCGGCTCCAGCCGAGAATCGGCAGAGCCGATGCGCACCTGCTGAGCGCTCGGCGCGAGTCCGAGAACGAGCCGCAGCTACACTGACCTTGTTTCAATTTGTTGAAATGAACATGACGACACAGAGGGCGAATTTGAAACGGGACCAACTTTACTTCGACTAGTAACCATGGAACAAATTAAAGGGATCGTATAGTGATGCTTCAGTGAGGTGGGAATGAGTTTAGTTAATTGCTTAATTAACCAATTAACCTAAATAACCTTTTTATTCAGACCATAAAATAACTAAAACCGAGTGGTGGTGGTGGTGGTGAAAACATTTATTAAGAATGAACAGGAGGTATGTTTAGATCAGCCCGGAAGGGACCGATCCTTACAAACACTACGTGGAGGTCCCTAGTATGGGACCCCAGTGGCGGTGGCCGCCACCCGGGCGCCCCCGACTAAGGCTTGTTGGGCCTGTAAGTCGTGGCAGCCGAGCAGGGTCGCCTCCCAGTCCTCCCGGGTTGGGTTGGGGATGGGGGAATGGCTGGGTTGGAGGGGCAGGCCCACACCATGTGATAGGTTTTCGAACACACTGCACTACAATGCGGGCAGCTGCCGCTAAAGTAGGGGTCAAAATGTTTTAACGCTGCCGGGCACAGCAATGTATTGGTGAGAAGGCGGAGAAGGAGCCGTTCATCCGCCTTCTTCAGGCCTTTACATGGGCTAGGGTAAAGGCGATGACAATTTTGATAATACGTTGTAATATCTTTGAATGTATATATATATAGACCGGATTAAAATCGGGTTCCTGGTCGGATGGGGAGGAGAAAACAGCCGGTGAGAGAGCGCGCGGGCGGCTGCGTCTGCTGCCTCGTTTCCTGCCAACTCATGATGAGCAGGGGCCCATATAAGGTAACGGTGTGCGGGGTCCGTATCCCGTATGCAATTTTGGTAGATTCGATAGGCTCGGAAGGGAGTGCAGCCTTGTTCGACGTTCCGACAGGCCCCTCGCGATTCGGTAATTATGTATTTTGAATCGAGTAGGTAATTGGTCGAGATGGGGAATCGAACCACGGTCTCCGGAGCGCGAGATGACCACGCTAACCCCTCCGTCATGCCAGCTCGATGGTTTGGAGTGAACAAAGGCGCGTCAAGTGAATACGGTGTCTTCGTTCACTCCCATCTTCCTCCCTTCCCGTTACAGCCAGGTTCAGGTGTGCACCGAGATATTTATTTATTTATTTAGTAAGGAACCCACAGCGCCATGGCATTACAGTGGGGGGGGCAATGTACAAAAAAGAAGCACACATGACACCTCCGCTCGCAGGCAGAGTTACAAGCATAAAGCGTTCGCCATGTACATCTCACTTCAAAAGAACACATCACAATCGCATCACATCATTAAAGAACGAAAGAACGCATCATTTGATGTCACACTCACAACATCGCTCGGTAGTCTGTTCCGTTCTCTAATGGTTTTCGGAAAAAAAGACATTTTAAACAATTCCGTTTTTGCCGCGAATTCGCGGACTTTAAAAACATGGTCAACACGGTTGGACCTATAAAAAGGCTCCTGCACATACCTTTCGCGTTCAACCCGAACAGTTGAATAATAAACAGCTTGAAGTAGCTTCAGACGCCGCTTCTTTCGGCGCGTGTTAAGCAATTCCCAGTTGAGTGCATCCTTCGTACGCGATGCACTGTAACGAGCCCCGCGTGTGTCAGACACGAAACGATAGGCAATGTTCTGCACCCTCTCCAACTTATCTTTATCTCTAGCAGTAGGCGGGTCCCAGACAGTGCACGCGTAGTCCAGAACCAACCTGACATAAGTCTTGAATAAAATGTCACGACATGACAGTGAAAAAATGCTTGCATTTCGGCGAAGAAATCCCAAGTTTCTGCATGCTTTAGCAGAGATATAATCGACGTGACGGCGCCAGCTCAAATCAGGAGTAAAATAAACGCCTAGATATTTAAATTCGAATACCTGTTCTAACATTGTGTTCCTAATAACATATGAATACACATCAGGGTTTTTCTTTCTTGTAAACTTCATATGGACAGATACAGATGGGAGACAGATACATTACCTTTCCCCAAAAACCAATTTACCGGCCAGCAAGGCGTAGAGCCGAACGTGCGATGGTGTTCTGTGGACTCCCTTGCAGCGTTGCAAGACGCTGTCGCGTTCCACTCCTCCGACACCTTATTGACCCCACACGCAACAAATCAGCAACACAGCACTACGTGACACGCTCACATGAACACATTGACGATCCCGACACCCTTATAGACACACTTCAAACCATGTACACATCTCCAGGCGGCCCCACACCTCTATCACACTACACAGGACAAGCAAATCCCACACTCGACACCGACATCACGGAGACGGAAGTCAGAGCGGCCCTCCTGATTCTCCGCGCCAACTCCGCACCTGGTGCAGACCAAATCACAAACTCTATGCTCCGTAATCTGCATGACCAATCGATCACCCGCATTACGAAATACTTCAACCAGTGCTGGAGGGAGATTAACCTCCCGCAGTCCTGGCGCCACGCGAAGGTAATATGCATACCTAAACCCAACAAACCATTTACACTTCAAAACCTTCGCCCGATTTCGCTAACCTCATGCTTCGGGAAGCTCCTCGAGCATGTTGTGTTAGCGAGACTCACAAGTCTCATGGCAGACAACAATCCTTACCCGCCTAGCATGGTGGGATTTCGCCCCCACCTATCCGCACAAGACGCAATGCTGCAACTCACACACGAAATTTTCGACCCGCTTCTTCCAGGTCACACCAAGGCAGTCTTAGCTTTGGATCTCTCCAAAGCTTTTGATCGCATTTAACATCAGGCGATCATGACTGCTCTGTCCCCATTGAATGTGGGTGTGCGCACGTACGCCTACATTCAAGCATTCCTGACTGACCGCACGGCTGAGATACACTTCGGCCCTCTGTCTTCCCCCTCCTACACACTTCAGAGTATCGGAATCCCTCAAGGGTCCGTTCTTTCCCCCTTTCTTTTTAACATTATCCTCATACCCCTCACCCAAAAATTGGCAACTATTCCCTACCTCAAGCACACTCTTTCTGCCGACGATATCACCCTGTGGACCACCCACGGCAGTGACGGCGACATAGAGAACACCTTAACGAAAGCAGCCACCCTCACCCAAAATTACGCACAGACCATTGGTCTGTCTTGCTCCCCAGAGAAGTCTGAACTGCTCCTCATCCGGCCTAAGAACCACCGCTGTCCCCGCTCGCCCATTGCCATTGAATTGAATGGTTACCCAGTACCTGAGGTTGGCACCCTCCGTGTATTGGGCCTGCACATCCAGAACGATGGCAAAATCACCACTACCCTCAAGAAGCTCAAGCAGGTTGCAGGCGTGATATCGCACCTCATCCGCAGGGTTTCGGGACATCATAGAGGCATAAAGGAGCGCGACATATGTCGCCTCATTCATGCCTTTGTCCTCACCCGTGTGCTGTACACTACCCCATACTTACAACTATCCAAACATGACATAAACGCTTTGGATGCTTTGATTGGCAAGGCATTAAAGGTAGCACTTAATCTTCCCCTCAACACACCCACAGGTAGATTAATAGGCCTGGGCCTCCACAACACGTTCGGGGAACTGGTGGAGGCCCACCGACAGGCGCAATACACCAGGCTCTCAAAAACGTCCACAGGTCGGTATATCCTGGACTCCCTCGGAATCAGAATACCGGCCAACGACCCAACCCTTCTCGCCATCCCACGACCCCTTCACCGGGAGCTTCTCATCAGGCCGCTCCCTAGGAATATGCACCCGTCCCGCCATGAGCAGCGCCGCAGAGCCCGTGCGAAGGCACTCCATCGAGCGTACGGCCCCGAGCCGGACGCCGTATGGGTGGACGCTGCCTGCACGGGTGATGAAGCGACAGCGGTGGACTCCTCTTCATCCACCCTCCTCACATTACCTCTCCCTCCAGACACGTCCCCAGAGGCTTCAGAGGAAGCCGCCATTGCACTTGCTATCACTCGCACGGAAGCCCGGTACATATTAAGTAACTCTGAAACTGCAGTTCTATGTCTTGCTCGAGGCCGAGTTCTTGTCCCTGCTTTTGACATACTGGACTCGCCCGATGCACCCCCGCCCCGCCATGTGGAGCTGATATGGGTGCCTGCGCACTGCGGGAATCCTGGAAACGAGGCCGCCAACCTTTTAGCCATAGGTTCTTTAAACCAGGCACAGGTGGCCTCGGATCAGGGATTCACGAAGGAGCAGATGCACTCAATCAGTGAGATGACCCAGGCACACACAGCCTCACGCCAGCTCTACCCCCCGCCGCACCCCTCCCTAGATAACAGACACGCAACACTCTGGCGCAGATTACAGACACACACTCTCCCCTCGTCCCTTACCCTAACCCACTCTCATCCCTCCTTCCCCACTCCTGCTTGCGCCCTATGCCCAGAACCCTTCGGTTCTTCCCTTCACATCCTTTCCCTCTGCCCGGCGGACCCTCCCCCGCGGGACCTAGAGAACCTCAAGACCTGGGAGGACTGGGAGACCCCGCTGCGCTCGGAGGACCCGGCCGTGCAGACCATCGCCACCGGCCGTGCTGCCAGTGTTAAGGATCTTGGGAACAAACACTTGAGTGCAGTGGGGTCGTGCGGGGACCCTGGGGCGTGCCCCGAATTCCTGTTGAAGTAAAGTTTTTTCTCTCTCTCTCTCTCCTGCTTACAGCGATGAGGCATTAAAGGCTTCCGCCTTAAAAACTTACAGATCAAACAAGACGCGTAGAACTTACACACGGAGAACTTACACTAGAATTAAGGCATCACAAAAAGCTAGGGGAAAATAGCTAATAAGTCTTTTCAAAGCATCACAAGGGTACAACACACGAGAAGGTAAGCAGAGTTCTGTCCAGACTTTTTAATTATAAAGCTTTTTACAGTAAATACAAATTCACATATATATATATATATATATATATAAAATATATATATATGAAGGTATCAGTATTCGGCTAAATGCAAAAATTATCAGCCAGATATCTAAGAAACGTAGTAGTAATAAATGTAAGTATGAACTCAAAGAGTGTCATTCTTTTTAAGGTAATAATTTTTTATTCCAGACGAAAAGTTTAACGCAGTCTTTAGGTCGTGTGGTAGGTTATTCCAAATTTCTACGCCTGTAAACTCTAGAAGACCCTCGCCATATACGTTTATTTTCACTGGCAAGCTAAAATTTCCGTACATGAGGCTCCGCGTTGGAAGTGGCGGGATGTCAAATATTGTAAAGTCAAACGGGAGGTTGTTGTTACTATTTTATGGACACATTCAGCAGTTATTTTCTCTCGAAGTAAATCGAGTCGTAATACGCGTAGTTTAGTAAATGGTGCCTTGCTGTTTACAGTGTAATTAGAAAATGAAATTATTTTAAGTTCTCGCTTTTGTAAATTTTTAATATGCTCTAGGTAAGTACTATACGTCCAGCCCCACGACTCGATGCAATATGAAAGTTGAGTATGTATTAATGTGAAAAATAGGCCACGACTTGTCATTGTAACGACTTGTCATATCTGCCACGACTTGCCATTGTAACGCACTTTACCCTGAAGTGAATAGTAAAGAACTTGCACAATTTATTTGTGTTATCTTGACTAATTAAACGAATTATAAAATGCATTTAGGCTCGCCACATGATGGCAAACGAACTTTTGTTGGCTTCATCCAGAGGCGCTTCCCCCTTTTTAAAGTGCTTTCTTCAAATTGCGTGAAAAAATCTGCAAATGGAACTGTCACCGCAGAGGATTGTCGATTTTGGGGGGCACGCACCAAAATTTTTTATCCCTCCTGTTTGCTCATTTCAATACGGAAATCCGCTTCTTCAGTGGCCCTTCTATGTGCTGAAATTTTAAATAAACAAACCCGGACGACCAAGCATCTTGCCTCCTGTCCACCGCCTTTAGCTTTTTGATACTCAACAAGTTCGCCTTTGAACAACTCCACAAGAAGCAATCTTTGTTCCATTCACTGATATGCTGTAGCCTTGTCAAGGAACATGACATTAAGTACAAGTTTCTAGAATAAACAGAACAGGGAAAGGCCAAGTAGAATTCCGGTCGCGAAATTGGGACCAAAAATTTAAAAGCTAACCATTGCTACACATATGTATGATAAGAATGTCCTTTTACCGCCCGTCCCGATAGGGCCTCTGGGCCTTAGATCTCAATAATCAGCACGATATCACGATGGGTGCGGTGAAATCATCATTATTCGTGAATGTCGCGCCGATTTCGACGTTGCAGTGCGTTGACCTGACAGAAATACTGACTTTTTTGCCGCAGATTTTTCTTCGCCCCATTATTCGTGTATATTGTGACTATGAATGTACCATGTGCCAATCGTCATGCGTCCTTCAGTACTTTGCGCCCGTTCATGGGCTGGTTGAATCTAATGTGTGCCACTTGCTCGACCAAGAGTCAGTCAGCACTCTCCTGATAACTAGTAATACATTTTAAGGACCACGCCAATCACTTTGTAAAAAGCTCCCGAGCTTCAATTCAGCCTACCGATCACACAGTGACAAGTGGGGAGGACGGAGATTCTTATTTCAGTTTTTTAGGAGCCTTGTCTGGTGCATTGTGAGGAAAATGAGGTAGTTTATCTGGTACGAGCGTGAAATAAAGACTGGCCTTAATCCAGAATAGAAGCAACAGAGCAAGAAGCAACGAACAGCTTAGAAAACAGATGCCGTGGATTAATATGCAGTTCAGGACCGCCACTCTCAATGGAGCGTAAGGGCTCTCAGCTGCATACACTTTGGTATCGTGAAAGACATGGGAGCTATCCTACCAAATTAACTTTCCTTAAAGCAAGTAATGCTTTCAAGCTTTAATCCGGTTCTTACGTCATCGGTCTCATTGTTGCCAAAACAAATAGACATAGATGGTTTTGACCTTTGTAAACAAGCATCAGTGGTGATGGTGATACTAGACCCAAAGCGCTTCCGGTACCAATTACGCGACGTTTGAAAAGGGCTGCCCCGGTACAGACAAGTGTCGCTCAGCTATTGAAAAAAGAATTGGCAGTGGCTTAGCTCTGCTATGCCAGGATACAAGATAGACGTAGCTCGAGGTGAGGGCGAGGTGATGGCGGTGAAACTTTTATTTCCAGCGTATATAGAGGAGCGACGCGAAGTCACCCTCCACTTAAACGGCGGCGCTATCTCTTGGCCAGTGGCGGCGTGTTCAGCCAGCTGGAGGAGCTTCATCTGTGTCCCTGGGTCGGGGATGAGCAATAGAGCCTCCCAATGACCAGAGTCGGTAATGAATTGACTCGCGGGTAGGGACTGTTGGCAGTTCAAGATCATTTGATTTACATCGGCTTTGCTATCACAATTTTTGCATTTGTCTGAGTAGAGTACTTCCGAATAGAAGCTACACAATTGGGGATTTGGATAGGTGTTAGTTTAAAGTTTACGCTAGGCTTTGGCCTGTTGTTTGAAGAGCGTTTTA